>NC_133658.1:400471104-400771104 GCF_037893015.1 Macrotis lagotis | reverse complement strand
CCTTTTCCCCTCTCCCCTCCTTCCTCTTCACCTCCTCTCCCCTCCCCTCTTCTCCCCTCCATCCTCCCTTCTTATCCCCTCCCCTCCTCCTCTTTCCCCTTCCCTCCCCTCCCCCTCTTTCTTCTCTCTCCTCCACTCTACTGCCCCCTCCTCTCTCCCTTACACTCCTTCCTCCTCCCCTCCCCTTCCTCCTCCCCTCTTCTCTCCTCTCCTTCTCCTCTATAACCCTTTGCTTATAAACACAACACTTTTTTAAACACTTCCTACTCCTCCAGGTTGCTTTTTTAAGCTTCTGCTCTGTTTGAATAGGATGTCTTTTCCATAGACCTGAGTTACCCTAAGCCCTTTTCTTTTTTTCTTTACCTATCAAATCCTTTTTAAAAAATTATTTAAATATTTTGTTTGTTTTCCAATTATATGCAATGATAGTTTCTACCAATCAAATTTTTTGCAAGATTTTGTTCTCTTTCCTCCCCCAATAGAAGGCAATCGATTATAATCTTTACATATTTCCATGATCTGCATAGATCAAAACTGAATGTGTTGAGAAAAGACAGATCCATAAAGAAGAAAGAAAAATATTACAGATAGCAAAATTATTAAATACATAAGACAACTTTTTAAAAATTGAAGATAATAATCTTTGGTCTTTGTTTAAACTCCACAGTTCTTCCTCTGGATATAGATGATATTCTCAATCACAGGTCCCCTAAAATTGTTGCTGATCATTGCACTGATGGAGTGATCACTCCATCATCATCTATTCATGATCACTCAATCATCACTCCATGTTGTTCAATTCATGCAAATCTTCCCAGGCTTTTCTGAAAAGAAAACCCATGCCTCATGATTTCTTATAGAACAGAACATATCACATATGTGATGGAGCACATTCATATACCACAATTTGTTCAGTCATTCTGAAATTGGTGGGCATCCCTTCAGTTTCCAATTCTTTGTCACCATGAATAGAGCTGCTATGAATATTTTTGTACATGTGGGATTTTTACTCTTTTTTTTTTATGATCTCTTCAGGGTATAGACCCAGTAGTGATATTGCTGGAACAAAGGGTATGACATTTTTGTTGCCCTGTAAGCACAATTCCAAATTACTCTCCAGAAAGATTGGATTAGTTCACAGCTCCACAAACAATGTCCCAGATTTCCCACACCCACCCCAGCATTGATCGACATTCTTTCTGGTCATATTGGCCAATCTGAAAGGTGTGAGATAGTACTTCAGAGATACTGTACATTTCTCTAATCAGTAATGACTTAGAGCGATTTTTCATACAATTATAGATAGCTTTGATTTCCTCATCCAGAAATTGCCTTTACATATCCTTTGACCACTTGTCAATTGGGGAATGGCTTGTGTTGTTTTTTTTTTTAATAAATTTGACTCAGTTCTCTATTTTAAAAATGAGTCCTTTGTCAGAAATACTAGTTATAAAAATTGTTTCCCAATTTACTGCATTTCTGTAATCAAAATTATCCAGTGTGTTTTTTTATAGTGTTCTCTATCTCTTCCTTGGTCATAAACTGCTCCCCTTTCCATAGATCTATACCTGTCAAATTCTTATTCCACTCTCAGTGATCTTGAACACATCATTCCTCCCTTTCATTTAACTCCAGGGGCCTCTCTATGCCCTTCATGACCTGGCCCTGTCTGATCTTAACAGCCTTCTTACACTTTACATTCCATACTCTGCAACTCAGGGACACAGGCCTCCTTCCCATTCTTCACACAAGACATTCCATCTTCCAGTTACTTGCATTTTCCTTAGCTGTCCCTTATACCTGGATTGATCTACCTCTTCATCAATACCTCCTGGCTTTTCTGGGTTACTTCATGACTCAGCTAAAATCTCACCTCCAGCATCCTTTCCTGATGCCCCTTAGTGTATTGTCTGCAGTTTATCCTTTATATAACTGATTTGTACATAATTATTTGCCTATTGTATTTCACCCCCCCCCATTAGAGTGAACATATGGACTTTGTTACTTTTTTCCCATCTTTCTCGATTAGCACACAGTAGGCACTTAATAAATTATCCTTGTAATTGTTACCCAACCTTTAAAATCCAGTTCTTTTTTCAAAAAATCAAATTTATTTATTCTTAACAGTCTTTTAGGTTTTTGCAAGGCAAATGGGGTTAAGTGGCTTGCCCAAGGCCACACAGATAGGTAATTATTAAATGTCTGAGACCGGATTTGAACCCAGGTACTCCTGACTCCAGGGCTGGTGCCCTATCTACTGCGCCACCTAGCCGCCCCCCATTTATTCTTAACAGTCTTTTCTTTTTAAATTTCAGGTTCCAAATTCTCTTCCTCTGTCCTCTTCCACCTACTGAAAAGGCAAGCAAAATGATATCATTCACAATTGTGAAGTCATGCAAAACATTTGCATGTTAACTATATCACAAAAAAAATAGAAGTGAGAAAATTATACTTCAATTTCCACTCAGTTCTTCAGTTTTATCTCTGGAGCTGAATATCAGTTTTTCTTCATGAAACCTTTGAAATCGTCTTGAATGTTTGTATTGATCATTGTAGCCATGTCTTTCACAATTGATCATCATTTACAGCATTGCTGTTAGTGTGCATAATGATCTATTGGTTATTTTCACTTCATATACATCAACTCATATAAGTCTTCCCGTGTTTTTTGGAAACCATCCCTTTGTCATATCTTATAGCACAACAGTACCCCATTATAATCATGGCACAACTTGTTCAGCCATTCCCCAATTGGTATACATCCTTTTGATTTCTAATTTTTTTGCCACCACAAAAAGTGCTATTAAATATATTTGTACATATAAGACTTTTCCCTTTCCTTTGATCTTTTTGTGATACAGACCTAGTAATGGTTTTGCTGAATCAAAGGGTTATTATGCAGTTTTACAGCCCTTTGGACATAGTTCCTCACTGTCTTTCAAATGACATGACCAGTCCACACCTCCTCCAGCAGTTTATTGTTGTACTTACTTTTCCTCTGCCCCTCTAGTATTTGTCATTTCTGCTAGATATGAGCTTGTACCTCAGAATTGTTTTTATTTGCATTTCTCTAATTAATAATGATTTGAAGCATTTTTTCTATTGGTATTTTATTTTTCCAATTACATGTTATGTGGGGTAGCTAGGTGGCAACAGTGGATGAAGTACAAACCCTGGAGTCAGGAGGACCTGAGTTCAATTATATGTTATGAAAGTTTTTCAACATTCATTCTCAGGCATATGCATATTTTTAAGTTACATAATTTCCTTTCACCTTTTCTTTCCACCACCCTCCCCTCAGTAGCAAACAGTCAGTTAAATATTGTACATACACACTTGTGTTTAACATGTTTACAGATTAGTCATTTTCTAATAAGGAATTAGGATTAAGGAGGAAAAAAGAAAATTATGAGATAGGAAAGAAATACATTAAGAGAAATTTTTGAAAAGTGTTCATTCAGATCCTGTAGAGTTTTTTGTTTTGTTTTGTTTTTCTTCTTCTGGATTGGATATAGCATTGTCCATAGTGGGTCTCCAAGGGTTGTCCTAGCTCTGAACTGTTGAGAGGAGTTGTATCCATCAAGGTTGATCAACTCACAGTTTTGTTGTTCTCTTGGTTCTGCTCCTTTTGCCTAACGACAGTTTCTGTAATTCATTCCATGTGCAGCATTTTTTTTTAATATGACTACAGAATGCTTTGATTTCTTCTGAAAACTGCCTATTCTTTCTAGGTATGTCTTTCCATTTCAAGTGTATCTCTTATAAACAACATATTGTTGGATTTGGTTTCTAATCATTTCTGCTATCTGTCTCTATTTGAGGTGCTACAGTGAATAGAACACTTGGGGAAAGACACTATCCCAAGTCCAAATCTGATCTTAGACACTGTGTGATACTTATCAAATTACTTAAACTCAGATAAAATAGATTTCTACACTCAACTGAGTGTGTATATATTCTTCCTTCTATGAACCAATTCTGATGATAATGAAATTTGAGCTTTGTCATTCATCCCCCATTTTCCCCTTCACTATAAAAGTTCCTCCTTTATATGAGAAAAGTTTCCCTCCTCTTCCTCTCCTATTCCCTTTCTCCCAAGGCATCCTTTTTACCCCCTTTTTTTTTAAATCATCCCAACATAATTGACTCACAGCTATGCATTTTTGTGTAGGAATATAAACAATTTAACTTTATTGAGTCTTATGATTACTCTTTCATGCCTTTCTATGCTTTTCTTGATTCTTGTCTTTGAATGTCATATTTTCTATTTAACTCCAGTTTTTTCATCAGGAATGCTTGAAAGTCCTCTAACTTTATTAAATATGAATTTTTTTCCCCTTAAGGATTATACTCAGTCTTCCTGGAAAGCTTATTCTTAGGTGTAATCCTAGCTTCTTTGCTTTCTAGAATATCATATTCTTTTTTTTTGCAAGGCAATGTGGTTAAGTGGCTTGCCAAGGCCACACAGCTAGGTAATTACTAAGTGTCTGAGGCCAGATTTGAACTCAGATACTCCTGACTCCAGGGCTGGTGCCCTGCACTGCACTGTACCACCTAACCACCCCCTAGACTATCATATTCTAAGACCTTTGCTCCTCTAAGGTGAAAGTTGCTAAGTCTTGCTTAGTCTTGACTGTGGTTCCATGATATTTGAATTGTTTCTTTTTGGCTACTTGTAATATTTTCTCCTTGAGCTGGGAACTCTGAAATTTGGCTATAATGTTTCTGAGAGTTTTCATTTGGATATTTTTTTTTCAGGAGATGGTCAGCGAATTTTTTGTTTTTTTTTTTTATGTGACCCTTTGGATCTAAGATATTGGATCAGTTTTGCATTATAATTTCTTGGAAGATGTCTAGAAATTTTATTGATCATGACATTCAGGTAGTATGATAATTCTTTTTGGTTTTTATGGCAAGGCAATAAGGTCGAGTGACTTGCCCAAAATCACACAGCTAGGTATTCATTAATTGTCTGAAGCTGGATTTGAACTCAAGTCCTGACTCCAGGGCCGGTGCTCTATCCACTGTGCTACCTAGTATGATAATTCTTAAATTAACTCTCCTCAGTCTGTTTCTAAGTCAGGTTTTTTTTTCTGATGAGATAGTTCACATTTTATTCAATTATTCAACTTTATTTTATTGTTTCTTGATGTTTCATGGAGTCCTTAGCTTCCACTTGACTAATTTTAACTTTTAAGGAATTATTTCCTTCAGTGAATTTTTGTGCCTCTTTTTTTCATTTGACCTATATTGTGCTTTTTAAGGAATTTTTCTTCAGTATTTTTTGGGGGGGGCCTCTTTTACCAAATCATTAATTTTTTTTTAGTTCTCTTGCATCACTTTCATTTCTTCTTTTTATCTTGATAGTATTTTATTTTTTCCAGTTACATATAAGATAGCTTTCAACATTCATTTTTTTAACTTTTTTTTTTATGTTTCTGCAAGGCAATGGGGTTAAGTGGCATGCCCAAGGCCACACAGCTAGGTAATTATTGAGTGTCTGAGGCTGGATTTGAACTCAGGTCATCCTGACTCCGGGGCCGGTGCTTTATCCACTATGTCACCTAGCTGCCCGCATTTTTATAAGATTTTGACATCCAAATTTGTTTTCCCCCCTCTCCCTTCCCTCTCCTCTCAGTCTCATTTATTTCTTTTCCTAATTTTTCCTCTAACTCATTTTTTTCCCTTAACTCTTCCAGGAAATCTAGGTGGGTTTGGATAGTATGTTTCTTTGAAGCTTTGCTCCTAACTTTTCACTTTTGTTTTCTGAGTTTGTGTCTTGGTCTTCCTAAACACTATAGATCAAGTTCTTTTTTGTTTGCTCATTTTTCTTGACTTTGAACTGTATATTAAAGTTGGGCTTTACTCACATATGGGTGGGAAGGCACTGGTCCAAGCTTCAGGCTTTTTCATGCTTCTATTTTCAGAGCTAATAATGGGGGTCTGCACGTTCTTGGTACTTGTGAAGTGGTATGATCTAGGAAGGGGTGAGATCACTGCTCTTCCGGTTTGCACTCTGGTCTTTACTTTATTCCTTTGCGCTCCTCTTATCACCAAAGTAACCAAGTCACCTACTCATCTCCATCTGCAAAGGCTAGGGCTGTGCTATGACCCAGAGTCCATCAGTGCCAGATGCATCCAAAGGATCCCCTGTAGTTTCTTTCTGACCCATTGTCCATGCTCCTTATCAGTTCTAGGCTGAGAGCTCCCAGGCAGCTTCTGCTATCACTGTTGTCTTGGAGGCCAAGTACAGGGTCTGCTGTTGTTCCCCTGTTGGCTTCCAGGATAGTGTCTCTCATATGTCAACCTTCTGATTTGTCTTAGCTGGAAAAATGTCTCACTGTGAGACTCCCTCACTGCAAAATGGGATTCAAGGTATTATTTAAAATTGTTTGCTGGACAATTGGAAGAGCTCAGCTAGGCTACTGCCTGTATTCTGCTATCTTGACTCAGTCCTCCTCTATTTTAAATACATTTTTATTATATCTTTCCTTTTACACTAAATCCCTTACCCAACTTCTCCTGGAATCATCCTTTATTTATTTTGAATTTTACAATTTTCCCCCTAATCTTACTCCCCTCCCCTTACCCCCATAGAAGGCAGTCTGTTAGTCTTTACATTGTTCCATGGTATACATTGATCTAAGTTGAATGTGATGAAAGAGAAATCATATCCTTTTTTTTTCTTTTTTTAATTATATTTAACTTTTTTTTGTACAAATGATGTTTTTTTATATATTAATAAAATATTCTTGTTCAAGAGTAAACATAAGGGCGGCTAGGTGGCACAGTGGATAAAGCACTGGCCCTGAAGTCAGGAGTACCTGGGTTCAAATCTGGTCTCAGATGCTTAATAATTACCTAGCCATGTGGCCTTGGGCAAACCACTTAACCCCATCTGCCTTGCAAAAACCTAAAAAACAAAACAAAGCAAAAAAAAGAGTAAACATAATGAGGGTGGCTAGGTGCTGCAGTGGATAGAGTACCGTCCCTGGAGTCAGGAGTACCTGAGTTCAAATCCAGCTTCAGACACTTAATAATTATCTAGCTGTGTGGCCTTGGGCAAGCCACTTAACCTCATTGCCTTGCAAAAAAAAAGTCAACATAATACCCCCTCCCCCCTCAAAAAATAGACCCTCATGAGCAATAAAGGAAAGAGGAAAAAATTAAAATTAAAAAAATAATAATAGGGGCAGCTAGGTGGCACGGTGGATGGAGTCAGGAGCACCCGAGCTCAAATCAGGCCCCAGATACTCAACAATCAACCCAGCTGTGTGGCCCTGGGCAAGCCACCCAGCCCCATCTGCCCCGCAACCCCCCCCCCCATAACAATAATAATAATAATAATAATAATAAATGTGCTTCAGTCTGTGTTCCAACACCATCAGCTCTGTCTTGGGTGGATCACGTTCTTTAGGATAAGTCCATCACAAAAGCTACTTCCATATTTTCTTCCATTCATACTTCCTCACTACCATACACTATATTTTCTCTCTCCTTTCACTGTGTCCCTCTTCTTCAATGTGCTGTAGGGTAGCTGAGTGGCATAGCAGACTGGTCCCTGGCCCTGGGGCCAAGAGGCCCTGAGCCCACATACCATCCCTAAGGCCCAGCAACCACACCGGCCCTGTGGTCCTGGACAGGCTATCCAATCCCAGCACCTTGCAAGAAGTAAAAAAGAAAA
This sequence comes from Macrotis lagotis, assembly GCF_037893015.1. Classification (NCBI taxonomy): domain Eukaryota; kingdom Metazoa; phylum Chordata; class Mammalia; order Peramelemorphia; family Peramelidae; genus Macrotis; species Macrotis lagotis. The sequence goes on along the minus strand of NC_133658.1, from coordinate 400,763,420 downwards.
TGTGTTATATCTGACCACTCACCCCCCCACAGTCCACCCTCTCATCCATCACTCACATCCCCCCCCTTCCCCCTGTCCCCCTTCTCTCCTTACTCTAGATGTCTATACCCCATTGAGTATATATGCTGTTTCTTCTCCTAGCCACCTCTGATGAGAGCTAAGGTTCCGTCATTCCCCCTCACCTTCCCCCCCTTCCATATCATTGCAAAAAAATCTTATTATATGAAATATCTTGGCCTATTCCACTTCTTTTTCTTTCTCCCTTTATATTTCCCTTTTAACCATTGACTCCATTATTACAATATATTTTATCTTCAAATTCAGCTTTCTCCTTGTGCTTCATCTATGCTCTATTAAATGAAGTTTCTTATGAGTATTATCAATATCATTTTTCTGTGCAGGAATACATGTAGTTCATCATCATTAAGTCCCTCATATTTTACCCTTCTCCTCCACTCTGCTTCACCTGAGTCCTGTATTTGTTCAGCTCCGGCTATTTTATTTTTTTTTTTAGGTTTTTTTATTTTTGCAAGGCAAATGGGGTTAAGTGGCTTGCCCAAGGCCACACAGCTAGGTAATTATTAAGTGTCTGAAACCAGATTTGAACCCAGGTACTCCTGACTCCAGGGCTGGTGCTTTATCCACTGTGCCACCTAGCCGCCCCCAGCTCTTGACTATTTTAACAGGAACATTTCAAATTCCCCCCGGTTCATCGAAAGTCCATCTTTTTCCCTGCAAGAGGATGTTCAGGTTTGCTGGGTAGTTGATTCTCAGTTGCATTCCAAGCTCTTTTGCCTTCTGGAATATTATATTCCAAGCCCTACAAGCTTTTAATGTAGTTGCTGCTAATTCCTGTGTGATCCTGACTGCAGTTCCACAATATTTGAATTGCGGGGGGCTGCTCCGCTGTTGGGGCCATCATGAAGAGGGGGGGGGAGACGTTGGAGAAGAGGCCTGTGAGGGACGGGAAGGAAGAAAAGCACGCGGGAGCCGAAACATCCTTTATAATAAGAAAAAAACGGGAAAAGAAATGATGTAAGCCTAACCAATATATCAATAAAAGTATGACATTATATTAGTGAGTCAATGTTAAGCACCTACAGTGTGACCAATATTATTGGTTCCACACCCCTACTCACCCACTCCTACCTAAGGGAAGGGAAATATCTTCTCTTTATCTCTACTTTGTTACCAAGCTTGGTTATTATAATCTTACTATAATAAAACAGCATTAACTTTGGCCTTTTTTGTTGTTTTCATTGCTGTTGTTTTCCTGGTTCTGTTTAATCTCATTTTGCATTTGTTCATGTTTCTTTCTTTGTTTCTTTGTATTCTTTATAATCATTGCTTTTTTTAAAGCAATTGCTTTTTTCCAATTACATGTAAGGATAGTTTCAATATTCATTTTTGTAAAATTATCTCCATTCCTTCCTTTCCCATGACAGAAACCAGTCTGATATAGGTTTTGTTTTTAGTTGGGTTTTTTTTTTACAAGACAATGGGGTTAAGTGGCTTGCCCAAGGCCACACAGCTAGGTAATTAAGTGTCTTGAGGCCACATTTGAACTCAAGTACTCCTGACTCCAGGGCTGGTGCTCTTATCCACACCACCTAGCAGCCCCCTGATATAGGTTAATCATACACAATCCTGTTAAATATTTTTCCATATTATCTATGCTGTGAAAGAAGAGTCAGAACAAAAAGGAAGAATAATGAGAAAGAAAAAACAAATTTAAAAAATAAAAATAGCATACTTTGATCTGTATTCAGACTCCATAGTTCTTTCCCTGGATGTAGATAGTGTCATTTTCCATCACAAGAATTGTCTTTGATCATTTTTGCTGAGAAGAGCTAAACCTATCACAGTTTATCTTCATACAATGTTAATATTACTGTGTACAATGTTCTTCTGGTTCTGCTCACTTCATTGAGCATCACATTCATGTAAGTCTTTCTGAAATCCACCTACTCATTATTTCATATGGATCAATAGTGTTCCATTGCAGTCTTATGCCACAGGTTAACCTGTCCAGCCATTTCCCAATTGATGGGCATATTCATGTTTGTTTTTGTTTTTGCAAGGCAAATGGGGTTAAGTGGCTTGCCCAAGGCCACACAGCTAGGTAATTATTAAGTGTCTGAGACCGAATTTGAACCCAGGTACTCTTGACTCCAAGGCTGGTGCCTTATCCACTGCGCCACCTAGCCGCCCCTGATGGACATATTCTTAATTTCCAATTCTTTACCACCACTATAAATATTTTTATATGTGTGAGAGTTTTCTAGTTTTTTTATGATCACTTTGGAATAAAGATCACGGAGTGCTATTGTTGGATCAAAGAGTTTGCACAGTTTTATTGGCCCTTTGAGCATAGTTCTAAATTTCTCTTCAGAATGGATCAATAGTGCATTAGTAACCCAGTTTTCCCACATCCCCCTCCAATTTTTATTATTTCCCCTTTTCTGTCATATTAGTCAAAATGATAGATATGAGATGGTTCCTTTAGAGCATTTTTTCACAAGCTATAGATAACTAATTTTTTCTTCTGAAAAGTACCTTTTCATATACTTTTATAGTTACTGTTTCTTGCAGAGCTATCAGCACGTACTTATATTACACCTTGTTTTACCATTCCCCATTAATAGGCATGTTTTATTTCTAACTTTTTGTATCAAAAGAAATGGGCATTATAGGAACTTTAGTTCCTCTCTTCCCTGAGACTACTTTTTGCACTATTGGGATTTCACATCTTGCCTTGATTTGTACCTCTGCAAGTAATAATGTTTATCCTTAATTTTCTTTTTTTAATTTAATATTTATTCTCATTTTGTACAAATAATTTTTTATACATTAATAAAATATTCTTGTTTAAGAGTAAACAAAATAACCCCCTCCCCCATAAAATATAAACTCGCTTGAGCGATAAAGTAAAGGGAAGAGAAAAAAATTAAAATAAAAAAATAGTAATAATTGTAGATATGGCCAGGTGACACAATGGACGTAGCACCAGCCCTAGAGCCATGAGCACCCAAGCCCACATCTGGCCCCATACACCTAACAATTACCCAGCCATGTGACATGCAAGCTACCTGAACCCTACTGCCCTGCAAAAACCAAAAAAAGAAAAAAGACCCAAAATAAAATAAAATAAAATAGTAATAATAGTAGGGGTGGCTAGGTGGCAGACAGAGCATTGGCCCTTGAGCCAGAAGCACCCGGGTCCAAATCTAGCTTCAGACACCCAACGATCACCCTTCTATGCAGCCCCAGGCAGGCCACCCAGCCCCATTTGCTCTGCACCACCCCCAAAATAATAATAATAAAAAATGTGCTTGAGTCTTTATTCCAACACCAACAACTCTTGTTGCGGTGGATCACATTCTTTATGATAAGTCCATCACAAAAGTTACTTCCATATTTTTCCACCATTGCCATTGTTGATCTCAACTCCCACCTTTTGTATTTCTCCACTACCATATACTATATTTTCTCTCTCCTTTCACTGACTCTGCTGTAGGGTAGCTGAGTGGCGCAGCAGACAGATCCTGGCTCTGGGGCAAAGAGGCCCTGAGCCCCCATACCACCCCTTAAGCCCAGCATCATGGTCCTGAACAGGCCTTCCAATCCCAGCCCCTTGCAAGAAGTAAAAAAGAAAATGTGTTATATCTGAGCACTCTCCCCCATGATCCATCCTCTCCTCCATCACTCATATCCACCCTCTTCCCTCTGCTCCCCTTCTTATTCCAGATGCCTATACCCCATTGAGTATATATGCTGTTTCCTCTCCTAACCACCTCTGTTGAGAGCAAAGATTCCCTCATTCCCCCTTGCCTTCCCCCCCTTCCATATCATTGCAATAGCTCATTGTAATAAAGAAAAATCTTATTTTATGAAATATCTTGGCCTATTCCCCCCTCTCCTTTTTCTTTCTCCCATTACATTTCCCTTTTTTTTTCTATTGACTCCATTTTTACACCATATTTTATCTTCAAATTCAGCTTTCTCCTGTGCTTCATCTATAAAAGCTCCCTCTACCTGCTCTATTAACTGAGAAGGTTCATATGAGTATTATCAGAGTCATTTTTCTATACAGGAATACATGCACTTCATCATTATTAAGTCCTTCATATTTTTCCCCTCTCCTCCAATCTCTATGCTTCACCTGAGTCCTGTATCTGAAGATCAAACCTTCTGTTCAGCTCTGGCCATTCCAACAGGAACATTTGAAATTCCCCTGGTTCATTGAAAGTCCATCTTTTTCCCTGGAAGAGGACATTCAGCCTTGCTGGGTAGTTCATTCTTGGCTGCATTCTAAGCTCTTTTGCCTTCCGGTATATTATATTCCAAGCTCTATGAGCTTCCAATGTAGTTGCTGCTATAAGGCCTGTGTGATCCTGACTGCAGCTCCACGATACTTGAACTGTGTCCTTCTGGCTGCTTATAATATTTTCTCTTTGACTTGGGAGTTCTGGAACTTGGCTATAATATTCCTAGGGGGTTGTTTTTTGGGGATCTCTTTCTTGGGGGGATTGGTGGATTCTCTCCATTTCTCTTTTGCCCTCTGCTTCTAGAATATCAGGGTAATTTTCCTGTAGTAATTCTTTGAAAATGATGTCAAGGCTCTTTTCCTGGTCATGACTTTCAGGTATTCCAATAATTTTTAGATTGTCTTTTCTAAGTCTGTTTTCCATATCAGTTGTTTTTTCAATGAGATGTTTCACATTTTCTTCTAATTTTTCATTCTTTTGGTTTTGAAGTATTGAGTTCTGATTTCTCATAAATTCATCAGTCTCCCTGAGTTCCATTCTTTGTCTGAAGGATTTGTTTTCCTCAGAGTTTTCTTCTCTTTTTCCATCCGGCCAGTTCTGCTTTTTTAAAACATTCTGCTCCCCAATAACTTTTTGAACTGTTTTATCCATTTGACCTAAGCTGTTTTTTAGCATTTTTTTGGATTTCCTTGACTAAGCTGCTGACTTCATTTTCATGTTTTTCCTGCATCTCTCTCATTTCTTTTCCCAGTTTTTCTTATAACTGCCTCATTTGATTTTCAAAGTCTTTTTTGAGCTCTGTCATACCCTGAGCCCAATTTCTGTTTTTCTTGTAGTCTTTAGATACAGGAGCTTCAGACTGAGTGTTTTGATCCTTCTTGGGCTCATTTGCAAAATATTTCTCAATGGTGTTCCTCTTGTTTCTCTGCTTGCTCATTTTCCCAGCCTGGGCCTGGTTTTGGGGTGCTTCCTGAACTTTTGGGACACTCCCACTAGGGTCTCAGTGTGTGAAGCTCTGTCCTCCCTCCTGGTCTGTGAATGACCATATGCGCTCCCCTCTGGCATGGGGCTGAGGTGGGGGGGGCTAGACTGGGATCATGATCTGAATGTGGTCAGAGCCCCAGAGTCCTGTTCCACGGGCAGAGGACAGAGCTTAGCAGTCTCTCTCTCTTTACTCCTCTCCCTAGGTTCAATGGGCTCATGCCCTGGGGGCTCCTGCCTACCAGCTCGGCCTGCTTCTGTTTCCTGTGCTGGCCATGCTGCTCTCTGTGTGCCCCAATTTGTGCCCGGTGCTCCCCGGGGTGTAGCTTAGGAAACTCCTCCTCTGCTGTGAGCCGAGGCTCCCAGCGCCTTGGGGCTGCCTCCAGGAGGCTGAAGTTCTTTCGCTCTGGTGGGCCGCCCCTCCAACCCCCGGGAACAGAACCTTTCTGCTCTTTTCCTGGTTACCTTGAGTAGAACTGCTTCACTGGGTCCCTCTGTGGGTTCTGTCTCTGGAGACAATCTTCTTTTGTTGCCATCTTGGCTCTGCCCCACCCCCCTCCTTAATTTTCAAAGAAGATCATGACATCAGGGAATGATGCTATGACAAGCACATGAATTGGATTTGATTGATGGGTTGCTGGTTTAAGTCACCAGCCTTATTTTCTCCTCCACAATCATCTACATCCAGTGACCAGATATGAATCTGAATGATTGGAGATGGTCCTAAATATCAGGCAATCAAGGTTAAGTGATTTGCCCAAGGTCACACAGATAGTAAGAGTCAAGTGTCTGATACAGGATTTGAACTCCCAACCTCCTGAATCCAAGATCAGTGCTTCATCTACTGTATCACTTAGCTGCAATTACTATGTATTATTGCCCTTCATTAGCTTACTCCAAGACTGATTATAGAATTTTATTGATTTACAGCTGAAGGGGACCTTAAATTCAATTTCCAACCCTCACATTATAGATTTTAGAAACTAAAGCACTGAACTGTAGATCTTCCGGTGCCCTATGCTGTCTTAAAGTGTCCTGTTTATTGCTAACACTTAATTATTTTTAGATTGGAGAAGGAAATGGCAAACTGTTTTTCCCAAGAAAACTCCAAATAGGGTTGCAAAGAGTCGAACATGACTGAACATCAGATTATTTAGAATAGGTGGTTGAGTATAAAGCATAAGTTTCAATTCACAGTATTTGTGAAGGAATTGGATTAAAAATAATTAATATTTGAGTTTTTAATTTTAAGGATTTTGCTCTTTTTTGAACCTAACAACAACTTTAAGATATAGGTTTAAAATGAGGAAACTGAGGCCTGGAGATGCTAAGTGACTTACTTGACCAGGGTTACGCAAAGATAATATATACTCCAATCAGGTATTCCAAGTATAGCTCATATCCACACTGCCTGGGATAGAGTCAGGATTCCTCATTTGACTTCTGTCCTGAAAACTGTAAGGCTCACCTTTATGTTTAGGACTCTTTTTCCTTCTAATGTTCTTGTAACATTACCAAAAAGCATCTGAAGTGCTGGCCCTGACATGGAATCTCCATGATGCTTGTGAGAGAGTTGGGAGACTGGCACCCAGGGAGATCCTCCTGGCTTTGACTCCTGAAGCACATGCTTTCTCTCATGTCTCTGTCCTTGGTAGGGATAAGGACAGTGGGGTGTGGTGGGGGTGAGGCAGGTGTCCAGTCACTATATGCTTGGACTCTGCTTTATCAGTGATACCAGAATGAGCTGTCTCATGAAAAGTCAGGAATGGAATGGAAATTCGCTCTACTTCTTCCTTTGCCTTATCCCTATGCCAGATGTCCTCAGCATTTAGGATTGAAGTTAAAAAGAAGGAAAGGGTTTTCCTCTTATCTCAGATGTCTGAAGCAGAATGGTGTAGGGATTAGACCTTGAATCAGGAAGATTTGAGGTCACATTCCACTTAGTAGCTTTGTGATTATATTCCAGGAATGAATCCTTCTCTGAGGTTTAGTTTTCTCTTCTATAATAGGGAACAATAGTGATTCCATGACTATTTCATAGGATTTCTATGAGACTCAAACGAAATTGGATATATCATTTTAAAGCACTATGTAAAAGTCAGCTTTTGTTTTTTATCTCATGGGTTGTCTTAAAATATTTTTACTTGGGCTCTTCCTTCTGCTTTGATTTCAAGAAAGTGATAGGTATCCATCCTTTTTTTGCTTACCTGTTATGCAGCAGGTTCTATTCTTTTTGTTTGGTTGTTCATTTGTTTTTTGAAAGGAATTGGGGTTAAGTGACTTGCCCGAGATCACACAGCTAGTAATTATTTAAGTGTCTGAGGATAGATTTGAACACGGGTCCTCCTGACTCCAGGGTGGGTGCTCTATCCACTGTGCCACTTAGCTGCCCCCTAGGTTCTATTCTTTTTAGCATAGGCTGTCTGCCCCATTTGGAGTCATAAAGGCTAAAATCCATCCAAGCCCAGCCATTTTGTCCAATTCTCACTCCCTTTAATTATTTTTCATGCAGCCTCAACTTAGAAGGAATTGTAGGGTTCATCAAGTTCTATCCCCTGCCTGATGCCTTAGTCGTAAGAGTATGGATATACATTATCTAAAGATAGCTTAGCCTCTCAGCTTACATTTCCTCAATAATACTTAAACCATTTTTTTTAGATCCACTATCTCCATATAAAAGTTTAATTGCTTTTTTCCTTCCAGTACAAATCTAATGAAGCATCTATTTCCTTTTTCCTTTTTCTTTCTGGTTCTATGAGACCCTTTCTGATTATATGCAATTAATCCTTTTTCTTCTATTTCTCCACAGAAAACTTTCCCAGTACAATCAGTGACCCTTCTGGACATCTATACCCACTGGCAACAGTAAGTCTCCACCTTAGGGTTAGGGAGAAGATGCAGTATATCAGATCAGAAACATACTGAGTTTCTCTTCAGGAAACCCTTGCATGACTCTCCTGAGTATGATAGCTTGGGATTAGTGCTTGGTAGGTTATTGGGGTCCCCATGGAAAACAGTGGTGGAGCTTGCTTATTGGTATTGTTGAATGGGATCTAAAGGGTAGGGTGTGGTCTATAGGGTCAGTCAGGAGGATGAATATAAATCAGGAGGTTTTGAGTCAACCTTTACTTAATTTGATTTTCACTGAGGTTGCAAAGAGTTGACCTAAAAATGGGAAAGGAGAACTTCACATTTAAATGATTAAAGAGGAGCTATGTGTGTGAAATTTTGGTTGTATTCTTTTTGAATTACGAAAAGGAGCCATTGACTTTAGATTACTTGCTCAGACAATCAACTTGTATTAAGTGCTTACTCTCTGCCAGGCTAAGCTCTATGGATACAAAAAAGAGAAAAAAAGACAGTCCCTGCTTTCAAGAAGCTTATATGCTATTTTAAAAACCTTTACATCAAGATGAATGGCTTCAAATATTTTTTTTCCTTATTTTTAGATCGAGGATAAAAAGCAAAAGATATTAATAAATTTTTTAAAAAAAGAAATATCATTGCTGACTTCGGAGAGAGTAGTTTTAGTTGAGGGAATGAAATCAAAATCTAGGGTACAAACAATTAAGGAGTAAGAGAAGCAGTGAAGGCAAGTTGATGTAGTTGGTCTTTTCTAAGAATCTGACTTAGGATAGTTTGTGGAAATCGAAGGATCCAGTGAAAGTTTTAAGGAAGGGGAAACCTCCTGATGTTTGTAATTAGCAGGAAAAGAAGGGATAGATAGAAACTGAGGATTAGAGAAGAAGAGATTTAGAGATCAAATCTAGTAGAGATAAGAAAGGATAGGGTAGAGAAATTGGCCTCGGTAGAGAGGAAGGGTACCTCTCCACCAGACATTTGAGACAAAAAGAAGGGGAAGGATAAATGTCAAGGAATTTTGAGATGTAAAATTAAACAAGAGAGAGCTTATTGTGAGTGAATACCTTCTTTTTTTTCTTTTTAGGTTTTGTTTTGGTTTGGTTTGGTTTTTTTGCAAGGCAATGGTGTTAAGTGGTTTGCCTAATGCCACACAGCTAGGTAATTATTTATTAAGTGTTTGAGGCCTAATTTGAACTCAGGTACTCCTGACTCCAGGGCCTGTGCACTATCCACTGCACCACCTAGCAGCCCCCCCTTCCTTTTTTTCTTAAAAAATATTTTAAGTGATTTTTTTTTGTTTTTATATCATTTACATTTTCAAGGATAACCTTATTTCCCACTCCTAGGAAAGCATCCTTTATAGTAAAGATTAAAAAAGGAGGAAAGAAAAAGAAGTCTCACACAACTAATAAGCATATTAAAAAAAGGCTATTGTATGTAGTAGTTCACTGCCATGGACCTTCTTTCTGCAAGGGAGATGAGAACAGTTGTCTTCTCATATCTCTTCTTTGAGGCCAAATTCCATCATTGTGATTTCATCCTGTTTCAGATGTTTTTGTTATTGTTATCTTTCCATTCACATTGCCATAGTCATAGTATAAATTGAGAGATAAGGTCCTTTACTGAAGAGTTTGGATAGGAGTTGGGTTTTTTAAATATTATTATTTATTTTAAACTTAATATAAAGCAAGGAAAAAATATTCCTTGTATACAGCAAAATATGAGAGGATTCAATATAAAACAATAAATTTCCATTTCAAGAAAACCTATATAATAAATACTACACATTTTCAAAGCTGCCCAATCACCATGTGGAATGTCTTTTAGGGATGAAGCAAAGGATTACACTGGGGCAGTGAGGGTCTCAGCTGAGATTAAATAATAGAATTTTATAGTGGCATATTTATGTAACTTCCAATACCCGTGAGCAGTGTTTGATTAGGAGCAGAGAACATGTACAGTTGGGCATAATCCAGAGTGGAGCTTCACAGAGTATGAGCACTGATAGGTCATAGGTACATAAGGAATTCAGACCTACCTAAAAAAAAATATCTAAAAGTAAATTTTACCTAAAAAAAATATATCTAAAAGGAATTCAGGAGTGGGTAGACTAGACATCTCATTGAATTAACTGTAGGGAAAATACTGGGAAGGAAGAACAGTGAAGTTAAAACAAGAATAGTGATCCAGAAAGAGCACTAAGATGGAGGAACTGGAATTGATGGTGTGGAGATGATGATGTTGATGATAATTAATAAATTATATTATCAATCAATGAAATTATATATAATAAATGATATAAACTATTTTATGTTAATTATATAGAAAAATTATGTTAATTATATAGAAAAATAAATCATCATAGTTAACATTTATATAATGGTATCTACCAGACACAGCTAAGTATGAGGTTTTGATTATGGAAATAGAACATCTATTTTCTTTATCTGATATGTACTTAGTAGTTATTCATCTTTCTTAATAGAATGTGAGCTCCTTGAAGGAACAGTGCTTTTGCTTCTTTTATATTCCCTGCTTAGCACAATGCCTGGCAGGCAGTAGTAAGCCTTTAATAAAATGCTTCACTGGGGGCAGCTAGGTGATGTAGTTGGTTAAAGCACTGGCCTTGGAGTCAGGAGTACCTGGGTTCAAATCGGTCTCAGACACTTAATAATTACCTAGCTGTGTGGCCTTGGGCAAGCCACTTAACCCCATTTGCCTTATAAATGGATGAATGAATGAATAGATAAATAAATACTTCACTCATGGTAAAATCAGTGTATGGTTATCCCTTTGTGTGGCCAAGTTGAAGTGAAGGAGAAAGTCATAGTAATTGAGGAGATTGGTGACTGGGAGGTCACTGTATTTGAGTGATTACCAACAAGTATATTGAAGAGCAGGAGTTTGGGTGGGGGAAAATACTGGGACTAAGTTGTGAACAATGAAAGAGAAGAGAGAATGACTTGGGGTCCACAAGGTAATTTAGCGAAGTTTATATAGTGGGGCTAGGTGCATATGACTGGTGTTTTATTACAAAATTAACAGTGGCTTCACTCTTGGGGCAGCCTCTACTTGTTTTTTATTTTATGAATTTCAAACTGCTTCCCACTCATATAATTTCCTTTGATCTGCAATATAGCCTATAGGTCAGGAATATGTTATCTCTAATTTTTTAATGAGGAAACTGTGGTTCAGAGGTATGTTCACTTACCCAAGACCAGAATTCAGTCTTTAAAAGGATCTTAGATTCAGAGTTGTAGGGGACCTTTGGGTTACATACTCCAATCCCTAATTTTACAGAGGAGGAAACTGAAGCCTAGGGAGATCAAATGCCCTATCCAAGTTTATATGGGTAATAAGTGTCAGAGAGGGTATTTAAATCCAGGTTCTCTGACTCCAAAGCCAGTATTCTTTCCACTGCACCAGCCTGACTTCCATCCTAACTAAATTATCTTCATGGATCTGAGGTTGGGCAGCAGGGGTGGGGAAGGGTGGCAGGTGTTCAAATCAGGTATTGATCTACATTTCTTCCCTCTCTTATGTTTCTGATTAGGGCATCCTTACACCTCCAAGTGCATTCATTCTTTAGTTTCCTTAAAGACACAGCTAAAGCACTACCTCCTAAAAGAAACTTTCCTTATTTCTTATCCCCAAAATAACTTTACTTATTTGTATGTAGATTGTATTTTCTTTTTATTTGTGTAAATACTGTTTTCCCTAGTAGAATATAAACTCCAGGAGAGCAAGGATTGTTTTTGTTTTTCATTGTTTTCTTAGTGACTAGTATAGTTTTTGTCTTTGGCACTTTATAAGTGTTTGTTGAATCAATTATTGTGTTATACACTTTATTTTAAGAGTTCAAACTTCCCTTTCTGTGGATTGGTAAAGGATGAGCTGTGATAAAGTTCCTATACTTATCTTGCAGTTGTCTCCATATGTTCCAAAGTAAATCCTCAATCCTTGAGAGCAAGGTACAAGGAGGGGAAAATGTAAACATGCTAAACTCCTCCTACCCAACCTTCAATCCCTTCATTCCCTGAGACCTTGAAGTTTGGGCCATTTTAATCCTTGCCAAATCACATCTTGTCTGACCCAACTGGTCCTATTGGGTAATAAAGGAGTCAGGAAACTTGGTTTTTCTTCTTTCCTCTGTCTTAGACAGGACAGTTGGCACTTCATCGGATGATCTTTCCTTTGCCCCATTTGAAAAGTTGTGCTAGAGTGAGGATTAATTGGTCTCTAAGGCCCCTCAGAAGAAGGTGCCATATAAACACAGGATTCCGGCATTAAAATTCTCTCTTCCACCTCGGCAACCGACACCATTCCAGGTAACACTTTTCTTTGCTGTCAGTGAGAGGAAGAGTAGTGAAGTGGATAGAGGGGTGGCCTTGGAGTCAGGAAAACCTTATTTTGAATCTTATTTCAGATAAATATCAAGTGTGTGATTGTAAGCAAGTCACCAGACCTGTCAGCACCTCTTAAAACTCCATATCAGTTGTCACATCTGTTGAGTTTCCATATTGGAAGTTTCCTACCCTGATGAAATCACACATCTGATCAAAAAGACCCAAAAAGGTGCAATGGTGGTATTTGGGACCATGTAGTCACTGGGAGGAAGCGCTAGAATGGCCTTAAATGAATGCTTATTACTGTCCATTTTGAATGGGGTTGGTACTATGAGGTAAATCAGAGGTTAAGTCACAACCCTAGCGAAAACCAGGCACCACTGGGAAGACCAAAGCACAGGACATCAAAGTATATACAATCTAAATCACTCAGTGCTTAAATAGTATAATTTGGACCAAGGGTCTCTTAAAATGGGGTAAAGAGTATGGAAGATGGTCTGTCTACTGGGGTCCTGGAAACATCATTATGATTTCTCTTTATATTTTTAAATCTAATAATAAGAAAATTAATCTTTACTAACATTTAAAATGTAGATTGATTGCTGTAATTCATTTTTCCAATGTCACAAAGTATCCCAAGTGAAGAATGAGAGTTTGCAAACTCAGAAATATTAATAAGTCATTTTCATTTCTCCGCTTTCAACAGATTGCTAAAATTATAATTTTTGTAGAATAGGTTAAGCAGATTTACAGATTATGACTTTTAGCCAAACTAACTTCTAAAATAGGTAGGTTAGGGCGGCTAGGTGGTACAGTAAAGCACCGGCCCTGGAGTCAGGAGTACCTGGGTTCAAATCCGGTCTCGGACACTTAATAATCACCTAGCTGTGTGGCCTTGGGCAAGCCACTTAACCCCATTTGCCTTGCAAAAACCTAAAAAAAAAATTAAAAATAAATAAAATGGGTAGGTTAAAATGATTCTTGCAAAGTTGTTGAGCATTAAGGAAAAATTAAAAAAAATAGCAGAACTCTCATTTCTCCTACCTGTGTGTGTGTGATTTTAAGCAATCATCTGTTCCATCAGCCACATTGCAAAATAAAAAAACCATGATGAGCTAATCAAATGTGTCAGGGGTAGGCTATGATAATTTGGAAATAACAAGATTATTTCCAACATGAATTTGTATCCAGTGTTGTAAACAAAGAACCTGTGCCTAAGTGAATGTAGATTGTGCATTGAGATATTGATAGGATGAAGTCATCATGATTAGCAATACATATCAAAACTAAGTATCTGTTTTTTTAAAATGACATTTATAGAAAAATTCTCAGATCTATATACTTTGAAAACCTGGAAACAGAATTTTCTAACCGAAAAAGTCTTCTAAACAATGAATTTCAGTGGAATTTGAAACCCATTTTTTAATATAGAAAAATGTAACAGTTTTTTTAGCAATTCTTCAAGATTAACTGATTAACATGAGGGAAGATGGAATTTGACAAGCCAGATTTTAGAAAATTTTATTTTGAATTTTACAGTTTTTCCCCTAATCTTGCTTCTCCCACCCTCCCATCCTGCACAGAAGGCATTCTGTTAGTCTTTACATTGTTTCCATGGTATGCATTGATCTAAGTTGAATGTGATGAGAGAGAAATCATATCCTTAAGGAAGAAACATAAAGTATGAGATATAGCAAAGTTACATAATAAGATAACATTTTTTTTTTATATTAAAGGTAATGATAGTCTTTGGTCTTTGTTCAAAATCCACAATTCTTTCTCAAGATATGGATGGCAGGGGGTGGCTAGGTGGCATAGTGGTTAAAGTACCAGCCCTGGAGTCAGGAGCACCTGGGTTCAAATCCAGTCTCAGACACTTAATAATTGCCTAGCTGAATAATTACCTAGTTGTGTGGCCTTGGGCAAGCCACTTAACCCCGTTTGCCTTGCAAAAAAACCTAAAAAAAAAAAAGATACAGATGGTATTCTCCATCACAGATACCCCAAAATTGTACCTGATTGTTGCCCTGTTGGAATGAGCAAGTCCATTAAGGTTGATCATCACCTCCATGTTGCTGTTAGAGTGTACGATGTTCTGCTCACCTCACTCAGCATCAGTTTGTGCAAATCCTTCCAAGCTTCCCTGAATTTCTGTCCCTCTTGGTTTCTAATAGAACAATAGTGTTCAGTCACATACATATACCATAGTTATTAAGCCATTCCCCAATTGATGAACATTCACTCAATTTTCAATTCTTTGCCACCACAAACAGAGCTGCTATGAATATTTTTGTACCCTTTTTTTAACCTTTGTTTTTACCCTTTTTCATAATCTCTTCAGTGTACAGACCCAGTAAGTGGTATTGCTGGATCAAAGGGTATGAACATTTTTATTGCCTTTTGGGAATAATTCCAAATTGCTCTCTAGAAAAGTTGGATGAGCCCACAGCTCCACCAACATTGTATTAGTGTCCCAGATTTCCCACATCCCTTCCAACATTGGTCATTGTCTTTTCTGGTCATATTGGCCAGTCTGAGAGGTGTGAAGTGGTACCTCAGAGATGCTTTACTTTGCATTTCTCTAATAAGTAATGATTTAGAGCAATTTTTCATATGACTATGGATTGCCTTGATTTCCTCATCTATAAATTGCCTTTGCATATCCTTTGACCATTTGTCAATTAGGGAATGGCTGACAAGCCAAAACCTTTGCATAATTGGTGGATGAGGTTGAAAAATGAGTACCATGATTAATCATTGCAGCCTACCATATAATTCAAAGACAAGTACTGAAATAGACATAACTTAGAAGCAGACCTTTGAATTGCTATATCAAAATGTGCTAAACCAAGATTTTAAAAATGATACATTCTGTAACATACTGCTCTACCAAACCACATTTTTAATATTATAATAAAACATTAATATTTTCATGCAAGGAGGCTTTGCACTGTGAAGCAAAAGTATTTTAAAACATATATTTCATTTCTTTGTCTCATTCTTTTTTAGAATTTTATGTTTGTATATGTTTTCTAAGGATAGCAAAGTGACACCATACAGAGTGCTGGGCCTAGAGTTAGGAAGACTTCTCTTTATGGGTTCAAATTTTAACTCGGTCTCTTTATTATTTGTGTGACCAAGGGCAAGTCACTTAATCCACTTTGCCTCATCTTCATTTGTAAAATGAGCTGCAGGAGGAAATGGCAAACCACTCCAGTATTTTTGCCCATAAAATCCCAAATAGAGACTTACCAGAGCCAGTTGAGAAATAGGTGAACAACAAAAATATTTGCTACTATCTATAACATTAGCTCTATAGTTGAGTATATAGTTTATTAATAAATATGCATATATTTAAAGATTTTACTTTGAGTTTTACAATTTTCCCGCTACTCTTACTTCCCTCCCCCTACCCCCCTAGACATGTTTTTTGATAGATTAAAACAAAAGGTTGGCAACCACTGCTTTAGACTGGAAGGTCAGAAGGGAGGAGGAATCATTGTGGCCCTGAGTATTTAGGAGGAGACTTTCTGAAGACAGTAAACTTCATCTTAGCCCAGATAGAAAACTAACTAGAGTTTGGGTGGGTAGGAGAAGAAAGTACATTCTATAGGGCAGGGTAGTAATGACATTTTAATAAATTGCTTTTGAGCTATAATGAGATAGATGAACTATCATAAAAATTATATTATGTATGTTGTGATAGTATATAATATGTAGTGTAATAACAAGTTTAAGGTTTATGAAATACTGTCATTATTCCCACTTTATAGATGTAGAAAGATTTCAATGGTAAAAATTACTTGTTCAGAATCTCACTGCTAGTAAATTCTGGAGCCATTACCTACAATTCACTTATTCTTCTTTTTGTAACTAAGGTTTATTTTGCTTGCAGATAAAACTAGAACTAGTTTGGTAGAAGAAAGGAGTTTTCCAATTCCCAATATTCAGAGCTGTCCAAAAATAGAATGGGGTTGTGATGCTAGATAACTGGATGTTTATAATTAGAAGTGTTGAAGAGAAGTTTGGAGGACCAGTTGTTGGGATGTCATAGAGGGATTTCCTGTATTAAGTAGTGATCAGACTAGAAGATTTATGAGATTCCTTCCAACTACTGTGATCTTGTGATCTTTTGTAGAAGGTCAAAATAGTCTCATGGGCAGGGCAGTCCAATATTTGTTCAGACCTTGAACATATTAACTTGGCCAATCTCAAGTTTTATTATTTTTAGATTCAACATACTAGTTTGAAATAGACAAAGCCTATGTTTTCTTAATTCAAGACCCTGTTTCTTTCATTTCAACTTTAAATTCAAAATGAATGAATTCCAAAGGAAATATAGACAAGGTAATTTTGTTACTACTTTATTAAATTTAATATACTTTTGAAAAATGACCTGAGGGGTGGCTAGGTAGCACAGTGAATAGAGCACCGGCCTTGGAGTCAGGAGTACCTGGGTTCAAATCTGGTCTCAGACACTTAGTAATTACCTAGCTGTGTGGCCTTGGGCAAGCCACTTAACCCCATTGCCTTGAAAAGAAAAGAAAAATGACCTGGAAGAGAAGTTCATAATTTCATATACAACCCTTTTTCTTTTGAATATTAAAGTGTTTTGGGGGGATTGTGTGATAATTATAAAAAAAGAACTATATAAAGATAAAATAAATGTGATAGAATAAAAACAATGTTACCTACTAAAGACAATAAAGAGAACAAAATTCATATTACATCCATTCAAAGAATGCAAAAGGGATCAGGAAAAATGGTGATGTAGTTATTAATACATTAGAGTCATCTTTGGGGAAGATGATGTTAAATATAATGGAAGTTATAGATGGAAAGACATTTATAATGTTTTGGTATTTTGGTTTGAACTCAAAATTTTTTTTCGTTAATTATTTTCTTCTTTAATTTATTTGAATGCCTATATTTGCCAATGGAAGACAAAGTGAAATTTATGTTTAAAGGAAAAATTAGGCTAAGTCCCAGCTGAAGTTATGAAAAGGTAGGTTTTGAGGTTGTTGATTTTTTTTTTTTTTTTTTTTTGGCCTCTAATAGTCAAGGTCTTGACTGTCCTGGGACTCAAAAAATCTAAAGGATCATAAAGGAATACATCTCCTTAGATTTCTAATTCCCAATTAGTCAAGGAATTATGGATTTAGAGCTGGAAAGGACTTTTGAGATCATCTGTGACAACCTCATTTTAAAGGAAACCGAGTCTGAGAGAGTGCTGAAGTGACTTGTTCCAGGTCTCATTGATCTATAGTAGCTGACTAATTCAGGGTGCACTTCTCTACACTATTCTCTGCTCTCCCACTCTTTTATTATAATTCCATACTTTTATAGGTTGTTAGGGATGTCATGGTATCAGAATGATATTTTTAAAGTATTGTCTGATCATGTCATTTCCCTACTTAAGAAGCTTCAGTGGCTCCCCATTTCTCACAGTATCTGCTGCATAGATGATTATTAGTAGATTGATCTCAGCACCTTACACAATGGATGCTTTGAAAGAAAATTTTTTAAGCTATTACGTTCACTTGTGCTATAAGACCCCTATTATAGTATTTTGTACATAATAAATACTTTCTGAATTGAATTATTTAACTGTAAGGATCAACAGCATAGGATCCAGTCTGAGACATGGATCAAAGAAAGATGAATGGAGAAAGGTTAGAAGTGCCAAATAATTTCTAATAAAGGTGCAAGTGCTTCTTCACAAATATGAGGAGGAATCATAGGGGGAGTGCTCTTTTTTTAATTGTATTCTGACACTATTTTGGTGGGAACATGATCTTGGGAAATGAATTGTGGGGAGCATGTCATATCCCATCATTTGTTAATTGTGTTTGCTCTACCAGCTTTATCTTCTCTTGCAAAATCTTTCCTGCAGAACTTCAGGAGTTGCTAAGAAACGCAAGGCAGAAGAAACAGATGGAGAGATTCCCTGTAAGGTCAGAGTATCTGATCCTACAAGCAGCTCTGAGAGTTCAGAGGAAGAGAAAGAACAACAACAAGAGAGAGTGGGGAAAACAGTGAAGAGTAAGTCTAATTTGTAGGCTTAAGAAAGAACACATGCATGTGAAATCACTGGCACTCCAGGCTTTTAATTTTCTGACCTGTTTCTTCTCTCTCCTTTAGCCATCCTAGAACTCTGGCAGGCTGCCCCCTTTCCTAGTGGTATTGGTTGTTCATGTTCCCTGAATCTAAGCAAGTGAAAATTGTACCTTTGAGATAAAGTCTGTGGCAAGAAGACTGAGCCTCTTAGAATTGTCTCTCCCTTTAATCTCTCTTTATAATTGCACTGTGACAATGCTTTGGTGGATTTTGGCTACCTTGAGTGCTTTTTACAGAAGTTGGAATTGAATTTCCAACCTTCAATTAAGCCAGGAGGGGAAAAGGCAGAGGAGGTGTTAGTATGGGTCCAACATATAGGAGAGTTGCATTGCCTATGAAAACTAGCAAGATTTTTGTGTGTTCCCCAATGAGGGCATCTTTCTGAAAGCCTGGGGAAAATCCAACCAGAGCCTAGTTTGAATTTACTTGGATCTAAAGATAAAACTTGTCCTGGTATAGAGTCTATTATTATTATTGGTGGAAAAAAACATCCTGAGTGTTGATTAATCACAAAAAGCTGGAGTCTGAACAGCATTTCTCTTGTCCCTTGAGCCCTATGTCTAGACTGTTCCCTAGATAATAGATATTCATTTTTTATCCTTGCATGTTTGCCTTGGCTGGAGAGGGGGGTGGGTTCTTAGTCAAGCTGCAATTGACTCTGACCCCTTTCCCTTTGTTTCAGCTACTAAAGTGCTATTGTCCAACTCTGTATCAGTGATAAAGGACACACAATGGGAGAATTCACTGTTAAAGCCTAAGGAGAATGTCAAGGTAAGCAAGAAGACTGCTTCTTATGAATTTGGTTTATTTGAGTGCTAAAATCCTGGCAAACTGGTGTCCTTTACAATCCCCCAAGCCTGGAGTTCAGTGTAGATAACTTGGCCTGGAGGAGGCCAGGAAAGTATCATTTCTCTGGTGCTCCTTTAGTTGCTTTCATCTAAGTTAATCAGTTGATTTTTCTACTATATGCACTTAGAAATCATAAAATCTTAGAGTTGTAAGGAACAAACTTTTTGGTTCCAGGACCTCCTTAAAATTCTTTAAAATTATTGAGGACCTTCCAACGAACTTTTGTTTATATGAATTATATTTATTGACATTTATTAAATTAGACATTTAAGTGTCTTAGTGTGATTTTTGAAAATAGTTTTTGACTTCAGAAACCCCCTGAATGTGTCTCAAGAACCCCAAGTCCCTGAACCACATTTTGAGAATCTCTGCCTTAGAAATTAATCCAACTGCCTCATTTAACAGATTCCCTGCTACCCCAAAAGGATCCCACATAGCTCTTTAATGGTGCGACAATTAAAACCCAAATCTCTTGTCTCTTAAGATCAGTGTTCTTTCCATTCTATCTTACCCTTAGCTATCTATTTCCTCCTGAATTTTCTTATCAGGGAAGAAGAGGTCAATTCTATTTATGAAATGCCACCGAGGGGAAGGGAAAAGATTTGAATACAGGTCACCCAGAAACCTTTACTTATAAAGTTTCCGTTGTCAAAATCCATTGTCACCATTCCCTCATTTAATAATCATTAAATGCCTGCAATATGCAAAGCACTGCCAAGCTCTGATGGAGACAAATCAATAAGGTCTGGTCCTTGTTTCTGGAAACTAACAGTCTAACCCCAGACAGGACCCCTTGCAAAAATATTCAGTACTAGAGAAAATCTGATGACTGTTGAAGCACAGCATGCTGTATGAGATGTACCAAGGGCTTTGGGGTCCAACAAAGGAAATTGTTTCCACCTGGGTCAGAGAAGTTTTAGGGAGGGGTAACATTTGATTGGAAGGAATAAAGAGGTTGTATTTAACACAGAGAGATTATGGGGAGAAGTATTTTAGCTGTGTGGAACATTTTGAGTAGAGGCCAGAGAATGTGGGATTAGGAGAGATAAGATTGGAAAGATGGAGAGAAAAGCTGAAGAATATGGATTTTGTTTAATAGGTAATAGGATTTTTAGCAGAGAAATGACAATAGATTCTGATTCATAGATTTAGACCTTGGAAGGGACCCTTGAAATGTGATTCCATTTTACAGAAGAGAAAAATTGAGACCAATTCAGGCTCACCCAAATAATAAGTGACAAAATCTAGATTCAGACTAATGTCAAATTGAGTGTTCTCTCTACTATACCATACTATCCCTTATCTATAGATAAAGATGACAAATATGTCAGTCATGTGAATTCTCTTTCTAACGCTGTATTCAGGAAGCATCCCTCTGCTTGAATTATTGCCAGAGACAGGAAATTTCAGTGAATTAGAGGGTGGGGAGCAGCTCAGGAAAAGGCTTCTGGCATTAACAGATGTGAATTCTAAGCAGGTGGATGCTTCACCTTGACTTTTGTTACTCTTTTCTTCCCAGTTCCTACCCAACTCCTCCCTCCCCCTCCCCCCATCCCCACTCCCCTATAAAGGCTGAAAAACATGGGTGTCCTGGACAGAGGCCAGTTGTCATTCCTAGTCTTCTACCATATGCAAGTAACTAGTTGATCTCACTGAACCCTGAGACTGGACATCCCCATGTGCTATGTGATTTTGACAGACCTTCATTATGGCCCTAGGAACATGAGGACCTCTCCAGAAAGCTTGGGAGAACTTGGTGGCTTGGCTTTCAGAGTCCTGAGGTCTTTTTGGCTGTGTACCCCTACATTAAAAGGCTATAGGACTTTGGGGGAAGAGGGGAAAGCACAGCCTTTGGAGAGGGTGTCTAATCCAGAGCTTCTCTTAGACCCAGGGAGACACCAACACTAGCTCTTGTTTATCCTCCACAAATGCCACTGGGTAATTTGAGACTCATAAGATTAGAGATTTAGAGTCAACCTCTAAGGTTGACTCTATCTCATCCAACTCCCCTAATTTTACAGATAAGGAAATAGACTGAAAGTGTCTTTCCAAGGTCATGGGAGTAGGTATTAATCGAAGAGGAAGGAGTAGGACAACCTGTGAAGAGGGACAGTTGGTTGGTGGAAAGAAAAGACCTTCTTGAAGGACTGACTGCTGATTTCAGCTATTGGGGGGGGGGGGGTCATCCCACTCAGCCTGGGCAGGAGGAACCCAGATCCAAACTCTTTCTACCAATAACCCTACCAGTAGTGGTACTTTTTTTGCTCTAAACCTTGGGGAAGACAGAAAGATGGCATCTACCTGAGATGACAGGAGGCTGGTCAGGCTTCTTGGTGATGACATATTGCTGTTACATCACAAGCCGATCTAGGGAGGAAGTTGAAGTACTTAATATGTGACTCTTGGCAAGCCACTTAGCCTTTTTTTCTCAATTTTCTCAACTACAAAATGGAAGATGTTAGACTAGTTGACCTGAGGTCCCTTGTAGCTCAAACTTTAATCAGTTGTTCTGCCCTGGGGACCAAGTGGAAAAAGCCTATA
Organism: Macrotis lagotis; assembly: GCF_037893015.1. NCBI lineage: Eukaryota > Metazoa > Chordata > Mammalia > Peramelemorphia > Peramelidae > Macrotis > Macrotis lagotis. The sequence continues at coordinate 400,741,456 of NC_133658.1, read as the reverse complement.
GCACTTTAACAAAGGGATTCCTTCACAACAGCCCAGTGAGGAGGTAGTACAAATCTCACCATCCCCATTTTATAGAATAGGAAAAATGGTCAGACAAGAACCTTTTAAAATAGGAATTCACTTAGAATGCAACCTGCTATAGGTCCCCTGTTAGCATTCTTCTCCTGGCATGATTCAGTTAAGATATTATGCAAAAGTCCTCTCACTTTCTTCATCCTTCTCCCATTTCTCAGTGACCCCAAGATGCTGCTTCTGCCAGACCAAACATTCCTTCATCTTATTTGTAATTGTGAATGTTGTGGAAAGGCCCAAGACACCTTCTAGGCTACTATCTCCTATGTAGCATCTGTGATTATGGTTATTTCTCTTTCTTATGTAGACGAAGAATAAGAAAGGAACCAGTAAGACCGTGGTGACCTCTGCATCACACCCTGACCCTCTCAAAGCACAGACCACCTCTGGAAAGCCAGACCCAACTGTGTCAGTGCAGTCCCATTCCAAAAAATCCCCAGCAACCCCCAGAAAGCAGGCAGCACAGCCTCTGAGCAATAACTCGGCCACACACAGCGAAGAAAAGGTTGCTTCCTTTGTTGTTAAGCCGGTTCCCAAACCTGGTAAGAGGATTTTCCCCTGTCACCTCCTGAATTGTTAAGATATTCCTGGGTTCAGAGGGAGAGTACTTGTACCCTCATCCTCAAAGCACAAAATCTTATCCCTGAAAAAAAGGGACCAGAGGGATTCATCTTTTCTATGTCCATTGGATCCTTGCAGGTAGAAGGAGCTATTTTTTCTTCCTCCCATATACTTTTCATAAGTATCTTGCTCCTTCTTTGGGGTTTATAACCATAGTAACCTCCCTTAACCATAAGGGGGGGAGGGAAGTGGGGGGAGTAAGGGGACAGGTGATTTTTTGGGATGCCTGTCAGATACTGGAAAAGGAATTCCTGCATGAGGTTCAAGATTGGACTAGGTGACCTCAAGAAGTTGGAAGGGAGCTCGGAAGTTAGAATCCCTCTTCTTCCAGTTTTCCCTATTTTCTTCAGTATCCCTTTCTGTTGAAGGGATAGTGCTGCCTAACATCTTTCCAGGCCCTGGAGGAGAGAGGCCCCCAGCTAAGGAAAGGTCCTGTAGCTTGGTATAGGTCCCTTCAATCACTGTAAGACACAACTAGGAAGAAGTCTTATAAGGGATACTAAGATTCAGAAATGAATGAGGAATAAGCATTTACAGAGTGCCTACTTCTGTACCAGCACTTGACTAAGTTATTTACAACTATCTCACTTGATCCTCATAACAGCCCTGGGAAAAAGTGGCTATTCTTATCCCCATTTTCAGTTGAGGAAATTGAGGTAAACAGAGGTGAAGTGACTTGCCCAGGGTCTTACAGTCTGAGGTTGTATTTGAACTCAGGTCTTCCTGACTCTATGCCTGACACAACTACTGCCTGCTGGAATAAAGTATTAATTCATTCATATGCATATATGAAAACAGCTGTGGGCAAATACATAACACATAAGAAGTAGAGCAGTAAGCAGAAATTGTCATGGGGTTTGAGAATCATTGCTCTTGATTGATATTTAGCAACCCCAGCCTTTCTAGGGCTTCTGCAATAGTTTGTGGGTAGGGAACAGTGTCTGCCCCAAGAGGGTCAGGGGTAGGCATCTATCTCATATCTTCCTCATGTCACAGCCCCAATGCCTCCGGATAAGAAGACAGAGAGCAGAATTGAGGACTCCTCAACTGATGAGACAGATGTAGAGGTAATCTCCACCTTCCTCTTCCCTGCTGGTATCTCTCTCCATTCCCCAGCAGCCTAGTATTGATAGTAACTAGTCCCCACAACTACTTATAGAATCAATGTTTTGTGTATTTATTTTTTCAATTATATAAATATTTTATTTGTTTTCCATTTACATATAATGGTAGTTTTATGTGTTTATTGAATAAGTATTAAGCACCTTTTCTGTGCTAGGCCCTCTGAAGCATACATGGTCACTTGCCCTCCTTGGGCTTTCAATTTAACCTGGTGAGTAAGACAAGTGAGACAAGGGCCTGGTCTCTTTCTTTTCCACACTGAGATTTTCTAAGGTACCTTTTGTTTGATGATTTTTTTTAAGGAGGGAGGTAGAAGAAAGAATATCCAGACATATTAGATGAAACAATTGTTTCATTTGACTATTGAAGAATACATCTCATCACCCTCATCACTCCTAGACAGCAGGAGTCTTATCTTATTTGTCTTTATATTCCCTTAGCATCTAGGATGTTCTACAAAGATACCAATAAAAGGGTTTGTTGAATCTGTTGCTGGTGTCAGCTCTAGTAAAACCATAAACCTGTTTAATAGTCTTAGCAAATTATTTAAAATAGTTTTATTCTCCTGCTGACTAAATGGTCTCTTATTTTCTAATTAAAATGTTGAATATGCCAAATTCTAAATCTGATTTCTTTAAGACCTTTGCATTTTATTTTTTTAGGGTTTTTTTTTACAAGGCAATGGGGTTAAGTGGCTTGCTCAAGGCCACACAGCTAGGTAATTATAAAGTGTCTGAGGCCGGATTTGAATTCAGGTACTCTCACTCCAGGGCCAGTGCTCTATCCGCTGCACTACCTAGCAGCCCCAAGACCTTTGCATTTTAAATGAATAGAGTGATCTTCTATTAAATGATCAGAGTAAGAGGCTGTATTCTTTTTTATAATGCCCTAATCCTCCTAGGCATGCTACAATAGAGCTGTTACTAAACTCTGAATGATTCCCATAAAATTTCAGTGAGCCCAGTGTAGACAAGTAGAACAGAGTGGGAGAATGTGTTTTGATGCAGATAATGCAGCAGTATACTTGTCTGACCTCTATTTTTGCATTTTCCCTAATGTAGTTAGGTCACTTTATTAGACCACTAACATATTTCTTTTTTTTGTCCTTTCCCTTCTTTAGATGGAGAAAGCAGTGGGAACTCCCCAGGGCAACTCTGCCTCAGAGAGAAGTGATGCTGCTGCCTCATTTCCCACCAAAGGATCCCAGGATAAATCAGTCACCCCATCTCCTGGGAGATTAATGACTAAACTTCCAATAGCCAAGGAGAAGAGTTCAGGAGAGACTTCTGAGAGCAGTGATGAGTCTGAGAGTGATGAGGATACTCTGGGGTCCCAGGCACTGGTGAGGCTTTGGGGGGAAGGGCAGGGTAGGTGTAGCTTTATTATCAAATAAACCTTTTCACAAGAAGGATATTCTTCCAAATTCCTTAGGTTTTTCTCTTTCCTTTGAACCCTGTAGTAGGGAGGCTGATTCCCTAGAATAGCCCTTTGAGTTGGAGACAATCACTTAAAAAATAATTTAAAGTAGTGATAATGGTGGTGGTGATAAGATGATGTTGGAGAAGGAAGAACAAGAACAAAAACTCCAGGTCAAACCATCAGTAGAAACTATTTAGTTTGTAAAGCTATCAAGAGGTCCCTAGAGGAAAGGATTGACTTCAGCTTCTGAGAAAAGGAGGTTTGAGGGGGGTAGAGAAAGTAGTCCAACACCATTCAAAATGAGTCAGCCCCTGGAAAGCCCTCAGAGCAGGCAGGTGTGAAAGGAAGCCCCAGTATGCCAATGATAAATATCTCTTTTTAACTCAAACCTCAATGACCATTAGTGAAACATTTCAAGGTTCCTTACCTGATGAGAAGCTTTCATTCTAAAGACAGTGAAGGGACTATTAACTTCCATAACTCTCATGTTCATGTTTCATCGTGGTGTAAGAGAAAGATCTGGGGAATTATAATCAGAAGATCTGCATTCATATTCCCAAACGGTTCCATTGATTAGCTTTGTGAGCTTGAACATTTAACTTCATGGGGCCTCAATTTCCTCATCTGTAAAAATTAATGTGTTGGGCTAGTTGGTCACAAAGGTCCCTTCTGACTCTAGAGCCTATGAGTTCCATTTTGTGGTTTTAGACACGAGAAGTGAAAATGCCTCATCTTGGTGAAGTACCAGGCAAAGGAGTCAAGATTACTCCAACCACAAAGAAAATCAGTACTCCATCCCCGAAACCAAATTTGGAGTTATCCTCCAAGGCTCAGCTGACCCAGAAACCAGAGGAGATTTCAGAGAGCAGCGAGAAGTCAGAAAGTGAAGAAGATGAGGCAAAGCTTCAGAGACAACAGGTGAGGCCTGGGGAGGGGGATTGCCAGGGAGTCTTTATAACCTGGAAATTAATCAGTCCTTTAATCCAATAGAGCTACTTAATTGGGCAAGGGGAGAATTGGGATTGGGGGTAGAATTTGACTTACATCTCATTTTATAGGTCCAAGTATCCATCTCTAATTTGCTTTCCAACAGAAAGTCCAACCTTAACCCCTGGTTAGAAATCTCTTTGGATTCCTGACCTTTTATCTCGTTCCCTCTGTGTAACTGATCTTCAGAAAAAGATGACAGTGATAGCTCCCTAGGTCTACTTCCCTTGAAGGGTAAAGGCCTTTTTACTCCAAGTACCATCAAGCCCTACCCCAAAGAGAGAATGACTGGCTTACCTCTGCCTTCCAGAAATGACAATGATCAGAGCCAAGTTAAGAGTGCCCAGACTTCTGCAGGAGAAATTTGTGGTTGCCAATTAGGATTGAGAGTTGTTGAAAGTGAAAGAATTCACATCTAGCCCTGGAGTTGAAATAACTCAGGATTTGTTTCCTAGGCCTGCAAAGTTTACAGATTATGGTAATAAATGACATGAGGAAAGGGCAAATAACAGTTTTAGGTGAGGCTGCCTGAGGGTAAGGGAGGAAGGAAAGAGGCCATAGTTCTTCCGAAACCTAGACTGAGAAAGGATTCTTGTGAGGAGAAAGAAGTGAGAAGAGAGAGCTGAAGTTGCTTTCTCTGATTTAAATGCATTTCCATAGTGGATTGGACAAGGTTAGCTCTTGAGGAGTGGCTTAGCACCTGCCTTCAGGTACTCTCCAATATGCATGCCACAGTTGATTGTCCTCCCAGGAGGAGCCAGGAGAGAACTCATTGTGCATGGACTTACCAGTCCTTCCTGTCCCAAAATGCATGACCCTTAAGTCTAACACATCCTGTCATCAAATTTGGCTGAAGTAGGAGCGACTAGGTGGCACAATGAATAAAGCACCAGCCCTGGAGTCAGGAGTACCTGAGTTCAAATCCGGTCTCAGACACTTAATAATTACCTAGCTGTGTGGCCTTGGGCAAGCCACTTAACCCAACTGCCTTGAAAAAAACCTAAAAAAAAAATTTGGGCCAAAGTAGGAGTGACAGCCTAGAGGAACTGGTTTCCTATTCCCATAATTCCCCGCACCAAGACCAAATTAGATGACTTGCCCAAGGTCATAAAATCAGAGGGAGAATATGAAGTTGCCCTTAGGTCTTCCTAGAACTAGCCCTTTGCTACACTGTACAGTCTGTGACAGCATATTTAGAATTGTATTTTTTCAATTACAATGTAAAGGTAAATTTTTAATAATCATTTTTTTAAAAAATTTCTTCCTCACTTCCCTCCTCCCTACCACAATAAGCAATTTGATATACATTATATATGCATGATCATGTGAAACATTTCCATATTAGTCATGTTTTGAAAGAAGAAACAAACCAAAATAATAAAACTGATAAAAATAAAGTTAAAATAGCATGCTTTGATCTACATTCAGACTCCATCATTCTTTTTTCTGAACGTGAATAGCATTTTTACTCATGAGTTTTTGGAATTTGTCTAACAGTTACATTAACATGGCAAAATCAATTTGGTATAATAAAGAACTTTTGTTCCCTCCCAGACTTCTTCAAAAAGCGTTATTTAGTAGCCTAATTCCTCAACCTTCCATTCATGCATTTACATTCCTCTGGTTCAACCCATACATGAAAGAATTTATTTATTCACTCAACTAAAATTATTCTTTCCAAAGCCACTTTTAGCTTCTTGATCATCAAATTCTTTTTTTTCCAATCTTTATCCTTCTTGACCTTTCTGACACTTTTTGTTTTTTAAAGCCTGAATTTCCCTTTTACCCTATGCTTGAAATGACAGTTCTCACAACTGATTGGTAGAGGAGTTTCACCTCCATTTCCAACCTCTTTTTTTTCCATTGTGGATTAGACTTTTATTTATTTTTTTAACTGTGTTTTCATGTTGTATATTGATCCAAATTGCATGTGATGAGAGAGAAATCATATCCTTAAGGAAGAAACAAAAAGTATAAGAGATAACAAGATCAGACAATAAGATATCTATGTTGTTTTTTTTTTTTCCTAAAGGGAATAGTCCTTAACTTTGTTTTATCTCCACAGTTCTTTATCTGGATACAGATGGTATTCTCCATTGCAGACAGCTCAAAATTGTCCCTGATTGTTGCACTGATGGAATAAACAAGTCCATCAAGGTTGATCATCACCCCTATGTTGCTTTTAGGGTGTGCAGTGTTTTTCTGGTTCTGCTCATCTCACTCAGCATCAGTTCATGCAAATCCCTCCAGGCTTCCCTGAATTCCCACCCCTCCTGGTTTCTAATAGAACAATAGTGTGCCTTACCCAATAAGTCTTCCTTGATCTTTGCTATAGGAAGTGATCTTTATCTATTTGCAGATATATTAATTTCTTATACATTTCTTTTTATTACATTTATTTCTAAGCTTTCCTGTAGTTATTTACATTTCATATAGTTATTTATATCTCTACAATTCCATATAATTATTTATATTTTCTCTAAGTTTCTATACCAGACTGAATGCCTCGAGAATCCATGCCTTTTTTGTGGTCTATATGTCTTCCTCAAGGTCCAAGCACAGTACTCTGTACATGATAAGTGGAGGTTTTTTAAAAATAATTTAATTTAATTTTGGTGCTATTGGGTTATTCTTTACTTGATAGACATCATCATTATAAGCATTTCCATAGACATTGTACACAGGAATAGGGACAAAAAAATTATTGTACATGAAACCATAAATTATTATATCAGCTGGTATTTTTAAAAGAATATAATAAATTCCACGTGCTATTTTCCACACTGTCCTGCTTATCTGTGTTTCCATCTGAACCTCCTCTGTTCACTTCTGTGCATTTTTAAAAATGCTATAGTGATTCTGTTTTTGTATCCTTATAGCTATACCCCATCTCCCTTCCATATCCCCTTCCCCAACATTTTTTCCTTTTTAAAAAGTTTAAATACATTTATAATCCATCCCTTTTGTTTAATCTCTTTTGAATTTTAAGCTCATCTTTGGTAGAAGGTGAGTGGCATGCTTCATCTTCAGTCTCCTGACTTGTGATTGTATTGATCAGATTTCAAAATTGTTTTTCTCTCAGATGAAGTTATGATGTAAATTGTTCTAGTTCTGCTCACTTCTTTTTTTTAAATTTAAGGCAATGGAATTTAAGTGACTTGCCCAAGGTCACACAGCTAGGCAATTATTAAATGTCTGAGGCCTCATTTGAACTCAGGTCCTCCTGACTCCTGAGCCAGTGCTTTATCCATTGAATCACCTAATTTCCCCCTCCATTCTCCTTACCTCATTCTGCATAAGTTCATAAAGCTCTTCCCAATTTTCTCTGAAATTGTCCATTTTGTCATTTCTTCTGGCACAGTAATATATCATAAGTTCATATATCATCATTTTTTTTATCTCATACAATGTTATTCCCACTTTTTCATTTTCTAGTTTATACAGAATATACAAATAAGTGAATAAAACATTATTCCATATGAATCAAAAAGAGCCAGGACATCAGACTAAACAAACTGGTCCATAAACAATGCATATCAAAAGGAGACATTCCTGTGCAAACTGCTGAATGGTTCTGCCCAAATCAACTTCCCCTTTAGACTTTACCCTATCTATATCCAGATGAACACAAAGGCATAAGAAGGGGGATGGGGGGAACGGACATGAAATGATCAAACAACCCTCTTTCCTAGGTAACAAGGGAACCCTCTGAGGTTCTACACACGTTACTTAAAGGTTTTTGCAAAATGGGCCTCCAAGTGGTGGGGAAATGAAATGTCAATATCTGGACTTGAGGGGTCTCAAACTGACTGCCTTCTCCCCAAATAGGACTCAGGTGCCTAATACTTTTTCTAAAGAAGATGAGTCCTTGGGGAAGGCAAAGGAGCTCTGCATGGTGTCCCCCAGAGGGCTTCATGATCGGGTCAAACTAGGTTCTCCAACAGTGGTAAAAAGGCTGGGATCAAGGGCTAAAACTCCTCTAGGAAACCAGTGTCTCTCCCTTGGATTAGCAAAGGAGAGATGGATGGTGTGGGTGGCAATGACTGATAAGCTCTGCATGGTCAAAAACCATGGATGTGGTGATCTGACTATGCTTAACAAACACCCCCTAAGCCAGTAGAAAGAGATACCAATGAAAAATTTACTGAATTCTATCTTCTTCACCAAGGAATGTTTTTCTTTTGTTTGTCTATTGCTGAAACTTTAAACAGCAAAAAACAATTCCTGGCATCCCCAAATTCCTGCTGTCAGTCCAGATTCATGATAGAAATGGTTAAAAAGATACAATTCTCTACATGCAGAATCATAAAGGATCATTTGTTCACTTTTTTTTTAGGGTTTTTTTGTTTGTTTGTTTGTTTTGCAAGGCAAATGGGGTTAAGTGGCTTGCCCAAGGCCACACAGCTAGGTAATTATTAAAGTGTCTGAGACCGGATTTGAACCCAAGTACTCCTGACTCCAGGGCCAGTGCTTTATCCACTGAGCCACCTAGCTGCCCCTGTTCACTTTTTATTTAATCAAAAGATAGCCTATTGGGTTCCAATAGGCTGCAAACAGAGCAACTGTTAATACTTTAGCATACACAGATCCTTTTTCTCTTTCTATAGTTCTGGTGGTGGTATGGCTCTATATAACCTTTGGGGACATAATTACAACTTGCTTCCTAAAATGGAGAAACCAGTTCACATCTTTACAACAATGTAATTGTGTACCTATTTTTGAAAACCCCAACAATTGTCATCTTTGCCAGTTTGATAGATGTGAGGTGAAACATCAAAGTTGCTTCAGTTTGCATTTTGCTAATTATTATTTAGTCATTTAGAGTAAGTGCCCAGCACATAGTAGGTGCTTAATAAATAAATGCATACTGACTTAACTTTGAGCATTTTTTATATTATTTTTGATAATTTGGTTTTATTGTATAGGAAACTGACTGTTCATATCCATTAATTATTTAGCTATTGTTTCCTTCCACAAGTAAAAAAAAAAATCCTTATAACAAATAAGAAAAACAAATACTCATATTGACTATGTCCAAAATTGTATATATCACTTTCCTCAAGCCTCCTACCCTCTTACTTAATTTTTAAAAATATTTTATTTATTTTTCCAACTACATGCAAAGATATTTTTCAAGTCATTTTTTGTAAGATTTTGAATTTCACATTTTTCTCCTCTCCCTTTGCTGTGACAGAAAGCAATCTAATAAAGGTTATACATATATAACTATGTTAAACATATCCATATTAATCATGTTGTGAAAGAAGAATCAAATCAAAAAGGGAGAAAACAACACAGTACATGAAACAGATTTCAAAAATTAAAAAATAGTGAGCTTTCTTCTGAATTCAGAATGTCAGACATTCCTTCTCTGGATATGGATGTGATTTTTCCATCTTAAGTTCTTTAGAATTGTCTTTGATTATTGTACTGTTGAGATCATCGCCCAGTGTTGCTGTCAGTGTGTACAGTGTTCTGTTTCTGCTTATTTCACTCAACATCAGTTCATTCAAGTTTTTTCAGGCATTTCTGAAACCCTTATGATTTCCTACAGAACAATAGTTATCCATTGTTCAGCCAATCCCCAACTGATAGGCATTCTTTCAGTTTTGAATTTTTTTTGCAAGGCAATGGGGTTAAGTGACTTGTTCAAGGTCACACAGTTAAGTAATTATTAAGCGTCTGAGACTGGATTTAAACTCAGATCCTCTGCCCCAATTTTGAATTTTTTGTTACTACAAAAAGAATTGCTATAAATATTTTTGTACATGTGTGTTTTTTCACTTTTTGTTCTCTCTTTGGGATATGGACCTAATAGTGGTATTGCTGGATCAAATGGTATGCACAGTTTTATTGCCCTTTGGGAGTAATTCCAAATTGCTCTCCAGAAAGGTTGGATCAGTTCACAGCTCCATTAATAATGCACTAGTGTCCCAGTTTTTCTTTTTTATCATAGTTCTTTTAATTTGCATTTCTCTAATCAATAATGATTTAGAGCATTTTTTATATGACTATAGATTGCTTTAATTTTTTCATGTGAAAACTGCCTATTCATATCCTTTGATCATTTATCATTGGGGGAAAAATAGCCTTACATTTATCATAATTCTTAAATCTTTCAAAGTTATTTTAATTTACAGGGTTGTGCTTATTTGTGTTATTGTGTTCATTTTTCATTCTGTATCAGTTTATATAGCAGTTTTTTTCAGATTTCTCTTAAATTGTCTCCTTCCTCATTTCTTACAGCATAATAGTATTTCATTATATTTATATGCCACAATTTGTTCATCCATTCCCCTATGATGGTCAGCTCCCCATGCCCCCTTCTAAATTACAAGTTGTTTTCCACTACAAAAATTAGTGCTAAAAGATTTTTGTATGTGAGAGTCCTTTTCCTCTTTTGATATACTTGGAGGCTGGGGGGTATAGCAAAGAAGGTATGGGGAGAGGGGGTTTGAAAGGCAATGGAGTTAAGTGATTTGCCCAAGGTCACACAGCTAGGTAAGTATTAGGTGTCTGAGGTCTGATTTGAACTCTAGTCCTCCTGACCCTAGAGCCAGTGCTTTATCCATTGCACCACCTAGCTGCCCCTGGGAAGGTATTATTCAAAGCCTGTTGGGGACTGTTGTGTACTGTAAACCTTCATCAGCTGGTGTCCTTGAACACCAGACCCTTGTTTTACTAAGTGCCAAGGGAGTAGACCAGGGACTGGGGAGGATATTTAAACACTTGTATTTTGGTAAATAAACAGAGATCTTAGTATCAAAGGAGAACTTGTCTCCCGCCCCCTTCAACCTTTGCCTGTGTAAAGGATAAGCAAGTCCTGAAAGGAACTCAGCAAAAGCCTAGGAAAATATAGAAGACATGCACAATTTACTGGCATTGGAGGCATAGTTTCAAATTGCTTTCTAGACTGACTGTACCATTTTGTAGTGCCACCAACAATGCATTAATGTGTCCATTTTCTCTTAGACATTCTAACATTTATCATTTTCCTTTTTTTAATTTTTTGCTAATTTGAAGGATTTGAATTAGAAAGTTGTGATTGCTTTTAATTTGCGTGTCTCTAATTATTAGTAATTTGGAGTAGTTTTTTCATATGCTTGTTGATAGCTTGAATTTCTGTCTTTGAGAGCTGCATATTTTAGAAAAGAAAACTATTCTCTGACTATCTATTTTGGAGTATTGTTAGAAATTTGAATTAGTTCCTTAGATATATTGATCACAAGACCTTTTTTGAATTTATTTCATTTTATTTTTTCCATTTACATGCAAAGATAGTCTTTAACATTAATATTTTTTTAACTTTTGAGTTTCACATTTTTTCTCTCTCCCTCTTCCCCATGGCAGCAAACAATTTAATATGTTATACGCATCCATTCATTTTTAGCATATTTCCATATTAGTCATGTTATGAATGAAGAATCAGAACTAAAGTGGGAAAAAATCTTGAGAAAAAGAAAAACATAAAAGAAGTTTTAAAAGGTGAAAATAGTATGCTTTGGTCTGCATTCAGACTTCATAGTTTTGTCTGGATGTGGATGGCATTTTCTATGACTGGTCTTTTAGAATTAAAGTAGCTAACTTAAAAGTTAGGAAACAATATGAATATAAATAGGTCTATACAAGATGTAAAGAGAGAAGATGGTAGAGAGACACAAAGTTTAAATGAGACATATTCTCTGCCCTCACGGGAACCTCTCAGTCATGTTGTAGAGCTGTTTTTTACACATTACCTTCTAATTTTAAACATGTTGGTTTCATTTGTACAAACTTAAATTTTTATAGACCCAAGATTATCCACTTCATCTTTTGTGATCCTCTATAACTTTGATCAGGAACACCTATTTCTCTGATATATATCTGAAAGGAAATTTCTTTTGTCTCTATTTTGTTTATAATATTACTTTTTTTTTTTTTGCAAGGCAAATGGGGTTAAGTGGCTTGCCCAAGGCCACACAGCTAGGTAATTATTAAGTGTCTTAGACCAGATTTGAACCCTGGTACTTTTGACTCCAGGACCCGTACTTTATCCACTGCACCACCTAGCTGCCCCTATAATATTACTTTTTATGTTTATGTGTCCTTGTGAAGCTTTTCTAGATATATTGTATGAGTAGCTGAGATCTTTGGATTTATTGAACACTGCTCCTGTGTCCATTTGTGTCTCTTTAGTCAATCCCACTGATCAACCTCTCTTCATTTTGGTTAATATGTTCATCTGAATTGTAGCTCCATTACAAGAAAGGTGAGAGTTAAAGGGGAAAGACAGTTCTATCACACATCTATCCCTAGGTCTAGGTGCAAAGTGGAAAGAGTGTTTCTGTGTGTTTAGATGAGGTCGGGAGCCAGTAGCTCTTCAGAGTGAGTCAGATTCTCCATTGTCACATATTCTCTTAGGAATTCTAGAGCCCTTTAATTTCAGAGTATGCACATCTAATTCTTGACTTACCTCATGTCTCTTTTTTTTTTTTTGAGTGAAGCCATCTGGGAAGAGGACTCACAGGTCTGATTTCATCACTCCCCTCTGAAAATCTATCAGTGATTTCCTGTTGTCTCTAGGATAAAATATGTTCTCCATAGCCTGGTATTCTCAATATTCTTCCATCCTACCTTTCTTATCCTTATTTATATTCTTCCTTATTCACTGCCAGCCTTCCTTCATTTAAGAGTTCTCAATAGGGTAGACTGGTGCAGATCATGCACTAGCTCTATAATTAAGAAGACTTGGGTTCCAGCCTAACCTCAGGCACTTACTGGCCGTGTGATCCAGGGTAAACCACTTCACCTCTCTTTGCCTCTGTTTCCTCTTTTGTAAAATGAGGATAATAAATAGCATCTATTTCCAGGGTTGTTGTGAGAATCAGATAATCAGATCTGACACAAAGCAGGCTTTTTATAAATATTAGCTATGGTGATGATGATTGCTTGATTTGTCTTTGAGGTTCAGCTTCTGATCACCTCCCTAACGAAATCTTCCCTAAGTTTCCTGCATATCCTCTTAGCTGCAAGTATTTTTTTCCTTACCTTGTATTATCTTCCTCTTTCATTGTTTTTTGTATTCCTATTGACTAATAGTGCTTTGTCCATAGTACATGATTAATTAATTGTTGTTTGTTTTCTTCAGGTTAAAAGTGCCCCCAACTCTGGTACCAATGTATCCCCAAGGAAAGGGACCCTTCCTGTTCCTAGTAAGTCAGTGACTTCAAACCTCCAGGCCAAGGCAGCAGAACCTGCAAGTCCAGAGACAAGTTCTGAGAGCAGTGAGGAATCAGAGAGTGATGAAGAAGCCTCAGCTCCACAGAGACAGGTGATGCCTCACATCAATTCCCTGGTACCAGAGTCTGAGCTGCCATTGCCTAGTCAGCCCTCCAGGTGTGCAGTTTTGTAGTAAAATGTATGTCTCAGTTGGGACTGGTTGTTTGCTGCTCAGGGAAAGATACAGATCTTTATTTTTAAAATTTTTCATTTTTTTGTTTATTTAAGGCAATTGGCTTAAATGACTTGCCCAAGGTCACACAGCAAGGTAATTATTAAGTGTCTGAGGCTGGATTTAACTCAGGTCCTTGACTCCAGGGTTGGTGCTCTGTCCACTTGCCACCTAGCTGCCCACAGAATATAGATCTTAGAGTACATATTGTGAAACTCAGATATCTTTCCCTTTTGTCTTCTTTCTTATGATCTTAGGAAAAATCATCTGTGAATACTCCTCAGGCCAATGCTACACCAGCTAATAGAACCCCTGCCCCCTCAAGCCTCAGTAAGGTACCCTTGGGGAAAGGGATCTTCCAGGCTAAAATCAGACCCTCAGTCAAGGCATCTGCATTCAGTCTACCAGAGACTAGTTGTGAGAGCAGTGAGGATTCAGAGATTGAAGAGGATATCATAGTGCCCCGGAAACAGGTGATACCTCATCCTTTATACCAGTGGCCTGTGTAACTCTTGGGTTGTACAAATAGGCAAATTTATGGAACCTCACAAAGGAGTAATTTTAAATCAGATTTCTTTCCCTCATTCTTTTCCTTGTGATCTTAGGAAAAATCATCAGGGAAGGCTCTCCAAGTCAATGCTACACCAGCAAAAGAGGTCTTTGTTGCTCCTGGAAAACCAGTGACTTCAGAGCCCCAGACCAGGACAGGGTCTACAGTCATAGCCACAGAACCAGGAAGTTCAGAGACTAGTTCCAAAAGCTGTGAGGAATCTGAGAGTGAAGAAGAGATCAAAGCTTCTCAAGAAAAGGTGGTGACTTAGACTGGTCCCCTGTTGGGGGGCTGGGGGTTTCAAGCTGCCACTGGCTGTAAGCCCTTCAGGCATACAACTCCTTAGGAAATTGGTATTTCAGTTAGGTCTTGTTTACTGAGTGAGGAAGTTCCTGCTGTTCAAGGGAGTTGTGACTTTGAACCTTAGATTTTTACCCCTTTTTTTCCTCTTTTCTCATTATCTTAGGAAAAATCACCAGTGAAACGTCTATGGGTTAATGCCATTACAACAAAAATTGCGCCTTCCCCAACCCAAGGGCCCCTGGGGAAAGAAGCCCTTTCTGCCCCTATGAAATCAGGGACTTTGACTTCTGGGGTCAAGGCACCATCAGCTACTGAGGTCTCTGAGTCAGAGAGCTCTGAAAGCAGTGAGGAGTCAGAAAGTGAAGAGGAAATTCCCACACTCCAAGTTCAGGTGAGACTTAAGACAGGAGGAAGTGACCAAACGGAACTGTGGTCAGGAAACATTGACTTGAACACCACTTGCCCTTTTCCTTTTTGAGTTTTAGTTGTCCCTTTAGCAAATTGGGGAGGATTGCAATATAGGCCCTCTAAGATCTCTTCTGGGATGCATATGGTACAGTAGATACAACCCTGGGCAAGAATCAGGAAGACTTTTCATGAGTTTGAATCCAGTCTCAAGACACTTACTTGACCCTGGGCAAGTCATTTAACTCTGTTTATCTCAGTTTCCTCTTCTGTAAAATGATCTGGAAAAGGAAATGACAAACTACTTCAGTATTTTTGCCAAGAAAAACCAAATGGTGTCATAAAGATTCAGACACAACCGAACAACAACAAAAGATCCTTTCCAGCTATAAATTCCATGGGTTCTATTTCCCCTCCATGAAATGCATTCATTTTCTTTTGGCAAATGTCCTTTACTTCTATGTAACTAAGGCAAGTGAAGCCTTCCTTTATTTCCCCTACTCCACTAAATCAAAACTGCTCTACATTTTCACCCATTTCTCCTGTTTTACTCTTAGTCACTTCTTAACTTCCTGTTTCCCTGAGGAGCCTGCCTCATCCATCAGTTTCTTATCTAGTCCCTCCCTATCCACTACTATTTCTTTCCTTATTACCTACAAATGTGTCTAGCACTCCACATTCTTTTCTTTTTTTTTTTAGTTTTTTGTGGGGCAACGGTCTTGCCTAGGGTCACACAGGTAGTGAGTATCAGATATCTGAGTTCAGAATTGAACTCAGGTCCTCCTAACTTCATCACTGTGCTGTATCCACTGCACCACCTCACCACCCCGCAGGCTCCTGCATTCTTAAAAAACTTGGACTTGAACCAGTTATATCCTCAAGCAAATGTTTTATTTTTCCCTCTCTCTGTTGAACTCCTAAGAAGAATTTTCTGTCCTTGCTCACTTTATTTTTTTCCTTCCCACTCAACTGCTCTATTCTATGATATCTGGTCTCTGACCATAGCATTTTTCCTTGTATATTAATTTTTTAAATAAAAATATTTTCTCTCTGCTTCCCACCCCCCCAGGAGTAAGGGGGAAGAGGAGAATCCTTTTAACAAATATGTTTAGTCAAGCTAAATATTCACCATGTCCAAAAAAGGTATATGTATCAATTTTCAGTCTGAATCTGACATCTCTTTTCAAAACTTGGGTGACATGCTTCATTGTGAGTCCTCTGGAATCGTGGTTGATCATTGCATTGATTGGAGGGCTTAAGTCTTTCAAAGTTTTGTCTTTATATTTACTCATTTAACTTTGTTTCCTATCAAACTTGTCTTGATAGACTTCTGAAAACTGTCCCCTTGCTCATTTCTTCTAAAACATAATACATCACTGCATTTTCATTCCTACAATTTATTCAGCCATTCCATAATGATGGTGAATTCCTTAGTTTGCATAATTTGCCATCACAAAAATCTGCAATAAATTTTTTGTTCATAAGTCTTCTTCCTCTTCTTTCATGTTGGGAGTATAGACCTACTTAGTAGTGATAGAGAATGGTCTAAGGAAATGTACAGTATATTTCTTTATGTATCCCTTCTGTCTTGTTGAAATGGCACAGTTCAGGGGTCTCAGTGGTCGCTTAATTTAATGACTTGATCTCATCACTTTGACTTCTCTGAAGCCTTTCATATTGTTTTATTGCTCTCATCATATTCTCTTCTCATGGTTTCCATGACATGTTCCTTGTTCTGTTCTACTGGTATGGTTAGCCCTTCTCTTATTTTCTGGATCATCAGAATCTTACCCCCTGATGTTCTAAGCTATAGATAGATAGAAAGAAAGAATATATAGCCATAGATGTATAGATAAATGTACTGTAAATATAAATAGATGTGGGTATAGCTAGATGTATAAAGAGAGACAGGTAGATAAGTAGAAAGGGAGAGAAAAAAATTATAATTAAAAAATAATAGTAATAATTGTAGGTATGGCCAGGTGGCACAATGGATGGAGCACCAGCCCCATAGACCCAACAATCACCCAGCCTTCTGACATGCAAGCCACCCAAACCCCACTACCCTGCAAAAACCAAAAAAAAAGGAAAAAAAGACCTAAAATAAAATAAAATAGTAAAAATAGTATGGGTGGCAGACAGAGTATTGGCCCTTGAGCCAGGAGCACCCAGGTCCAAATCTGGCCTCAGACAACCAATGATCACCCTGCTATGCGGCTCCAGGCAGGCCACCCAGCCCCATTTGCCCTGCACCCCCCAAAAAATAATAATAATAAAAAATGTGCTTCAGTCTTTGTTCCAACACCAACAACTCTGTCGTGGGTGGATCATATTCTTTATGGTAAGTCCATCGCAAAAGTTACTTCCATATTTTTCCACCATTGCCATTGCATATCGCAACTCCCTCCTTTCATATTTCTCCACTACCATGTACTATATTTTCTCTCTCCTTTCACTCTAACTCTGCTGTAGGGTAGCTGAGTGGCGCAGCAAACAGATCCCTGGTCCTGGGGCTGAGAGGCCCTGAGCCCCCATACCATCCCTTAGGCCCAGGATCCACCTGGCCCTATGGTTCCGGACAGGCCATCCAGTCCCAGCCCCTTGCAAGAAGTAAAAAAGAAAATGCATTATATCTAACCACTCTCCCCCCATGGTCCATCCTCTCCTCCTTCATTTACATCCCCACCCCTTCCCCCTGCTCCCCGCTCCTTACTCCAGATACCTATACCCCATTGAGTATATATGGTTTCCTCTCCTAGCCACCTCTGATGAGAGCAAAGATCCCCTTATTCCCCCTTGCCTCCCCCCCTTCCATATCATTGCAATAGCTCATTGTAGTAAAGAAAAATCTTATTATATGAAATATCTTTGCCGAATTATTCCCCCCCTCTCCTTTTTCTTTCTCCCATCACATTTCCCTTTTTTTCTATTGACTCCATTTTTACACCATATTTTATCTTCAAATTCAGCTTTCTCCTGTGCTTCAACTATAAAATCTCCTTCTACCTGCTCTATTAACTGAGAAGGTTCATATGAGTATTATCAGTGTCATTTTTCTATACAGGAATACATGTAGTTCATCATCATTAAGTCCCTCATATTTTCCCCTTCTCCTCCACTCTCTATGCTTCACCTGAGTCCTGTATCTGAAGATCAAACCTTCTGTTCAGCTCTGGCCATTCCAAAAGGAACATTTGAAATTCCCCTGGTTCATTGAATGTCCATCTTTTTCCCTGGAAGAGGATATTCAGCCTTGCTGGGTAGTTCATTCTTGGCTGCATTCTAAGCTCTTTTGCCTTCCGGTATATTATATTCCAAGCCCTACAAGCTTCCAGTGTAGTTGCTGCTAAGTCCTGTGTGATCCTGACTGCAGCTCCGTGATATTTGAACTGTGTCCTTCTGGCTGCTTGCAATATTTTCTCTTTGACTTGGAAGTTCTGGAACTTGGCTATAATATTCCTAGGGGTTGATATTTTGGGATCTCTTTCTCGGGGGGATCAGTGGATTATCTCCATTTCTACTTTGTCCTCTGCTTCTAGAATATCAGGGCAATTTTCCTGTAGTAATTCTTTGAAAATGATGTCAAGGCTCTTTTCCTGATCATGACTTTCAGGTATTCCAATAATTTTTAAATTATCTTTCCTAAGTCTGTTTTCCATATCAGTTGTTTTTTCAATGAGATATTTCACATTTTCTTCTAATTTTTCGTTTTTTGGTTTTGAAGCATTGATTCCTGATTTCTGGTAAATTCATCAATCTCCCTGAATTCTATTCTTTGTCTGAAGGATTTGTTCTCCTCAGAGTTTTCTTATCTCTTTCTCCATCTGGCTACTTTTGCTTTTTAAAGCATTCTTCTCCTCAATAACTTTTTGAACTGCTTTATCCATTTGACCTAAGCTGGTTTTCAGCATGCTATTATCTTCAGCACTTTTTTGGATTTCCTTGACTAAGCTGCTGACTTCATTTTCATGTTTTTCCTGCATCTCCTTTCTTTTCCCAGTTTTTCTTCTAACTCCTTCATTTGATTTTCAAAGTCTTTTTTGAGCACTGTCATAGCCTGAGCCCAATTTCTGTTTTTCTTGGAGTCTTTAGATGCAGGAGCTTGTGGTTCCTCATCTTCAGACTGCGTATTTCGATCCTTCTTGGGCTCATTTGCAAAATATTTCTCAATGGTGTTCCTCTTTTTTCTCTGCTTGCTCATTTTCCCAGCCTGTGCCTGGTTTTGGGATGCTTCCTGAGCTTTTGGGACACTCCCACAAGGGTTTCAGTGTGTGAGGCTCTGTCTTCCCTCCTGGTCTGTGAATGACCATATGCGCCCCCCTATGCGAAGGGGCTGAGATGGGGGGGGGGCCTAGACTGTGATCAGGATCTGAATGTGGTCAGAGCCCCAGAGTCCTGTTCCACAGTTAGAGGACAGAGCTTGGCAGTCTCTCTCTCTTCACTCCCCTCCCTAGGTTCAATGGGCTCATGCCCTGGGGGCTCCTGCTTACCAGCTCTGCCTGCTTCTTTTTCGGGATCTGGGCTGCTGAAAGACCACGTTGCTCACTGTGTGCCCTGAGGGCTGGGCTCCACGTGCTCACTCTGGCAGAGGTCCCCCGCTGTTCCCCCACTTTGTGCTTGGTGTTCCCCGAGGTGTAGCTCAGGAGACTTCCCTGCTGCTGTGAGCCACAGCTCCCAGCGCCCTGGGGCTGCCTCCTGGAGGCTGAAGTTCTTTTGCTTTGGCGCAGCACCCCTCTGACCCCGGGGAGCAGAGTCTTTCTGCTTTTTTCCAGGTTACCTTGAGTAGGAGAACTGCCTCACTGGGTCCCTCTATGGGGTCTGCCTCTCAAATTTTAGAGTCCTTAGCTTATGAGTTTTATGAGAGAGTGCCTAAGACAGGATCCTTTCTTGTTGCTATCTTGGCTCTGCCCCCATTCTTTTTTTAATTAAACATTTCATTTATTTATTTTTCCAGCTATATAGAGCAGTAGTTCTCAACCATCATTTTTTGCAAAGTTTGAAGTTTTACATCTTTCTCCTTCCCTCCCTTCCTTTCCCTTCCTCCGCCCCCTGACAGAAAGCACAGATTTACATTCTTCATCCCTGTCCTGAATTCTTCTTTCCGTTACAATCGAATTACTTTCCAGACATAAAGGCACAAAAATATGCCTTTACCATCTCAAGCTCAACTTGTCTCAAAGGGTTCTTATCCAGCTCCCTTCCCAGTGCTTTAAATTTCCTTTCAGGAACTCATATTTCTGTGGGGAACAGCCCATCATTCACATTACTCATTTGTAACCTTGTCAACCTGTATTCTTCCCTCTCCCTATCCTTCCATATCCAGTTAGTCCTCAAGTCTTGTCCTTTTACATCTCCTCCCACCCCCCCAACCCTTCTAGCTGTTCCAATTCTGGAATTACTAGCTAGGTGGCATTATGCATAAAGTGATGGGCCTGGGGTCAAAAAGATTTGAGTTCAAATCCTACCTACTAGCTGAGTGACTCTGAGCAAGTCATTTAATTTCCCTATGCCTCAGTTTCCTCATCTGTAAAAGGGGGAGATAATATTAGTATCTGCCTTCCAGGATTGTCAAGATAACATATTTAAAGAGTTGCAAACCTTAGAATGCTATGTACATACTAAATATTGATCTCCTATGACTCGTAATTTCTTCTCTGAACTTTTCTACCTCATGATGAAGCCTTCAGGGAAAGCTGTAGTCAAAACCACCCCTGCCCCAACCACCAAGAGCTTTATAGAGAAGAAAATTCTTCACACTCCTGGGAAAAGAGTGGCTACAACTCCCAATGCCAAGGTGATATCTCCAGCCAAAGAAGTAAAATCAGAGGCATCAGAGGAGAGTTCTGAGGGCAAAGAGGAATCTGACAGTGAAGTGGAAACTCCTACTTCCCAGAGACAGGTGAGAAGTCTGAGAGGGAAGTGACAGCAGAGTTGGAGGTAGGTGAAAGCGCTGGAATAAATCCTCTAAATCCTGGGAGCCTGTCTGAACCTCACTTTTGTCATCTGTCAAATGGGTATAACAGGTCCTTGTGCTAGTTATTTGAAAAGAATGGTTGTAAGGGTCATAAGTGTGATATACACATGCGTTATGAGATACTCACATACAGGCATCTACACCTGTCCCCAAGTTCACAGCCTACAGTCACAGGTACCTGATCTCCTTGAAGGTGGTTGGTCTTTTTTTAACTAACCCTTACCTTAGGAGGCTCAAAGACTACCATTAATGGTGTCTTTTTTTTATTATCACACTGTGTGTGTGTGTGTGTGTGTGTGTGTGTGTGTGTGTGTGTGTGTGTGTGTGTGTGTGTGTGTGATCTGTATTGAGTCTGTGTATCTGTCTCTGTCTGTCTCTGGATATTTCTTGAATTTGAGATAAAGAGGCTGTTTTTGCCCCAAAATGAACCACTTGGTCTTCTCATTTGAATCCTGATTTTTTTCCCTGGTTCTGTTTTCTTCCCATTAGACAATATCATCAGTGAAAACTCCTCAGGTCAAAACCTCTCCATCTCCTACCACCAAGGGGCCCTTGGGGAGGTTAGTGACTGCAGCTTTCAGGATCAAAGGAATATCTCCAACCACAGCAGTTGGGCCTGGAAGGCCAGAGGAGAGTTCTGAGAGCTCTGAAGAAACAGACAGTGAAGTGGAGGTGCCTGTGTCCCAAGCACAGGTGAGTCATCATCTGAACCTGGCTTGGTCTCAGACCTGTCCTTATATAGAATGAGAGCTGGTTTTGACCGTAATGCCAATCTCTAAAGGCAGCCACTTAACAAGTCTGTTAAGCAGATACTTTGTTCCAGTACTGTGGTAAGCTCTGCAAAGTTTCTGCTCTCAGGGAGCTCACAGGATCTGCTGGGAAAGATAAGATATGTATGAAGTATAAATTGGAGAGAATCACTGAGGGAAGGCATTAAGATTAAGGAGGAGGGGGGAAAACTTTCTGCAGAGGGTGGCATTTTAGCTGAAGCTTGAAGGAAGCAAGGAGGTAGAGATAAGGACAGGGGGGATCCAGGCCTGGCGGGGGGGGGGGGGGTCAGCCAATGAAAATGCTCATAGTCAAGAGGAGTATCTCAAATGAAGAACAGCAAGGTAGATCAGAGAATATGCAGGAGTACATAAGGTATAAGAAGACTGGAAAGGGGACCAGATTATGAAAAGCTTTGTCCAACAGGATTTTACATTTGATCCTTGAAGTGACGGAAACAGTGGAGGGTATTGAAGGGAAGAAGTGAGTTGTAGTATGTGACATAGTGAGTCCAGTGTTTTAGGGAGATTAATTTGATAAACTGAGGATGGTTTGGAGAGGGGTGGAGCTAAAATTAGATCCATCAGCAGGTTCTTGTGATAGTCCAGGCATTAGGCGATGAAGTCCTGCACTGAAGTGGTAGCAGTGTTGAAGAGAGACCTTGTCATTGTGAAAGTAATAGGGGAGTGAGAGATAGATACTGAGAAGATGGTGGAACCCTTATGGTAAGGAGGAAGTTGCAAAGACCCTGAAAGGTTCAGAGAGAAAAATGATGAGTTCAGTTTTGGACAAGTTGAGTTTAAGATATCCACTAGATATCTTGGAGAGGGGGGAACTAGAAATATTGGGGAGAGAGATTAAGTCTGGACCAGTACATCAGAGAGTCATTTGCAAAATGAAGCCAGGGGAGCCCATGAGATCGCCTACTGAAATAGTAGAAATAGAAGAGAGCTGACAAAGCCTTGGGTGACTCCTACAATTAGGGCATAACATGGATGAAGATTCAGTAAAGGAAACAGTGATTGATCAAAGAGGCAAGAAGAGAACCAGGAGAGAGCAGTGTGTGGTTTGGTGGTGAAAGTTCATGTCCATTTCATGTTTTGCTTCTTTGGTTGCAGACGTCAGTCTTAGCAAAAGTAGGGTAATCCCCTTTTTCATTGGGCAATAACAAATTTGGGGAGTTCACAGGGCCTCTTCGAATGACAATGTGGACATCTACAGAGATGTTGATCTCTTCTGATCTGGTATTACAAGAGATTCTTAGACAAAGATCTCTTCTCCACCGGAATGAGAAGCAACTTTGACAGTCTTGTGGTTGGTGACCATAAAATTATCTTCCAGTAAACCAACAAGTGTATGTTCATGTTTATTTCAAAATCAAAGCTTTTTTGTTAAGTTCTTGAAACTTTTAATATGACAGGAAGGGAAAAGGGTAGTTACCAGTTTGTATCTTTTCTCTCATTCCTGAGCTTCTGGAAACTGAGACCTGTAGCCAAATGATTTTCAGTTCTTTATTTTTGGAGTTTCGTCTTTTCCTTTCCTTCCCCTGCCCAGTCCTCCTGTTTATAACACATAATAATTAGCATTTTCCCTATTCCTTGCCTTCTTTTCCAACAGGATAATGTTCTCTGTTTTTTTCTTCCATGCCTGGCAAAATACAATAAATCAATGAAGACATTGGTATTCAGAAAACAAAACTGAAATGATTTCATCCCACATGAAAAAAAAAAGGTCCCCTTACATTTCTGCTCATACTGTTTTTTTCTCTGACCTCAGGAAAAACCCACAATGAAAGCTTCCCAAGTCAATACCCTTCCAGAGAAAGGAGGCTCTGCCACTCCTATTGCCACAAAGGGCACTCAGGGGAGAGTGTCTACTCCAGCTCCCTGGAAGTCAGGGATTGTTCCCCTCCAGGCCAAAGCATCAGGATCTGGGAGAAGCAAGGACACTTCTGAAAGCAGTGAGGAGTCAGAGAGTGAAGAGGAGAACCCAGCATCCCAGGGACAGGTGAGGCCTGAATTCATTCATTGGATCATGTTTAGAAATGAAAGGAAGTTGATCCAATGCAACTCCTTATTTTTACAGATTATTAAACAAAGGTTAGTTTTCTCTGGTCTGTACTTGTCACTTTCTGGCTTGAAAGGGAACTTTGAAAGCCTTAGGGGAAAGATAATGAGTTCAATTATGTTTTTCAAACATGGATATTGAGTCTGAAATGCCTATGAGATATACAGTTAGAAATTTGCTATAGGCAGTCAGTGATGCACTACTCAGCCTAGAGCTGAGAGAGAAATTCCAACTTGAATATTTAGATGTGATAGAGTGCATTGAGATTCTAACTAAAGTCAAGGTTGCAGATGAGATTACCATAAGGAGATAAGAGAATTGAGGATAGTCTTGGAGTACTGTCATAGTGAGAGGATGTGACATGAAAGAAAATCCAGTAAAGGAATGATGAAGGTTTGATCCAACCTTGTTGATTGATGGAGAATCAGGAAATAACGGTGTCACCAGAACACCAAAAGGGGAGAGTGTCCGATACTACCAAGATGTCAAGAAAAATGAAGATTGTGGTACAACCATCTAGTTTGACAATTAAGAGATGACAAGTAACTGGTTTCATTGAACGATAAAGTTGGAAAACCAGATTGGTTAGGCTTAAGGAGTGAGTGAGAAGGGAGAGGTCCTGGGCTGCTACTTCATTTCTACTTTGGTTCAGCATCTATGGTTTCTGATATGTTCTCATCAATTTGCTTTCCAATGACATGGGCAGCTTTGATTCTTGGATCAGAGTCCTATATTCCCAGGCTTCATTTATTGTTATTTGCTTTGTGCAATTTTAGGCAAAACCCAGAATGAAAGCTCCCCAGGTCAATACCCCTCCAGGGAAAGGGGCCACTGTCACTCCTATCTCCACAAAGGGCACTCAAGGGAGAGTATCTACTCCAGCTCCCTGGAAGTCAGGGATTGTTCCCCTCCAGGCCAAAGCATCAGGATCTGGGAGAAGCAAGGACACTTCTGAAAGCAGTGAGGAGTCAGAGAGTGAAGAGGAGAACCCAGCATCCCAGGGACAGGTGAGACCTGAATTCATTCATTGGATCATGTTTAGAAATGAAAGGAAGTTGATCCAATGCAACTCCTTATTTTTACAGATTATTAAACAAAGTTTAGTTTTCTCTGGTCTGTACTTGTCACTTTCTGGCTTGAAAGGGAACTTTGAAAGCCTTAGGGAAAAGATAATGAGTTCAATTATGTTTTTCAAACATGGATATTGAGTCTGAAATGCCTATGAGATATACAGTTAGAAATTTGCTATAGGCTGTCAGTGATGCACTACTCAGCCTAGAGCTCAGAGAGAAATTCCAACTTGAATATTTAGATGTGATAGAGTACATTGAGATTCTAATTAAAGCCAAGGTTGCAGATGAGATTACCATAAGGAGATAAGAGAATTAAGGATAGTCTTAGAATACTGTCATAGTGAGAGGATGTGACATGAAAGAAAATCCAGTAAAGGAATGATGAAGGTTTGATCCAACCTTGTTGATTGATGGAGAATAGGAAATAACAGTGTCACCAGAATACCAAAAGGAGAGAGTGTCCAATACTACCAAGATGTCAAGAAAAATGAAGATTGTGGTACAACCATCTAGTTTGACAATTAAGAGATGACAAGT
The DNA here is from genome assembly GCF_037893015.1 of Macrotis lagotis. Taxonomy (NCBI): domain Eukaryota; kingdom Metazoa; phylum Chordata; class Mammalia; order Peramelemorphia; family Peramelidae; genus Macrotis; species Macrotis lagotis. The sequence continues at coordinate 400,716,128 of NC_133658.1, read as the reverse complement.
AACTGGTTTCATTGAATGATAAAATTTGGAAAACGAGATTGGTTAGGCTTAAGGAGTGAGTGAGAAGGGAGAGGTCCTGGGCTGCTACTTCATTTCTACTTTGGTTCAGCATCTATGGTTTCTGATATGTTCTCATCAATTTGCTTTCCAATGACATAGGCAGCTTTGATTCTTGGATCAGAGTCCTATATTCCCAGGCTTCATTTATTGTTATTTTTCTTTGTGCAATTTTAGGCAAAACCCAGAATGAAAGCTCCCCAGGTCAATACCCCTCCAGGGAAAAGGGCCACTGTCACTCCTATCTCCACAAAGGGCACTCAAGGGAAAGTGTCTACTCCAGCTCCCTGGAAGTCAGGGATTGTTCCCCTCCAGGCCAAAGCATCAGGATCTGGGAGAAGCAAGGACACTTCTGAAAGCAGTGAGGAGTCAGAGAGTGAGGAGGAAAACCCAGCATCACAGGGACAGGTGAGACCCAGAGACAATCATTGGGTCAGTTTTAGAACTGTAAGTAGAACAAGTAAGTTGATTCAGTGCAACTCCTCAAAGGTTATTTTTCTCTGTCCTTGTACCTTCTGACTTGGAAGGGGAACCCTGAAGCTTTGGGAGAAAGATGATGGGTTCAGTTCTAGACATGTATTTTTAGTCTGAAATACCTTTGAGATATACAGTTGAAATTTCCAGTGGGCAGTCAATGATACACTACTCAGCCTAGAGGTCAGGAGAGAAATTCCATTCTGAATATTTAGATGTGCCAATCCGCATTGAGATTCCAATTAAATTCAAGGTTTCAGATAAGATAACCATAAAGAGAGAAGAAAACTGAGGACAGTCTTGGGGTCCAACCATATTTAGGGGTTGTGACATGGAGAATTCAGTAAAGGAGGTGGTAGAGTGATTCACCCTTGTTGGTTGGTGAAGAACCAGGAGAGAATAGCGTCACTAGAACACCAAAAGGAGAGTGTCTCAGATACTACCTAGAGGTCAAGAAAGGTGAAGATTTAAAGAATAATCATCCAGTTTTATAATTAGGAGTAACTGGTTTCATTTAATGATGAGGTTGAAAATACAGTTTGGTTAGGCTTAAGGAGTAAGTGAGAGGGGAATGGCTCAGCATCTCTGGTTCCTAATATGACATGGGCAGCTTTGATTCTTGGATCAGAGTCCTATATTCCCAGTCTTCATTTATTATTATTTTTTTGTGTGTAATCTTAGGCAAAGCCCACACTGAAAGCTCCCCAGGTCAATACACCTCCAGGGAAAGGGGCCCCTGTCATTACTATCTCCACAAAGGGCACTCAAGAGAGAGCGTCTGCTCCAACTCCCTGTAACTCAGGGACTATGCCCCTTCAGGACACAGCGTTGGGACCTGGGAGAAGCAAGGACACTTCTGAAAGCAGTGAGGAGTCAGAGAGTGAGGAGGAGAGCCCCGCATCCAAGGAACAGGTGAGACCTGGAGATGATCATTGGGTCATTTTTATAATAGGAAGGGAGTTGGTCCAGTGAAACTCTATTTTACAGATAGGAAACAGAAGTTAATTTATCCTCCTAGGCTGCCTCTGTCCAGTTACCTTCTAGCCTGCACTGGGCACTTTTTTGGCTTGGAAGGGAACCTTTGAAATCTGAGACACTGAATGGAACCAGAAAACAGACTTGGCCTGCAGGGGTGGGATAATCCCTCTCTCACTAAGTCTTTATTAAATGTCTGCTGTGTTTGCCAAGAGGACAAAAGTGATATAGTCCCTGCCCTCAAGGAGCCTATTCATGGGTATACACATATTAAAAGGAAATAGAAAATTACTTTGGAGTGAAGACACAGATAGCTGAGGCAGAGATTAGAAATGCCTTCCTATAGAATATGATGCTTGATAATGTGCTTGAAAGGAATCAAGGGATTCCAACAGGTGCATTGTTTTGGTTTTTTTGTTTCATTTTTTAATATTTATTCTCATTTTGTACAAACAATTTTTTTGATACGTTAATAAAATATTCTTGTTTAAGAGTAAACAAAATACCCCCTCCCCCAAAAAATATAGACTCGCTTGAGCGATAAAGGGGAGAGAAAAAAATTAAAATTAAAAAAAATAATAGTAATAATTGTAGGTATGGCTAGGTAGTGCAGTGGACGGAGCACCAGCCCTGGAGCCAGGGGCACCCAAGCCCATATCCAGCCCCGTACACCCAGCAATCACCCAGCTGTGTGACATGTAAGCCACCCCAACCCCACTGTCCTGCATAAACCAAAAAAAGAGAAAAAAAGACCTAAAATAAAATAGTAATAATAGTAGGGGCGGCTGGGTGGCGGACAGAGCACTGGCCCTTGAGCCAGGAGCACCCAGATTCGAATCCGGCCTCAGACACCCAAAGATCACCCTGCTATGTGGCCCCAAGAAGGCCACCCAACCCCAGTTGCCCTGCACCCCCCCCAAAATCATAATAATAATAATAATAATAAATGTGCTTCAGTCTTTGTTCCATTGGATCACATTCTTTATGGTAAGTCCATCACAAAAGTTCCATATTTTTCCACCGTTGCCATTGCTGATCACAACTCCCTCCTTTCTTATTTCTCCACTACCATGTACTATATTTTCTCTCTCCTTTCACTCTGATCCTGTTGTAGGGTTGTTGACTGGCTCAGCAGACAGATCCCTGGCCCTGAGGCCAAGAGGCCCTGAGCCCCCATACCACCCCTTAGGCCCAGAATCCACCTGGCCCTATGGTTCTGGACAGGCCATCCAATCCCAGCCCCTTGCAAGAAGTAAAAAAGAAAATGCATTATATCTGACCACTCTTCCCGCATGGTCCATCCTCTCCTCCTTCATTCACACCCTTACCCCTTACCCCTGTCCTCCCCCCCTTCTTTTTTTTGGTCCCCCCTTCTTACTCCAGATGCCTATACCCCATTGAGTATATATGCTGTTTCCTCTCCTAGCCACCTCTGATGAGAGCGAAGATTCCCTCATTCCCCCTTGCCTTTTCCCTCATTCCCCCTTGCCTTCCCCCCCTTCCATATCATTGCAATAGTTCATTGTAATAAAGAAAAAACTTATTATATGAGATATCTTGGCCTATTCTCCCTCTCCTTTTTCTTTCTCCCATTACATTTCCCTTTTTTTCTATTGACTCCATTTTTGCACTATATTTTATCTTCAAATTCAGCTTTCTCCTGTGCTTCATCTATAAAAGCTCCTCCTACCTGCTCTATTAACTGAGAAGGTTCATATGAGTATTATCAGTGTCATTTTTCTATGCAGGAATACATGTAGTTCATCATCATTAAGTCCCTCATATTTCCCCCCTCTCCTCCAATCTCCATGCTTCACCCAAGTCCTGTATCTGATGATCAAACCTTCTGTTCAGCTCTGGCCATTCCAACAGGAACATTTGAAATTCCCCTGGTTCATTGAAAGTCCATCTTTTTCCCTGGAAGAGGACATTCTGTTTTGCTGGGTAGTGCATTCTCAGTTGCATTCTAAGCTCTTTTGCTTGCCGGTATATTACAATTAAGAGATCACAAGTAATGATAAAGTTGGAACACCAGATTAGTTAGTCTTGAGGAATGAGAAGGGAAGAGGTCCTAGGTTGCTTCTTCCTTTCTACTTTGCCTCAGCATCTGTGGTTTCTGATATGTTCTCATCAATTTGCTTTACAGTGACATGGGAAGCTTTGTTTCTTGGATCAGAGTCCTATATTCCCAGTCTTCATTTATTGTTATTTTTTTTGTGTGCAATCTTAGGCAAAGCCCACACTGAAAGCTCCCCAGGTCAATACCCCTCCAGGGAAAGGGGCCCCTGTCACTCCTATCTCCACAAAGAGCACTCAAGGGAGTGTGTCTACTCCAGCTCCCTGTAACTCAGAGACTGTGCCCCTCCAGACCAAAGAATCAGGACCTGGGAGAAGCAAGGACACTTCTGAAAGCAGTGAGGAGTCAGAGAGTGAAGAGGAGAGCCCAGCATCCAAGGGACAGGTAAGGCCTAGAGGTGATCATGGGATCATTTTTATATCCAGAAGGGGTTCTGAAAGTGATCCAGGCTAACTTCTTCATTGACAGGAGCTGGTTATACTATGAACCCAGTCCAGGTAGATTTTAAATCTCTGAAATCTGAAGCATAAAGACAAATGAAACAATGATCTAAAAACAAAGGCAGGGGCAGCTAGGTGGTACAATGTTCAAAACAGGCCTCAGAAACTTAATACTTAGCTGTGTGACCTTGGTCAAGTCACTTAACCCCATTGCCTTGCAAAAAAAAATTAAAAAAAATAAAGTTCCGAATTAAAAACAAAGAAAGGCTTTCTAACTTCAGGGGTGGTTGCATTCAGTCCAACTTTTATTGGCCCTGATAGCTTCTTATCAGTTTGATTTTTGATCATCTTGGGAATAGGATAGGCCTTGATTCTTAGATCATGGTCCTTGATTCCTTTCTTTTCTCTGTGTAGTCTTAGGCAAAAAAGGGAGTGAAACCTCCCCAACCTGACACCCCCTCAAGGAAAGGGACCTCCATATCCCCAGTCTCTACCAAGGGCTCCCAGGGGGGAAACATCTACTCCACCCCCCTCAAAGAAAAGACCTAATTCAACATAGCATGGGTTGGGAGACCCTAAGAGACTTCAGAAAGCAGTGAGGATTCAGAGGGTGTAGACAGCATCCCAGTATCTCAGGGCCAGGTGTATCCCTTATGTATACTTATCCAGTCTCTTTAATGTAGAGGAACCATCACCTTTTTTTTTTTAACTTTTCTTCCTCTCATGGTGCTTCCTCTTTGTTGTAGGTAAAATCTGCAGGTATACTTACTCCAGTTTTGGAGAGAGAGAAAGGAGCCACTATATTATCTCCCAAGAAGTCAGCAGTTAACTCTCTTCAGGTCACAAAGGTGGATTTCAGCAGCTCAGATGAGAGCTCCAGCAGCAGTGATGACACAGTGATCCCTGAAACCCAAAGACAGGTGAGGTCAGAGGGAGGGGTGGCAGCAGTAATGCTCCAACTTGTTCCTGGCTGCTGAGGCCATGTCAGATTGGCCTCATTCCACTTCTCAGATAAAGTATCCTGGTGGCAGGTAGTGTGACACTGACTCTCTATTCTCACTTTTCTCTCCTTTGTCACTCCATGTACCTATTTTCTATATGGCTCAGCAACCACTGATTAGGAGGGCTGTAATCCTAGATTCAAATCCAGCTCTACCACCTGTGTAATGTTGGGCAAGTCACTTAACCAAGAGCTGGTCTGTCTCCTCATTAGCATCTCTTCTACTCTGGATCTGTGGATCTTGTTATTGCCTTGTAACTCCCCATATCCCTTAGTCATGTTCCTTTTGCTAAAGGAGGCAAGACAAGTTTCTGAAAGGTTTTTTCAAATCCTCCAAATCACTATGCCTACACTTCTAGTGATTGCCACCTCCAGATGACTTCTCTGGGGTCTGTGACATTAACCCACTTCATCAACTTGCTATCTCTGCTTATGGAATTGCATCAGAATGCTTACACCATACCCATTTGTAAAGATGTTGATCACAAGAGGGTTAAGAGCTTGTCCCCATGTACTCCAGACCCATTTCTCAGGTTGGGTTTGGTTCATTATCACTTTGGGGATCTGGTCCTGCAACAAGTGATGTAAATGATGTGATGATATTAAAAAAATTCTAAAGTTCTCCATGGATTAAAAAATAATATCCTCATCATAGACTTAGGAAGTGGGGAGTATAGATCTTATTAGTCTTATTTTACAGATGGGGAAATAGTCTTAAGATTAACCCTTTTCATGAGCAAATAAGTAAAAGTATAATTTCCTACAAATTACCCAGTAATTAAAATAGTTAAAGATTAACCTGTCAAGGAAGAAAAAGTAAAAGTATGTGTGTAGGTGTATATAAAGTAAAGTGCATGTGTATTTCTATGCCCATGTCTATGTTTATATATTAGAGTAGGAGTAAAAATTATTTTGTTTCCATGTCCATTTCTAAATGTTTTTGACTGTATTCATGGGGTGTATGTTATTATTACTTTGTGATGTTAGTCAGTGTATGTGTTCTTACAATTCTTCTTTTCTTCATTCTGTTTCACTTGAAATAATTTTTATTATATCTCTCTGCCTTGTACCTGTTTATCTTATATTTCTGATATTATTATGCCCCCAAGTTGTTGATCTTTGGACACTCTATTATCCAGTACTGATTGAAGTATTTTAAATGGATGAGTCTTTATAGCAGTGGAATCTTTGAGCAAAAAAGTATAGACACAAAAAATAGACACAAAAAAAAGTATAAGCAACTTTGTAGTTTTTATAGTATAATTCCACGTTACTTGCCAGAAAGATTTTGCCAATTCAGAACTCTTACCCATTCCCATTGAATCATCTTATCATCTCTTGTCAGAAAGGAAAGCATGTCCAGTAAAGTGACCTCATCTAGCAATGTCTACCAGGCCTCTGACCCATGTAGAACAGTATATTTCCTATGTGTTCTCTCAGATCTTATTTAGGTTTTTAGTTATTTAGAGTTCATTTTTTTTAAGTGATCTTTTCATTTTTGTTGTTGTAATCATCATGTACATTCTTTTCTTTCTGTGTTTAGGTCATTTAGTATCAATTAATATATATCTTCTCTATGTTTCTATGACCTCCTCATTCCTGATTTTGTTTTCAGTAATAATTGCCTTCACATATCATAGTGTGTTTTGTTAACCATTCCACAATCGATGGGAATCTGCTTTTTTTTCTAGCTTTTAGTTTTAGTTTTATAGTTTTTTTAGTTTCTGGCTACTTGCCACCCCAGAAAAGTGCTTCCATGAATAATTTTGACATCCATGGAGCCCTTGTTTCTATTATTGGCACTCTTTGGGTAAATGCCTAGTCATAGAATTTCCATGTCAAAGGAATTGACCCTTTTTCACTCCCTTTTTTGCTTATTTCCAAATTGATAGAAAACTCCAAGTCTTAGTTTCCTCATCTATAAAAGGACACCTCTAGTCTTCATGGCCTATTCTTGATGGAAGATCCCTACTGGGTCTAAATCTATGATCTTTTGTTAATGTATTTACCAGTGAACAAATCTTCCATCACAATTAGTGTGTTTTTCTTCCCATTTTTGTCATCTTTCTCAATTTGCACCCACCTACCTTAAAAAAAAGATGTAAAAAAAATTTAATCCTTTTTAAAAATAGATTTGAGTTTTAAATTCCCCACCTACTTTTTTTATTTAAAAATATAAGAATAGAGTTTACTTCAGTGCTGTAAAAGAATTGTTATATCTTTGATGTGGATACTCCCTACAAACTTCAGTCGACAGTTTTCAGGCCATTTTAAAAAAAATAGCTCACAGATAAATATCTCTTATTTAATTACTTATTTAATCACTTATTTAATTATTCCAAGTTGTTATTCTTTAAATAGTTCCTAGTTTATCATTTTTGGTTCATCTTTGACTTCTTAGGTCCTTTTCTGTATCTCTGACTTCTTAGTTCTAATTTGACCTTATTTGTCTTTAACTATACCTTAGAATTTAAGTGTATTGACTACTTCCTTAATGTATTCTGCTGTTCATTCACTTAGAGTTTGAAAATCCCAACCAACTTTTAATTTTTTTCCAGAACTCCTAAACTTAGTATCTTCTCATTAATAGCTCCTATCTCATAGGAATATTGTAAGGATGAAATACTTGATGAGGTAAATGAGTATGATTGAGTTAACATATGTTAAGTGCTTTGCAAGTCTTGAAGCAGTAAATAAATACTAGCTGCTATTATTGGGGTGACTGGCACAGTGGATAAATGTTGGTCTTGGGGTCAGGAGGACCTGAATTCAGGCACTTACTAGCTGTAAGATCTTTGGCAAGTCATCTGATTGCCTCAGTTTTCTCATCTGTAAAATGAACTGGAGAAGGAAATGGCAAACCATTCCAGGGTCTTTGCCCAGAAAACTCAACAGAATCACATGGAATCAGACATGAGTAAAATGACAAATTATTGTTACTATTATTGTTATTACTTAGTTTTATTATTGTTCTTGTTATAATGATGGTTCTACAAATATGAAAGAGACCTTAGTGGTTCTGAACCATAAGGTTTGGATAGATGATAGCAATTTGGTCCCAGGTACCCTAATTGAAGGATCCCTTTATTCAGCATCTGGTTTCTTGAAAGGACTAGACACTTAAATTTGTAATCATTGAAAGGCATGGGGGGGCAGAGCCAAGATGGCGACAAGAAAGGATCGGGTCTAAGGTGCTCTCTGATAAAACTTATAAACTAAGGACTCTAACTAAACTTTCAAGAGACAGAACCCACAGAGGGACCCAGTGCTGCAGTTCTCCTATTCAAGGTAACCTGGAAAAGAGCAGAAAGGCTCTGCTCCCCGGGGTCAGAGGGGTTCTGCGCCAGAGCAAAAGAACTTCAGCCTCCAGGAGGCAGCCCCAGGGCGCTGGGCGCCTCGGCTCACAGAAGCGGGGAGTCTCCTGAGCTACACCCTGGGGAGCACCAGGCACAAAGTGGGGGAACAGCGGGTGACCTCTGCCAGAGTGAGCACATGGAGCCCAGCCCTCAGGGCACACAGCAAGCTGAGTGGCCACCTCAGCCCAGATCCAGGAAACAGAAGCAGGTGGAGCAGTAAGCAGCAGTCCCCAGGGCATGAGCCATTGAGCTGAGGGAGGGGAGTGAAGAGAGAGAGCTCTGTCCTCTGCCTCTGGAACAGGACTCTGGGGCTCTGACCACATTCAGAACCTGATCACAGTTAGCCCCCCCCCCCAACAGAACAGCACTGCCCCCCCCACCTCAGCCCCTTGGCAGAGGGGGGCGCTTATGGTCATTCACAGATCAGGAGGGAGGACAGAGCCTCACACACTGAGACCCTTGTGGGAGTGTCCCAAAATCTCAGGAAGCATCCCAAAACCAGGCACAGGCTGGGAAAACGGGCAAGCAGAGAAATAAGAGGAACACCATTGAGAAATATTTTGCATATGAGCCCAAGAAGGATCAAAATAATCAGTCTGAAGATGAGGAAGCACAAGCTCCTGCATCTAAAGACTCCAAGAAAAGCAGAAATTGGGCTCAGGCTATGACAGAGTTCAAAAAAGACTTTGAAAATCAAATGAGGGAGTTAGAAGAAAAACTGGGAATAGAAAGGAGAGATGCAGGAAAAACATGAAAATGAAGTCAGCAGCTTAGTCAAGGAAATCCAAAAAAATGCTGAAGAAAATAGCATGCTGAAAACCAGCTTAGGTCAAATGGATAAAGCAGTTCAAAAAGTTATTGAGGAGAAGAATGCTTTAAAAAGCAAAAATAGCCAGATGGAGAAAGAGATAAGAAAACTCTGAGGAGAACAAATCCTTCAGACAAAGAATAGAATTCAGGGAGATTGATGAATTTACCAGAAATCAGGAATCAATGCTTCAAAACCAAAAAACGAAAAATTAGAAGAAAATGTGAAATATCTCATTGAAAAAACAACTGATATGGAAAACAGACTTAGGAAAGATAATTTAAAAATTATTGGAATACCTGAAAGTCATGATCAGGAAAAGAGCCTTGACATCATTTTCAAAGAATTACTACAGGAAAATTGCCCTGATATTCTAGAAGCAGAGGACAAAGTAGAAATGGAGATAATCCACTGATCCCCCCGAGAAAGAGATCCCAAAATATCAACCCCTAGGAATATTATAGCCAAGTTCCAGAACTTCCAAGTCAAAGAGAAAATATTGCAAGCAGCCAGAAGGACACAGTTCAAATATCACGGAGCTGCAGTCAGGATCACACAGGACTTAGCAGCAACTACATTGGAAGCTTGTAGGGCTTGGAATATAATATACCGGAAGGCAAAAGAGCTTAGAATGCAGCCAAGAATGAACTACCCAGCAAGGCTGAATATCCTCTTCCAGGGAAAAAGATGGACTTTCAGTGAACCAAGGGAATTTCAAATGTTCCTGTTGGAATGGCCAGAGCTCAACAGAAGGTTTGATCTTCAGATACAGGACTCAGGTGAAGCACAGAGATTGGAGGAGAGGGGGGGAATATGAGGGGCTTACTGATGATGAACTGCATGTATTCCTGCATAGAAAAATGACACTGATAATATTCATATGAACCTTCTCAGTTAATAGAGCAGGTAGAGGGAGCTTTTATAGTTGAAGCACAGGAGAAAGCTGAATTCGAAGATAAAATACGGTGTAAAAATGGAGTCAATAGAAAAAAAGGGAAATGTGATGGGAGAAAGAAAAAGGAAAGGGGGAATAGGCCAAGATATTTCATATAATAAGGTTTTTCTTTATTACAATGAGCTATTGCAATGATATGGAAGGGGGGAAGGCAAGGGGGAATGAGGGAAACTTTGATCTCATCAGATGTGGCTAGGAGAGGAAACAGCATATATACTCAATGGGCTATAGACATCTGGAGTAAGAAGGGGGGGGGAGCAGGGGGAAAGGGTGGGGATGTGAATATGTGAATAAAGGAGGAGAGGATGGACCATGGGGGTAGAGTGGTCAGATATAACACATTTTCTTTTTTACTTCTTGCAAGGGGCTGGGATTGGAAGACCTATCCAGGACCATAGGGCCAGGTGGATGCTAGGCCTAAGGGGTGGTATGGGGGCTCGGGCCCTCTTGGCCCCAGAGCCAGGGATCTGTCTGCTGCGCCACTCGGCTACCCTACAGCAGAGTCAGAGTGAAAGGAGATAAAAAATATAGTACATGGTAGTGGAGAAATAAGAAAGGAGGGAGTTGCGATCAGCAATGGCCAACATTGGAAAAATAAGAAAGTAACTTTTGCAATTGACTTACCATAAAGAATGTGATCCACCCTTGACAGAGTTGTTGGGGTTGGAACAAAGACTGAAGCACCTTTTTTATTATTATTTGGGAGAGGGTGCAGAGTAAATGGGGCTGGGTGGCCTGCCTGGAGACGCATGGCAGGGTGATCGTTGGTTGTCTGGGGCCGGATTTGGACCCAGGTGCTCCTGGCTCAAGGGACAATGTTCTGTCCGCCACCCAGCCACCCCTACTATTATTACTATTTTATTTTATTTTGAGTCTTTTTTTTCTTCTTTTTGGTTTTTGCAGAGCAGTGGGGATCGGGTGGCTTGCATGTCACACAGCTGGGTGATTGTTGGGTCTACGGTGCTGGATGTGGGCTCGGGTGCTCGTGGCTCCAGGGCTGATGCTTCATCCATTGTGCCACTTGGCCATACCTATAATTATTACTATTATTTTTTAATTTTAATTTTTTTTCTCTCCCCTTTCCTTTATCGCTCAAGCAAGTCTATATTTATGGGGGAGGGGGTATTTCGTTTACTCTTAAACAAGAATATTTTGTTAATGTAAAAAAAACATTTGTACAAAATGAGAATAAAAAAATTTTTAAAAAACCAAAAAAAAAAAGAAAGGCATCAACAAAAGCAAGATAAATCCAAAAAATGTTTAAGGAGGTTTCTTTACAACTTACTTAGTCCCTTTTGAAAAATCCAGGTGAAATCATCTTTCCAAGCCTCCCAAGGCAAAGCTGCTGAGAAGCCAGTGGCCCCCCTCACCATAGTGGAAGAAACGTCATCAGAGAGCAGCGAGGACACAGAGAGTGAAGAAGAGGAAGTCCCTCCTCTTCAAGGGCAGGTAGAATATCTGTATCTGTGTCTGTGTCTGTCTGTGTCTGTGTGTCTCAGAGAGGTAGAAAGACACCAAGACAGCTGTACTTGTTCCTCCTGGCCAGAAGGGAACTGATTACTAAATACTTATTAAATGTGTCTACCATGGGCCAGACTGTCAGTGCAGAAATAAAAAATAAAACCTTCCTTGTTCTTGAGGACTTTTACATTCCAGGGAAAGAGAAACATGTGCATGTATGCAGTCAATTCAAAATGAGTATGAGGTAATATAAAAGCATCAATAGGATCAGAAAATCTGTCACATAAAAAGTGATGTTTGATCCTTCGTTTTTCTTTCTTTTATTTTTTTTTTACAACAGCTACTATGGAAATATGTTTTGCATGATTTCAGGTGTGATTGATAATCAGATTACTTGTCTTCTCAGTGGGTGGGGGAAGATAGAATTTTGGGACTCAATTTTTTTTTAAATTTTAAATAAAATAATTCATTTTGGGGAGAAAAAAGAAATGATGCTTGAGCAGAATTTTGGAGGAGATGAGGGATCCTTGGTAGTGGAAGTGAGAAGGGTTTGGAGAGAAACTATACAGATATAAAGATAGAACCTTGGACACATGGTACTGTAAGAGACCAGTTTGGCTGGGCCATCAAGCACATAAAGGGGAGTGGTGAGAAAGTAGGTGTGAGTCAGGTTGTAATGGCCTTAAATGACAAACTGATTAGTTTGCTATTTGAGTTCAGAGGTAAAGGGAAGCCACTGTGGTTTGTTTACCTCAGAAGGATGACCTATCCAAATGGTCCTTTACTCCCTTTTTAAAAAAAAAACTTTAATGTTTTTTTTCTGGTTTTAAGATAAAAACTACACTGAAAAGGACTCAGGACAGTACAGCTTCAGGAAGAAACAGTGAGAGTACATCAGCCTCAGGAAACTCTGTGTCTTCCTCTGAGACCATAGTAACAGGGCCAATAAGGCCAGAAGAACATTCTGATGGAAGTGAGGATTCCGAAAGTGAAGATGAGGTAGTTGTGATGACTCAGTGCCAGGTGTGTCACTTGTTTTTGTCCTTTTTTAGGGCATTTCCCAACAGGTAGTCCAATTCACAGAAGCTCCTCATACTGTGTGCCTTTCCCTTAAAAATATTTCCTTGTGGTTTCAGGTGAAACCTACAGTGAAACCTCCTGAAGTCACTACAGCCTTGACAAAAAAGAAAGCCTCTGGGAAGTCTGTGACTCCATCCACCCAAACCCAGGTGAGCTGTCAGACCAAGGTCATTAGAATGACAGAATCTGAAGAGATTTCCAATACCAGTGAATCTGAGAGTGAAGTGGTGATCCCTGCATCCCAGGTTAAGGTGAGTTTAAAGCTGGGGCTGTCCACAGCCCACAATTATCTCCAGATACAGATTCTAAAACCATACTGCTCTAGCCTTTTCCAGAATTCTAGACTTTTCTAGCTAGTGAGGACCTGAGAGCCAATCAAGAAGAAACCCCCAGGGGGTGGCTAGGTGACACAGTGAATAGAGCAGCAGCCTTGGAGTCAGGAGTACCTGGGTTCAAATCCGATGTCAGACAATAATTACCTAGCCTTGTGGCCTTGGGCAAGCCACTTAAACCCATTGCCTTGAAAAAAATTTAAAAAAAAAGAACCCCCTTCTTTTTATAGTTAAAAGTGATACTAGAAACTAACTGTTGTACAACACTACAATTTGCAGGGTTGTTTACATACAGTGTTTCATTTGAGCCCCAGGTTTAGAAAATGATCACACAGCCAGTGAGTTTCAGAGGCTAGATTTCATCCCAAGTCCTCTTGACAATGTGTTCTTTCCACTGACTCCTGTGAAGAAACTAGGGCCTGGAAAGAAGGAAAGGTCTTATCCAAGGTCTCAAGACCCAGTTCTCCCATCCTCAGGCTACTCTTCACTCTACTACCTAGTACTACCTCCCTCTCAGCATCCATAAGATGAGCTTTCCCTTCACCCTAGAGATGGTTGTATAACTCTTAGGGTTTGAGTTAGGTGAGGAAGAAAAGGAAATAGAATTTGTTATTTCTTAAACAGATACTTTTTTTAAAAAAATAGAGTAAAATTACTTTACATATCTTGACTGTTTAAGTTTCTAGATTTTTTTAATAATTTTTAGGGGTTTACATTCATATATAGAAAGTGATAGGATCACACATGTTTAGATAACCTCTCTCTCCACTTGGTTCTACCTGCATAACTCCAAAGACTTTTCTTAATCATGCATTTGCCTGTTAGATAAAAGGCAGGGCTGAACACATCAGCAGTGCTTCCTTCTGGGCTGGGTATAATAACAAACAGAGATCTCTATAGCTTTCACCCAAGCCCTCTCTCCTGACCCTGCCATCTTTTCTGCATCCTATCTCTACCCCTGTAATCAAGTAGCTTTTGAGCCATACTTGAGATATCTTTATAGTTTTAAGTCCCACCTCCAAGAAGTATGTGTAATCTCCAGGTGGGAAATTGCCTCCACTAACCAATGTGCTCTTCTTTTGCCTCATTGTGAAGGGAGCTCTCTGTCTTTGAAATCCATACTGGCAGGTTAGCTTTGACTCTACCCAGGTTTGGAAAACCTTTGCCCATAGGCGATTTTGGTTTTTGTTTTGTTTCATTTCATATTTAAAAGTACACTAGATTTGGAGTTGGAGAATTTGGGTTCTTATCCCAGCATCTCCCCTAGTCCTCAATTTCCTCATCTGTAAAATGAGAATGACTTGTTGGCCTCTGAAGTTCCTTCCAGCTCTAAATGTATGAATGTATATTACCTAATTATTGCAGAATTCTCTTTCATTACCACTAATGCTTTCCTGATGCTTTATGATTAGGGTGCTATGCTTACATAATAATCAGTATTTAAAACTATCTAGTAAGATAACTTACAACTAGTAAGTGGAGTCAAAGCCACTCACTAGGAAATAGACCACAAAAGGACTGGAGTCTGCCATGTTCTAAGAAGTATGGTTGGGGGAACCTACTATATCCAAGCACTGTGCTAAGCCCTTTACAAATTTTGTTGAATTGGTCCTCTCAGCAACCCTGGAGGTAGGTGCTATTCTTATCTACATTTTACAGTTGAGGAAATTTGAGCTGAAAAAAGTTAAAAGTCTTGCCCATAGTCAAATAGCCAGAAAGTGTAGCCAGATTCAAACTCAGATCTTCCTAATTCTAGATCTTGGGCTTTGTCCACTGCACCACCAAACTGAACACTAATTCTTGGGTTTGAAATCTTGACAGAGTTCCTTAAATTTTCCTAGACCTTATTCTAAGAAGAATAGAGACTAGGCATATAATTTCACTCATAACTTGGGAAATTTCTCTACCATTACAAATTGTTGCCTTCTCAACATTTTGCCTGGCCTAAATATGATTGTGTTGAGAATCATAGGCTTATAGTTTTTCAACTTTGAAGAAGAAAACAAGCCCAATCAGATGAGATTATTTTTGTAAAAGTATTTTGAAAAAGCACTTTTATTAAATCAGCATCACTAATTTATATTAAGATCTCTGGGTAGATGCATCATCACTTTACTTGAAGGTAACTTTTTCTCCTGCTTTGCCTCATCTGCAGGTTTCATCAGGAAAAGAGCATGAGAAAGCTGGAACTGATAAGAATAGCATAGAGAAAGTGGCTCCTGGATCTCCAAATAAGCATCTGGCTTCACCTGATGCTCCCAGGAGCCAGAAATCCAAAATAAGGAGTGGGGAGCCACCAATTGTCCAGGTAGGGCTCTGGTGCTCTGGGGCTTTCTCTTTGCCTCTGTTCAAAGCAGCCTTGTGGTGCCCAAACTCACCCAGAGATTTCATCAGAGAATGTAACCTGATAAAAATATACAGAATAAACAAAGTATTTATACACAGTAGTTTGAGGAGTTAAGGAAATCAGAAAAGGCATCATGTAGAATGTGTTTTTATACTAGTGGTTATGTCTACTATTTGTATGTAAGATGTCTATTTTTATACTCTTGTTTATCTTCTTCAGTGAAATGGAACTTTGCAGTAATTGAATTTAGCAGATTGGCAACCATTTGGTTTGAGGCCACAGTTCCTCATCCTGAGGCCAGAGATCCTTGCCACTGAGATCTAGGCTATGGCCCTACCTCTGACAGAAGAGTATGGGACCTGACGTGGATTGATTCCTCTTATGAATCTTCTCCAGTCTAACAATAGAGCCCACCTTCCCCCAACATTGTCTCTATAAAGGGCATTAGTCTGATAGTGTCTTTGTGCTTCTTTCACTGGACCCTAACATCCAGGAGCTGAGGAAGCATAACATTGAATATTTTTTCACCAGTTACCATCTTGCACCTTCTTTCCTTGGAAAATCTGTCTGATCATACCTACCAATGGGCTGTGGCCCTTCTGGAAGTCTCTTCTGGGGCCATTTTACTTCTAAGGCAGAAAGAATCATGGAATGTTGGAATTGGAAGGAACCTTAGAATGAATCTTTAAAATCATTTATTAAATGCTTTTTTTGTGCTGGATGTCAGGGATACAAATAGAAAAGCAAGACAGGCTCTGCTCTCAGAGCTCATTCTAGTGGAGGAGACAAATCTTCAGAAGGTTTCAGCTAAAAGTCAGATGGAAAAATCCCACTGTCCTCAGGACACTACAGCAAAGCCCAAGGCCACACCTTTTATTCTAGCGCTGTTTCCCCGCTAACACCTTGTCAGTTTCTGATGTTGAATGTCTGATGACTGCCAAAAACTGGGTGCAGAACTTCCTTTTCTGGTTTTTCAAGGGGTTCAGGGGCCTGGGCCATCTCCATCTCAGGGCAGAGAGAGGTCCAAGTAGTGATGGTTGACCTACCTAGCACATGCTGCCTTTCTTCTTCAGGTGCCCTGCTACTTCAGCTAGGTTGGCTTGCCTTGAATGGCAGCTGGTCTCAGTCTCTTCCTGGATGGTCTGGGTAAGAGCTGTCACTTTCCCAGAGCTCTTGGACTTGTGGGGCACCTTCTCCACAACAATTTCTTCTCTTACTATTAAGGAGGCTGGGCTGGTGTTCTAATTCCCAAAGATTATTTAGTTTAGTTTTTACATTACAATTTGTTACTGGGTTGCAAAACCATCATCAGAAATCCTTATTCCTTAAAAAATTTTTTAAATGATTCCTCAAATTTTTTACTCCTTAATTATTCCTTAAATTTAAAAAAAAATGACTCCTCTTCCTTTCTCTTTGGCTCATGGATCTTGAGTTCTCCAAGACCACTAAGATAGATGGTGATAAAGTGCTTCTAATAGAAAACTTAGACATTTTACTGGTCTTCAATCTATTTGGGTCTATAAAACACTAATCTAATTCACTTTATATTAAGCCTCAAAGAAAGAAATGATTCGCCTAAAGCCACATAGTGCTGCAATTGGGAGTAGAAACTCAGTCTCCTATTCCCCATAAGGTGTTTTATTTCCATTGCACCAGCTGCCTTATGGTTTTTAGCTAATAAGTTTTCAAGAATCTCCCCCTTTAGAACAGCATCTAAACAGATAATAAAATGGGAACTTATCATTATGGAATCTGGACAGTTAAAAAGAGCACCTTGTTTAAATTAGAACTACTTAGTGCAGTGAGAAACAGATTGAATTTGGAGTTCAATTACCCAGCTTCAGATCCCACTTAATAACTGGTTTAGGACTCAGTTTCTTCATCTGTAGAATGGAGACTTGACTGTTAAAGGCCCCTTTCAGTTCAAAATCTTTTGAATAGCTTTAGATCAAATAAGTTAACATATCTAGGGGATCAAATGAAAGAACATGTATAATCTTAGAGTATTCTTTAAATTTGAGGTACTGTAGATAGAACACTGGACCTGGAATCCAGAAGAACTGAATTCAGATGTGGCCTGAGACATTTACCAATTGTGTGTGATCCTGGGCAAGTCATTAAATGACACTCTACTTGTTTCCTCTTTCATTAAATGGGAATGACATTTATCTCCCAGAATTGTTGTAATGAATAAATGAGATAATATTTGTAGGGCATTTTGTAAATCTTAAAGTACTATATAAATGGTGGCTCATTTTATTATGTATAAAGATTCTAGAACCTGTTAAAATTTTTAAAAATCTTTACAAGACATCTCATTATTTTCCCTTGAAATTTTTTTTTTTTTTAGATTTTTGCGAGGCAAATTGGGTTAAGTGGCTTGCCCAAGGCCACACAGCTAGATAATTATTAAGTGTCTCAAACTGGATTTGAACCCAGGTACTCCTGACTCCAGGGCCCATGCTTTATCCACTGCACCACCTAGCTGGCCCCCCCTTGAAATTTTGAACTTGAATTAGATAGTGGCCTCAGGAAAACTATAAATTATTTTTATAATTACTTCATCAGTCCAAAGGAAGCTAATCTACCCTGGCTTTCTAGAATGCTAACTTGCTCTCCTCAGGAGCAAAATGGAGGAAGGATTGATGGACTAAGAGACAGGATACTTAGTCCTTCTGCTAATTAAGTCCATGACCCCTTTTTCCTCATCTAAATGATCACACAAGATAATATTTGTAAAGTGCCTAACAAATCTTAAATGCACTTTGCAAATATTGATTTTTATTATTTTCTGTAAATAATTGGGCCAGAACTTGATGGTATCCCATTGAGTGGTAATGTGTTATGATTTGGTAATTTGCTCTTACCTGACCTCAATCTTCCCTTTTTGTTTTAAATTAATAATTATACTTACCCAGCTCTTGCATTCCCTAATTCCCCTTCCCAAAGTTGCTAAGAGGATTTTTTTAATTGCTTGCCTGCTCAAGGCCTTAGGGACTTAAGAGAACAACAGCACAGAGTTATTAAAGCCAGACAGAAGAAAATCAACCCCTTTTCACAAATAAGACTGAGCTGAAGCAAGTAGTTACCATGTCTCAGAATAACTCATTTTTAGCTTCTGAGTGAATTCATCTGACATTCCGGCTTACGGAACTATTCTCTTCAAGACTCTACAGGAGACTCATTCTCATGCCCAATCTTAAGGAATTTGGTCTCCATTAAAAGCTTTCTGATCGGGGCTTAGTATTTCATCCCTTTGTCTGCCTGTCAGCCTTCCCTATGGCTGCCTCTCCCCTCCCCTTCCCAGTCCCTCTTTTCTCCATCGCCTTAATCCCCTCTTCATCCATGGTGCTGAAAGCCTTAAAGCAACCAGATTCATGTGTCTGGACATCGTGCATTGCCCCTTGGATTTTTTCAAGCTTAATTGAATAAACATGTTCCAGGAGGGTGGGGCTTGCTGCTGCTAGTCCTTGGGGCTTGTGGCCACGAGGTGGCACCAGAGAGTCGTCAGAGTGAAGTGTCTCCCCTCCCCCAGTCCAAGCTCAGATTTCACTCTCCACTTAGCTCTGGCTCAAGCTTTGTAACCAAAGCCTTGGGTCGCCCTGGGGATTGGAATTTCCTGTGGCTGGGTTTCCTTGCCCAATACCCCTCTGGCTTTTGACTGGTCAGGAACAGCCCTTTGAAGAGTTCAGAGTGGGTGGGAGTGGAAAGCTTAGTTGGGGGAATACCTGGCTTTGTACTTTGGATATAACTGGATTGGGGCCAGCAAGCCTCTGGAGGACAGCACGGTTAGCTTCCCTGAACATTCCAACCCTTAGTGTTCTAAAAGAGGGCTATTGGGAATAGAGTGCTTTATTACTTCACCAAAACTCTTAAAATGGATTCCTTTAATTTTCACATTCATCCTGCTGGGTTAATACTGCTATTATCCCCATTTTACAAAGGAGCAGACTGAGACTTAGAATGGTGAACAACTTGCCTGTTGTCACCCAACTAGAGCTCTTATCATTCTCAGGTCTTGCCACCTCACTATATTCCCAACAAATTATTTCTCCATCTTTTCATATATAGGAATTTTTCTTGAGCCAGCACTTGAAAAGACTTTCATTTGTTTGACTTTACATCTTTATAAAGACTCATGGGTTTTTGTTCTTTTTTTTTAAAGGTTTTTGCAAGGCAAATGGGGTTAAGTGGCTTGCCCAAGGTCACACAGCTTGGTAATTATTAAGTGTCTGAGGTCGGATTTGAACTCAGGTACTCCTGACTCCAGAGCTGGTGCTCTATCCACTGTACCACCTAGCCGTCCCTGTTTTATTTTTGTAAATAATATGTGCCCCTTGATATGGCTTTGGGGAGAAGACAGACAAGAGTTGATTGCATAGAAAGGCTTGAATGTGCTGCCATCACCATCACTGACCATAGCCAGTGATCAATGAGATCACATTAGAGAAATCCTTGTTCCTACATCAAATGTCAGAAAAGACCTCAGAAGTCATCAAGTCCAACTCCTAAATAGGTAGCCCACTCTATACAACACTCCTAATAGTCTCATTATTTCTGAAAAATTTCCATTCATAAATAACTCATCTTCTCACCTTCCATAATAATTCTTTTGAATAGTGCTATTGTTAGAACATGGACCAGTTTTCCCTTTTTTTTTCCCTATCTCTACATCATTTGGCAGAGAGAAGGCATTTGGTCAGTATTTGTTGACTTGAGATAGCTTTTCCTTATTCACATTCACATTACCCAAAATATCTCTTTGTAACTTTCTTTTTTTTTTTTATAAGGCAATGTGGTTAAGTGGCTTGCCCAAGGCCACACAGGTAAGTAATTATTAAGTATCTGAAGCCAGATTTGAACTCAGGTACTCCTGACTCCAGAGCTGGTGCTCTATCCACTGAGCCATCTAGCTACTCTCTCTCTCCATAACTTTCACCTACTCTTCTGAATTTGGTGTTGGGGCCCAAAGCAAACAAGCCTCATCCTAATTGCATTTCACATATTTGAAAAATTGTGGTCATGACCCTCCTTTGACTTCCCATAAGGACTTTCCCAGTACTTTATGATAGTTTCCAATTCCTCTCACTGTCTTTGTGACCCACTTCAAGACAGAATTCAGCTAATCAATATTTTTTTAAAATATGGTGCTGTGACTTAGTTATAAAAATTCCACAGAAAACATAAGGAAATAAATGAAGATAAGAATAAATTCTATGTGAGATCTGACCAGAACAAGGCACAGTAGAACTGGAAGACTAAGCCTTCACTTATTCTGAATACCAGGCCTCTCCTAATATAGCCCATGTTAGAACCAGAGGAAAGGGATTTGAGTGTCAAATGATCCCTAATGAATTTGTAGTCTCTAATATCCATCCCAAACTAGTTAAGCCATACCTCTCATCTTGTACTTTTTAGTCATTGAACCCCCTGACCATCAAAAACTTTTAACCATTAGGGTGGAGGATTGTGTTCTGTTTTTGTTTTTAAAGGTGATTAAAATCCATCTGATTTTTGTCAACCCCAGTCTAATCTAGCTGACAAGGCTGCTGTCCCCATAAAAGCTAAGACACCCTCTGGAAAGAGACAATATCAGAGAGTAGGGAGCAATGCTCTTCCAAGAGGAAGGATGATGCTGTGATCCCCAATACCCAGTACCCATCTCCTCCCAGTAATCCAGCCTCAGATACTTAATAATTACCTAGCTGTGTGGCCTTGGGCAAGCCACTTAACCCCATTTGCCTTACAAAAACCTTAAAAAAAAAAAAACTAAAGCCTCTTGTTTCATTGAAAGTCCACCTTTTCTCCTGGAAGAGGATGTTCAGTTTTGCTGGGTATTTGATTCTCAGTTGCATTCCAAGCTCTTTTGCCTTCTGGAATATCATATTCCAAGCCTTACAAGCCCTTAATGTGGATGTTGCTAAGTCCTGTGTCATCCTAACTTCACCAACATAATATTTGAATTGTTTTGTTCTGGCTGCTTGTAGCTCTTTGACTTGGGAGTTCTGGAACTTGGCTATTCCTGGGAGTTATTTTTTTGGGGGGTATCTCTTTCAGTAGGAGATTGGTGGATTCTCTCAATTTCTATTTTGCCCTCTGCTTCTAGGATATCAGGGCAGTTTTCCTGTAGAAATTCTTTAAAAATGAAGTCAATATTCTTTTCCTGACCATGACTTTCAGGTAGCCCAATAATTTTAAAATTATCTTTCCTGGATCTGTTTTTCCAGCTCCATTGTTTTTTCTAGGAGATATTTCACATTTTCTTCTAGTTTGTCACTTTTTTGATGTTGTTTTATTGTGTCTTGATTTCTTGCAAAGTCATCAGCTTCCTTTAGCTCCATTCTACATTTGAAGGATTTATTTTCCTCAGAGAGCTTTCTTATCTCCTTTTCCATCTGACCAATTATGCTTTTTAAGGTATTCTCCTCATTAAATTTTTGAACTGTTTTTCCATTTGACCTAAACTAGTTGGGTTTTTTTGTTTTTTTCTTCAGCATTTTTTTGGATCTCCTTAACTAAGTTGCTGGCTTGGTTTTCATGTTTTTTTCCTACATCTCCCTCATTTCTCTTCCCAGCTTTTCTTGTACCTCCCTTATTTTCAAAATCTTTTCTGAGCTCTGAAATAGCTTGAGACCAACTTCTATATTTCTTGGAGTGTTTAGATGCAGAAGCTGGAACTTTCTCATCTTCTGAGTGTTTGATTTGATCCTCCATGAGACCAAAGTAATTGTCCATGGTAAGGTTCCTTTTTTTTCTGTTTACTCATTTTCCCAGCCTGTGCCCTGGTTTTGGGGTGCTTCCTGAGCTTTTGAGTATTATTGGGACACCTCCCACAAGAACCTCAATTTATTCAAGGTCTTACGAGGGGCTCTGACTGCTCTCTTCCCTGTGCTCTGTGGATAACCACAAGCCCTCCCCTCTGCCTTGGACCTGAGGAGGGTCCCTGCTCTATAGCAATGGGTAGTCCCAGACTGAAACCAGGGTCTGAATATGGACAAAGCACAAGAGTCCTGTCCCAGGGACAGAGAAGAGACCTTGACAGTCTCCCCCTACCTTCTGTGGGCTGAGCATTCTGGGAGCAGCTGCTGGCCAGCTCTGTGTGCCTGCTTCTTTTTCCTGTGATCTGGGCTGTACTGAGGGCCAGCAGCTATGCTGCGGGCCATGCTGGCTCCTTCTCACTTTGGCAGAGGTTGCCCCTCTCATCTTCTAAGTTGTGCTTGGTATTTCCTGGGTTGCCAGGTCAGGAAACTGCTTCTGTTTCCAGGAGCCAGCGCTCCCCATGACCCAGGTGTCTAGGCTCCAGGGGGTTGGTTGTTCCTGGAAGCTTCCTCCTTTTTTAAAAAAAAAAAAAGAATTTTATTTATTTTAGGCAATAGGGCTAAATGGCTTGCCCAAGGTCACACAGCTAAGCAATTATTAAGGGTCTGAGGTAAAATTTAAACTCAGTTCCTCCTCACTCTAGGATTGGTTCTCTATCCATTGCACCACATAGCTGCCCCACATTTGAACTCAATTGTCCTGACTCTAGGGCCAGTGCTCTGTCCACCTAGCTGCCCCTAGCACTTCATAATTTTCAAATCATCACAGCATCTTAAGAGTATAGGTGACAAATACATGTCCCACAAGTCTCTCCATTGCATGTTGAATCTGATTAAATTATAATGAGGAAATATTTAAAAAGATAAAAAATACAATAAAACCTAAATAATACATTGTTTTCCAAGTAAGTATTCAGCCTTCAAGGATTCTTATATATGGTTTTGTGGCCCCCTTTTCTGTTTGAATTTGATATCACTGTCCTAAACAATATACAGGAAGGTGTTATCATCCCCATTTTATATAGATCAATAAATAGATAACAAAAAAGCATCACATTTAATTACATGAGATCCTTTTTGCTCCGTATTGGTAGAACCAGTACTCAAACTCAAAGCCATTACCATTGATATTTTTCAGTGCTTTCAAAACCTCTTACTAGCTAGCAGTTGAGATTAACTTTTCTAGGGTAAAATAGAGATTGAGGGAATTTATCATTCACCTCCTGAAAGAGATTCACAAAGAAAAACTTCCAGGAATATTGTAACCAAATTCCCAAACTCCCAAGTCAAAGATAAAATACTAAACGTTTCCAGAAACAAACAATTGAACTACTATGGCTTTTTAGTCAGGATTACATAGGATCTGGCAGCATCTCCATTAAGAGCTCATAGGGCATGGAATATAATATTCCGGAAGGCAAAAGATCTTATTTTACAACTAAGAATCAAGTACCCAGCAAAATTGAAAATCCTCTTTCAGAGGAAAAAATGGACTTTCAATGAAACAGGGGACTTTCATACTTTCCTACTGAAACAACCAGAGTTGAATAGAAAGTTTGATCTCCAAGTACAGGACTGTTGAACCAAAGAGGGAGTGGAAGAGAGGGACTAACTATGAGGAACTTAATGAGGTTGAACTGTTTGTATTCCTGCATGGGAAGAAGATTCTGATAACTCATGAACTTTCTCCTTCATAAGAGCAGTTAGAAGAAGCATATATAGACAAGGCACAGGAAGGAGCTGAATATATATTGGTATAATATAGTAAAAAGATGGAGACAATGGGTGATAAAGGAAAGTACTGGAAAGAAGGGAAAGGAGAGGAAGAAGGGCTAAGATATTTCACATAATAGTCAAGAAAAAGCTTTTTCAATTGAGTGGAATGGGGGAAGGCAAAGGAGAATGAGTGAGCCTTCATTCTCATCAGAAATGGCTCAGAGAAGAAATAATACCCACTTAACAGGGTATAGAAATCTATCTTACCCTAGTGAAAAATAAGAGGTAAGAGATGGGGGGGGAAGTAGGTGACAGAAGAGAGGGGAGATTGTGGGAGAGGGTACTTGGATACAACACATTTCTGAGCAGAGACAGGGTAACAAAGAAATATCAATGTCCTGTTTGCTTTCCCTTCTCTTCATATTAAAAAAAAAAATGTTTTAAGACACTTGTCATATCTGAGGGGGGAATCCTCCCCCCCCCAAATTTGAACTCTTTCTTATAAGAAAGAAATGCAGTTCAGTAAAACCCTTTACCACAATTACACTGATAACTTACAATGTATGTATCATTCAACCCTAGTTGTTCCAACATTTCTCTCTCTAGAAGGAAACCCTGTTTCATTTCTTCTCTTGGACTATCTTTGATCTTCAGATTACCAGGGGTTTGTAAAAGATCATTTTCATAATCTTTATATTTATATTATCATTTCTCCTTATCATTTTTTCCTAAGTGCATGTTAAACATTCTGTTCTTACTTATTCCATTAACTGCAATCTTTAAATATATTAAACATTTCTTTTATACTCTCTTCATTTACTCTGGGAAATCTGCACATCATTGATGTGTAGGCACTTTCTCCATGGATAGATTTCAGCACTGTGAGATCCTTGTTCATGACTTCCCAGAGCTGTCTTGAGGACTAGACCCCCCAGCAGATCTCATTATCCTTCCATAAGCCATATCTCATGTGCCCTGTCCCCCCCCCCCATATCTAATAACACCCTCCATACTGCCTTTCTCAGGACCATGTTACAGAGAGTAACACAGAATTCAGAAGTCTTCTGTCAGAAGTATCCTTGAGGACTGCATATTGACTTCAGAAAAACCACAGGCTGCTATTATCTATATTGTATTGTATTCTTCTTTATTAAGAAATTTCCTAGTTACATTTTAATCCAGTCCACATTGTACTTGGGACTTTTAAAGGCAGTGAGTTGACATCTTTGATCTAGTCCAGCATATATTTGAGCAAGATTTCTTTGTACAATCAATATCCCTGATAAGAAATCCAGCCTCTGCTGGTAGACCTCCACTGAAGGGTAATCGAAAACATCTTAGTCCGTTTTTGGACACTGCTAATTGTTTAGATGAATTTCCTTAATTGGTCCTAAATTTACCTCTGAAGTATCTTCCTGTATCTCCTGTTTTTGCTTATTATTGTGATCCAGGATGAATTTCTCTTTCTCAAGACACCTTATCAAATTTTAGAGGCAGGCTTTCAATACTGGAATGAACTTCTTTGAAAGTCTATGGGCAGGGGCAGCTAGGTAGTGTAGTAGATAAAGCACTGGCCCTGAAGTCAGGAGTACCTGGGTTCAAATCCGGTCTCAGACACTTAATAATTACCTAGCTGTGTGGCCTTCGGCAAGCCACTTAACCCCATTGCCTTGCAAAAACCTTAAAAAAAAAAAAGAAAAAAGAAAGTCTATGGGCAAGGGCAGCTAGGTTGGCGCAGTGGATAGAGCACTGGCCCTGGAGTCAGGAGGATCTGAGTTCAAATGCGGCCTCAGACACTTAATAATTACCTAGCTGTGTGGCCTTGGGCAAGCCACTGCCTTGCAAAAAAAAAACTAAAGAAAAAAGAAAGTCTGTGGGCGAATCTGTATCCAGATAAAAAGCCATGGAGTTTGAACAAAGTTCAAGGCCTATTCCCTTTAATTTAGAAAAAAAACAGTTATCTTATTGTCTGATCTTGTTATCTCTTAGACTTTTTGTCTCTTCCTTAAGGATATGATTTCTCTCTCATCACACTCAATATGAATCAATGTATACCATTGGAAACAAAGTAAAGACTGACAGACTGCTTTCCGTGGGGGGGTGGGGGGAGGGAAGTAAGATTGAGGGTAAAACTCAAATAATATCTTTAATAAAAAAGGGGGGGGCAGCTAGGTGGTACAGTTCAAATCCTGTCTCAGACACTTAATAATTACCTAGCCATGTGGCCTTGGGCAAGCCACTTAACCACATTGCCTTGCAAAAACCTAAAAATAATTAAAAAAAAGAAAGTCTATGGGCAGGGGACAGCTAGGTGGTACAGTGAATAGAGCACTGGCCCTGGAGTCAGGAAGACCTGAGTTCAAATCTAATCTCAGGCACATCAAATTCAAACAGAAAAGGGGGCCACAAAACCATATATAAGAATCCTTGAAGGCTGCATACTTACTTGGAAAACAATGTATTATTTAGGTTTTATTGTATTTTTTATCTTTTTAAATATTTCCTCATTACAATTTAATCAGATTCAACATGCAATGGAGAGACTTGTGGGACGTGTATTTGTCACCTATACTCTTAAGATGCTGTGATGATTTGAAAATTATGAAGTGCTAGGGTCAGCTAGGTGGACAGAGCACTGGCCCTAGAGTCAGGACAATTTGAGTTCAAATCCAGTCCCAGACACTTAATAATTGCCTAGCTGTGTGACCTTGGGCAAGTCATTTAACCCCATTGCCTTGCAAAAAAAAACAAATAAAAAAAGAAAATTATGAAGTGCTAAGTAGACGTAAGAAACTTTTTCAAATTTTTTTTCAAATGTGGGGCAGCTATGTGGTGCAATGGATAGAGCACCAATCCTAGAGTGAGAAGGACCTGAGTTTAAATTTTACCTCAGACCCTTAATAATTGCTTAACTGTGTGACCTTGGGCAAGCCCCAAGCCTTGGTTTTACTGTATATCATTGTCTACTCCTCTCTAGGTCTGCTACTTTCCTGGCCATCCATCCCCTTGTACTGTACAGGATGAGTAAACTCTTTAGCTGTTGGACCCTCTTATCTTTCCTTCAGTCCTTGGCATGTCTCTCTCTTCTGAACTGGGCAGACTCTTTCCTGAGCAATGCTATTCTTCCTCAGCCACCCGCAAAGTCCCTTGTAAGGCACCTTCCTGCCTCCCTTCTGAAAACGTGTTGCAGTAACTTGGCCCTCGGAGGACATGCACAAAGTTCATCGTGTCTATTGACCTTCCTGCTGATAAGCAGTCCTCACCTTGATATCAAACTTTCCTGTATCCTTTTCAAAGTGTTTTTTCTATCATTATCTCATTAATCCTCCATAGAATCCTTTCTGAGCTATCCCCTACAAACCACACACACGTGCGCATGCTGTCTGGCATTTTCTCTCTTTTCTACTCAGACTCCCTTGCCTAGCTCCTGGTTAGGGCTTCCTCTCTACTCCTCCTAGATCTATGGCCTGTCAACCTTGGTTCAACCAATTCAGAGTTCAGGTTTTCCATAACATCACTTTATTTGAAAATAAATGAAGATCTAAATATAAATCGAGTGCCTTTGGTTATATCTATATTAGATAGTGACATTTTTCATTTTCTGGCAACCCTTCCCTGTTCCCACCCTGGGCCCTTTCTTATTACAAGTAAGTACAGAACAAATCACCACATTGGTTCTGGCTAAAAATTGATCTCTGCCCCATCTCTACCAAGAAGCAGGAAGGCCAACTCCACTCTCTGAGCTTTGAATTCCCCATCAGTCAGAGTCCTGATCAATCAGTGCAATTTTCTCCTCTCTTGATCATTGTGCATATGGGCCACCTCATTCTTCCAGGGCTCAGGGTCAAATTATTCAAGTGTTACCAAGTCCTTAGAAGTCTTTCAGTTTGTCATTTTTTATAGCATACATAATATTTTCATCCCGCCACACTTTATTCTGCCATTCCCCAATCAGTAACTATTCATTTTTCTCCCTGTTGTTCTTTACTATGACAAAAAGTTCTGCTATATATATGTGTCTATATAACACTACTATATATATATATACATATATATATTAAGCATTTTAAAGACCCTATGTAGCTAATATGTCAATAATAATAATATAATAATAAAAGCATACTATAAGTTTAGTTCCTTTCCATCACAGTAAAACAAAACATGAATTTTTTTTGTTTCCCAATGCATATAAAAGTTATATTTACACTCTGCTATAGTTTATTAAATGGTATGTCTAAAAAAAAGTGTATATATATCTAATTTTAGAATTTTGTTTAAAAATGCCAACCATCTGAGCCTTCAGTGATTCTTAATCCTCTTGATTGCTGACTGACAGGGTGGTTATTGATGAAGGTTAAGGTGACTGTGGCAAGTTCTTAAAATAAGACAACTATGAAGGTTGCTGCATTGATTGACTCTTCCTTTAACTTGAATTCTTAGAGGTCATTTTTAGGGCTATTAGTTGGCCTAGAGGATGAACAGGGTCCACAGTAGACTCGAGTGTTAAATATTGAATTTGGATAAGTATTTAGTTTATAGGAGGAGGCAGGGCATGAAGGGACTGTTCCTTTTCTTCATTCTTCCCCACATCACTCCTTTTAACTCTCATTGGATTAAGATGCCATTGTCTCTAAAGACTCTTCATGTTGATTCCACAGACCACTTATGTCAAGAGCAAAACAGCTAAGCAAGACAAGAAATCTAAACTTGCTGAGGGGACCCAAACCACAGCTTCCCAGGACAGCTCTTCTGTGACCACCAGCAATGGTACAAAAAGTGAGAAAGAAGATTCAAATGAAGTCAAAGCAAAGCAGACACAAAATATAGGTAAAGACAGCTAAGAAAAATAGTCCTGTGCCCAATCCACTAAGCCTCTCCCTGTAGGCTGTGACATGTAAGGGTTGGGATATCTAGAAGGTTAGCTATTCTAAGAGGTAGGAGAGAGGGAAGAGTAGGACCTTCTCAGGGTCTGTTTCTTCATGTTTCATGTCAAATGAAGGGCAGGCAATCATCATTGGCTCCTCCTGGTATTCAAGGCTAGAAGGGATCTTGTAGGTCAAAGGTCAGCTCTTTCATTTTTTTTTTTTTTGCAGATGCAGGAACTTGAGACATGAGAAAAGTCCAGAGTCATCCAGTGGGTTACTGTCAAAACCAGAACTATAACCCTTCTCTTCTGACTCCCTATTCATCAGTCTTCTCCTGCTACACCATGTTACCTTTAAAGACCCTTTCAAAATTAACTATCCCTGTTGTACACATGTCTCTAATCATCATAGCCATTTTTAACTACCATCCTAAGAGTCCAGACCCAGTTTTCTCTACAGATGAATGCAAAGACAGTCCTAGATAAAATGGGAGGTCAAGGATATCCCCAGAACATTTAAAATTTGCTAGTATAGGGAATACCTCTTAATATTACTGTTATTTCTAAAACCCTGAAAGTTTGTGGAAATTCACCTTGAAGAAAGACTTATTGAACGATTTGGAGATGAAGGGAAGCAAACTACTGCTTAGTTCCCCAGTAGAAGATTGGAGAATCTAGTGGAAATGAGAGAATGAATGAAAGGTGGGCAGAAAGAATGAGCAAGAAATTTCAGGAGAACTGTTCAAGGAAACTACCCATGAGAAGGGCCTCATACTATACTATAAGCCCCTGGTGGGGATTCTGCACCAAATCTCACAGGACCAGCAGGTTTCATAGACTTGTATGCTTCTCCCACAGGTCTTTCCCCCAAGGGCAAAACTTCCATGAAGACAGAGAACCCTGAGGATTCTAGTGAAGAGGAAATAATTGAACCTTCCCAGGTAGATTTGGGGACTGAGGGAAGTTGTTCTGTGCCTCTGAATAATACTATTAACTCTTGTTATTAAAGATAAAAAAACATGTAGAATGTACAGAGAGCTGGCCTTAGAGCCAGCAAGACATGAGGTCCAATCTACCTCCATATACTATAGACCCTGGATAAAGACAACCTCTCAGTGCCCCAGTTGACTTTCTAGGATTATAAAGTGCACAGAAAGAGTTGAGGCAGAGTGAAATAATAAAAAGAGTCAGAGGACCTGGGTTCAATTCCCACCTTTGATGCTTATTGCCTGTATGATCTTGGGCAATTGAATTTGCTTCCCTGGGCCTAATTCCTCATCTGTAAAATGAGGGTTTGAACTAGAGAGCTTCTTGAGGTTCCTTCCAGGCCTCAATCTGTGATTCTGTCTGGAAGAAAGTATCCTTCTTGAGAGTTCCTCTGTTAATGAAACCATAGGCACAGCTCACTCTGCCAGAAACCATAATTTGTCACAGACTTTTGTTTGTGTGGTCAGTAATTCTGTTAAGTAAACTTGTCCCTTTTTACCAGTTAGGAAACTGAGACTCGGAAAAGCGAACTAAATTAATGCTATCAGTTATTTATTTTTGTTGTTATAAGTAATTACAGGTAGAACTATTAACTCAGTTTCTCTGGCAATAAAGTCTTAGACTTCTGCTTACAAGCACTTTACAGAGAGAGAAAGAGATAAAATAAAGGTGGAAAAATCAAGAGCCAATGGGCAACTAGGTGGCAAAGTGGATAGAGCACTGGCCCTGAGGTCAGTAGGAACTGAATTCAAATTTGGCCTCAGCCACTTAATAATTACCTAGCTGTGTGACCTTGGGCAAGTCACTTTACCACATTCCCTTGCAAAAAACTAAGAGCCATTAGGCTGAATCAATATTGCTAAATGTAAAGAAAATAATATTGCATAGTAATAGATTTATGCAGATAGCATATATTTCTCAGATGGTATTTTTTATAACATAGCATTGTATATCATCACTTACAAAGCACTTTTATACATATATTATCTCTTTTTATCCTATCAACAACTTTGAGGGGTAGGTTTTATTATTACACCTATTTTACTGTTAAGGATATTATGGGTGAGGGAGTTAAGTGACTTCATATAGCTAAATTAGTATCTGAATTCAGGCCTTTTGATTCCAACTCTAGCACTCTATCTACTGATAAAAATACTGGTAATAACATTATGAAAGCATTTTTTTGTTTCTTGGGGTTTTTTGCAAGGCAATAGGGTTAAGTAGCTTGCCCAAGGCCACACAGTTAGGTGATTATTAAGTGTCTGAAGCCGAATTTGAACTCAGGTCCTCCTGACTCCAGGGCCGGTGCTCTATCCACTGCTCCACCTAGCTGCCTCTATGAAAGCATTAACAATTGGACCCACCATATAATTCTTCAAAATATATCCAATATATAATATATTCAAAATATACTGTATAATTATAGTCTCTAACTTCTTTTATTTAATTGGGGAGGATAATATTAGGTCTTTAGATTTCCACACTGATCAACAAACTCTATAGTGTTTGAGGAAAGATTTGTCCTGACTGTCTTCAGGCCCACTGGAGATTTGTCCTATGATACCTAGAAGTATGACTAACAAAAGAATGACTTTTTTAAAAAATTACATTTTTAATTGAAATTTTGTTTGATATTTCACTTCCCAATAATCTCTAACCTTATCTTTTTTTCTCCTCATCCAGTAAAATAGGACTAGTCATAATTGCATTTCTATTCCACAGTAGTTGTGAGCAAAACACTTGGTAAATTATGTTTTTGTTGAGTCATTTCAGTCATATCTGATTCTTTGTGACCCCATTTGGGGTTTTCTTGGCAAAGATACAGGAATAGTTTGCCATTTTCATCTCCCAACTCATTGTGATGAGGAAACTGAAGCAAAAAGGGTTAAATGACTTGCTCAGGGTGAGTATCACAGGTCAGATTGGAACTCGGAAAGAGAATTTTTTTTTAATTAAAGATTTTATTTATTTTGAGTTTTACAATTTTTCCCTCAATCTTACTTCCCTCCCCCACCCCCCAACGGAAAGCAATTTGTCAGTCCTTACATTGTTTCCATGTTGTACATTGATCCAAATTGAGTGTGATGAGAGAGAAATCATATCCTTAAGGAAGAAAAGTATAAGAGATAACAAGATCAGACAATTAAGATATCAGGTTTTTTTTCTAAATTAAAGGGAATAGTCCTTGAACTTTGTTCAAACTCTACAATTCTTTATCTGTTTACAGATGGTATTCTCCATTGCAGACAGCTCAAAATTGTCCCTGATAAAATGAGCGTGTCCATCAAGGTTGAACATCACCTCCATGTTGCTGTTAGGGTGTACAGTGATCTTCTGAGTCTGCTCATCTAACTCAGTATCAGTTCATGCAAATCCCTCAAGGCTTCCCTGAATTCCCATCCCTCCTGGTTTCTAATAGATCAGTAGTGTTCCATGACATACATATACCACAGTTTGCTAAGCCATTCCCCAATTGAAAAACATTTATTTGATTTCCAATTCTTTGCCACCACAAACAGGGCTGCTATGAATATTTCTGTACAAGTGATGTTTTTACCCTCTTTCATCATCTCTTCAGGGTAGTGGTATTGCTGGATCAAAGGGTATGCACATTTTTGTTGCCCTTTGGGCGTAGTTCCAAATTTCTCTCCAGATAGGTTGGATGAGTTCACAGCTCCACCAACAATGTAATAGTGTCCCAGATTTCCCACTATCCTTCCAACAGTGATTGTTATCCTTTCTTGTCATGTTGGCCAGTCTGAAAGGTATGAGGTGGTACCTCAGAGAAGCTTTAATTTGCATTTCTCTAATAAGTAATGATTTATAGCAATTTTTCATATGACTATGGATTGCTTTGATCTCCTCATCTGTAAATTGCCTTTGCATATCCTTTGACCATTTGTCAACTGGGGAATGGCTTTTTTTTTAAAATATGACTCAGTTCTCTGTATATTTTAGAAATGAGTCCTTTGTCAGAAAAATTAGTTGTAAAGATTATTTCCCAGTTTACTACATTTCTTTTGATCTTAGTTACAGTGGTTTTATCTGTGCAAAAGCTTTTTAATTTAATGTAATCGAAATCATCTAGTTTGTTTTTAGTGATGTTCTCCATCTGTAGGAAGAGAATTCTTTCTGACCCTAGGCCCAGCACTTTGTCACCTAGCTCCCCAGAACCTGTATATGTATTGTGTCTGACTATTGCTTTAAAATCCTCTGATGCCTCATGATGGAGTAGAATTATCCTAGATTTTCAAAGGCTATGCCAACATTCTGCCACACAGGGAATGACCTTGATGTCTTTTGTCCTTAGGATGGTTTAGAGATTCTCATTACTAGAAGGTTGGCATCTACATTAGGAATTTTTTTCCCATAGCATCTCACAAAGATACTATACAATGGTGTTAGAGGCATACAGTCAAATCAAAGAGGAAGTATCCTCAGTGAGGATTTAAGAGTATTATCATTATTATTATTTATTGAATGCACTACAAAAATGCGTTATTGACAACATTACATATCAGATGTCTTTATTTTAAGAAGAATTTGATTTTTATTTATCAAGCTTTGCCACTGAGGTTTATTAATATAAGCAGATTCCAAGAGAGAAAAACCAAGAGATTTTTTGGACATAAAGAGATACCACAGGGCAGCAAGGTGGCACAGATAGTGTTCCAGGCTTGAAGTCAGGAAGACTTAGCATCCTGTGTTCAAATATGACTTCAAATCACTTAACCCTATTTGCCTCAGCTTCCTTGTCTGAAAAATGAGCTGAAGAAGGAAATGGAGAAGCACTCCAGTATCTTTGCCAAAAAAACCTCAAATGGGGTCACAACTTAAAATGATTGAACCACAACAGAGACCATAGGAGAAAGTCCTGCCCATTGCTTAGGAAAACTTGGAGAAGGCAACTTTCACATAATGGATTTGTAGTCAGCAACATGTTTCAAATCTTGACTCTGCCTGTGTAAATTTGGTCATTCTCTGAGATAGTTTCCTAATTTTTGATATAAAGAAGTGGAACTATAACCATCTCTGAAGTCTAGCTCTGTGTCCTATAAACTTGTTTTTATGATTCTGGAACCAGGCTATGGGCAGAACACCAATACTGTGAATTCTGATAGCAACCTTGACTATACTGATCTCTCATGTAACTTGATGTATACTCTCAGTCTCTCCTTCCAGCCTATGCCTTTCCCACTTCCTCTCTCCCTATATCCATCAACCCTCAGCTGCAGAAGATACCTCCCAAGCAAAAACTTGGAGCAATCTCCTCTTCCAGCTCAAGTCTACCAACCTCTTCCAAAGAAAATCCTCAGAGTGACAGCAGTGATTCTGAGGCAGAGTGCAAGATAGTTTCGGTAGAGCAACCTCCCCAAACTGGTAAGTAGAGGATTGGCACTGGAAGAAACAAGATTTGGAGGATTAAGCAAACCCATTAGCCTGAATTACTCTTCTAGAATGCCTAGTAACTATAGCTGGGGTTTAATAGTGTCAGTAGTAAATAGTTGCTTGAATATGGGGTAACCATGTCCCCATGTTAGTATAGGGGCTTTCATTAAATGTTCTTCATTACATGCCTCCTAGCAGAGATGGGAAAGATTAACTACCATGCTAGGATCAACTGGCATTATTTGTAACTACTGGAAATAATTTTAAAGGATATGTATCTGTGTCCATGTGGACACATGCATACATTTGTAGAATTTAGAGTTTATCATTGCCAGTGATTGTTCTGCTTAGGCAGAATTAGCATGCATATCATTCCTGCCTTGTTTATGAGAGTTCACTTGGGGCTGTGTCTTGAATTCTGATGGCAGACCATAATTGGTCCCATCTCTTTCATATCCCTTTGAGTGATATTTCCTGTTTGATCCATAAAATTAGAAGTGTAAAAGATGAATCCTGTCTTTTCTTTTTTTCCTTTGGTCCCAGGAAAAGTAGATGTCTCTGGAAAGGCACTGCTCATCTTATCTCTTTGTGGGGAATGGACCATATAAGAGAGTTGAGGTGGTCAACAGCCTCGCAAAACTCCAAGTGAAAGATTGACTATCTCATGTGTCTTTAGTTTCCTTAGTGTAAGCACAAGACAGTTTCCCAGTACTTACTCCTAATTCTTAGCTACAGGAGACAGTCCTAGATTAAGTGTCTGAGACCGGATTTGAACCCAGGGACTCCTGACTCCAAGGCCGGTGCTTTATCCACTAAGCCACCTAGCCACCCCGGTACTATAATTTTTAAAGGGGCAGCATGGCATTGGGAGCTGGCCTTGAAGCCCGGGGTCTGGGTTCAAGCCCCAGGTTAAACACATATTATTAGCTCTTGGACAAGACAATTCACCTCATAGTGTTCTGAGCAACCCTCTTAAGACTATAAGTTGTAGGGGCAGCTAGGTGGCGCAGTGGATAGAGCACCGGCCCTGGAGTCAGGAGTCCCTGAGTTCAAATACGGCCTCAGACACTTAATAATTACCTAGCTTGTGTGGCCTTGGGCAAGTCACTTAACCCCATTTACCTTGCAAAACCCTAAAAAAAAAAGAGACTGTAAGTTGTAGAAAAGTTTCCATCTTAAAATGATAGCAGGAGCTGCCTCATCTGAAAATTTCCTATAAAATTACATAGGTTCATACCTATGATAAGATAGGTCCAGGATTATTCAAACTAGAATTTTTATCATCAATCAACAAGCATTTGTTCAGTACCTGCTCATAAGTACAAAGAATGAAACAGAACTTACTCACAAGGAACTTAGCTCTTATATTTCTAATTATTTTAAAATTTTGAGTTATTAAATTCTCTCCCTCTCTCACCCTTCTTCTGCCTACTAAGAATGCAAGCAATATATGTTATATATGTGAAGTCATGCAAAATATATAATGCCCATATAATGCCAAAAAGTAAATAAATAAATAAAAAGGTGGAAAAGAAGTGTTTCGGTATGTACTCAGATTCTTTCTAAGTTCCATCTCTGGAGGTGGTAGCACTTTCCATCATGAATCCTCCAGAATTGTCATTTTTCTGATCAGAGTAGCTAAGTCTTTCACAATTCTCCCTACAATATTGTTTTAATATGTACAATGTTCTCCTGGTTCTGCTTATTTCACTTTGCATCCACTCATATAAATCTTACTACCCTACTCCATATTTCATATAGCACAATGGCATTCCATCATAATCATATACCACTATGTGTTCAGTCATTCCTCATTTGACAGAAACCTCAATTTCTAATGCTTTGCCACCACAAAAAAAAGTTGTTATAAATATTTTTGTAGCTATAGTTCTTTTCCTTTTTTTTTTTTTTGCAAGGCCAATGGGGTTAAGTGACTTGCCCAAGGTTCACCCAGCTAGATAATTAAGAGTCTAAGGTCTAATTTGAACTCAGGTCCTCCTGACTCCAAGGCCAGTGCTCTATCCACTGCGCCACCTAGCTGCCCCTCCTTTTCCTTTTTTCTATGATATCTGGGATACAGACCTGCTAGTGGTATTTCTGAGTCAAAAGGCATATACAGTTTTATAGCTCTTTGGGTGTAATTCCAAATTATTCTCAAATGGACTAGCTAATAACTTCACAAATAGTGTATTAGTGTCCCTATTTTTCCATATCTCCTCCAACATTTTATCATTTTCCTTTTATGTCATGTTAACCAATGTTATAGATGTTATGTACTTTGGAGTTGTTTTCATTTGCATTTCTCTAATCAATAGTAATTGACATTTTTTAAATTTCATCTAATCAAAGATACTTTATAGCTAGATCATTTACCCATTTTGATCTTATTTTGATATATAATATGAGAAATTGTTGGTCTGTATTTTGTTTTTGCCAAACTGTTTTCTGGTATTCCTAGCAATTTTTGTCAAATGGTGAATTCTTACCCAAAAATCTTGTATTCTTTGTTTTAACGAAGACTTGATTATAGTGGTCATTTACTACTGAGTAGTGTGTACCTTATCTATTCCACTGATCCACCACTCTCTTTGTACCAGATACTTTGTTTGAAATCTGGTGTTGGTAGACCATTTCCTTTACCTTTTTGGTTTTTATTTGATTTCCTTGACATTCCTGACCTTTTGTTCTTCTAGGTGAATTTTTTTTTCCAGCTTTATAAAATAACTCTTTGGTATTCTGATTAGTTTGGCATTAAATAAATAAAATAATTTAAATAGAATTTAAATAGAATTGTCATTTTTATTTTATTGGTTCAGCCTACTCATGAGCAGTTTCTCCAGTTGTTTAGATCTATCCTTATTTGTGTGAAAAGTACTTTGTAATTGTGCTCATGTAATTCCTGGATTTGTTGGGCTGGTAGAATGCTAAGTATTTTATAATGTCTGCAGTTGCTTTAATGGAATTTCTTACTCTTCCTTCTGGATTTTGTTGACAATACATTGAAATGCTGATGATTTATGTGAATATTGATTGAGTGTTAGGTGTGACTTTTGACTTACAGAATCATTCAAATCAAAAGTCAAACATAAAATGGCTTATTCTAGAGTCCATGACACCATTTTTTTCCCTGATCTCCAGAGAAAGAATCGAAGACTTCAGTCTCCAGGCATCAGATGATTAGAAAGGCATTGAAGCCAAGCATAGACGATTATAGACCTACCTCACCCAAACATGGTATCATCTGTCAGAGTCCCAGAAGGACTGTAGCTCCTTCCAACTCCCTTTCTCTATTTCATCTCGAGGTACTTAGCCCTAATGAGAACCCAGAGCTTAAAAATTCATTCTTCATCTCAAACTCTAGTATGCTCAGTGATCTGCCAAAGAAGAAAAGAACTACTGAATCCTCAAAGCCAGGCAAGGGGAACAAAAAGTCAAAATCAAAACGAAAACTGACAGAGGAAAGCTTTGTTGTTAAAGCCCCCAAGAGCAAGAAGAAGAAATTGATGGGTGAAGTTCCTAAGGAAGGGGAGGTTTTACAAGAAAAGACTACTGGAACTCCCAAGGTGGACAAAAAAGAGAAAGCAAGTGGTGATGCTAAAGAAAAGAAATCAAAGGGGGTCCATAACTCCAAAAAGAACAAAGAGAAACCAGAAGGAAATATTACACACACAGAAAGTGGAGAACCATTAGACACCAAGACCAACAAAGAGAAAAAGCAAAAAAAGAAATCTGACAAGAGTAAGTTTCTGATATTCAGTATCTAAAGTATATCTTTCAGGACCCCTGTGGGAACATGGAGTCAAGTATTCCCTATCAAGATGAGTCAGAAATTCCAAGATTCTCAGGGGAAAACCACTGGTAGTATGCTTCCAGTAGCAAAAAAGATAGTGTCAAAATGGTGGATATCCCCAAGGATTGGCAAAAGTAACATAGTTCTTGTCCTTGATGCCAGATTGCCCTTTTCCATTTCTCATAGTGGAATATGGCCAAGGTTGCATCCATTCCATTACCAAACATCAACATGATCCATATAATTGATCTTAGCACTTTAGGGTAGCTAGATGGCACAGTGGATAGAGCACAGGCCTTGGAGTCAGAAGGACAGGAGTTCAAATTGTGACCTCAGACACTTCCTAGCTATGTGATGCTCTGTTTTGTTTTTTTGTTTTTAGATTTTTGCAAGGCAGTGGTGTTAAATGGCTTGCCAAGGCCACACAGCTAGGTAATTATTAAGTGACTGAGGCCAGATTTGAACTCAAGTACTCATGACTCCAGGGCTGGTGCTGTATCCACTGCACCACCTAGCCACCCCCTAGCTGTGTGATCTTTTTATTTATTTATTTATTTTTAAAGATTTTATTTGAGTTTTACAATTTTTCTCCCAATCTTATTTCCCTCCCCCCACCCCACCTCCAGCTGTGTGATCTTAAGCAAGTCACTTAATCCTGACTGCCTCGCATCCAGGGCCATCTCCAGTCATCCTGATTCATATCTGGCTACTGGACCCAAATGGCTCCAGAGGAGAAAGTGAGGCTGGTTACGTAGCACAGCAGCCCCTCCTTCAAATCTGATTCATCTGCTTGTCAGCACCTTCTCTGATGTCACAGTTGTCTTCAAGAACAAAGGACAAACCATCATCTTTGCATTTCATTAATTTTAGAGGAAGTCTGAGGAAAATTTCTGCTTCTGTCAGCTTTTAGGCAGACATAAATTTGTGCAGGTTTTCATAACTGGAGGGTATCTTTTATAGTTCAGCCTCACTATTTTTCTGACCTAAAGAGGGAAAGGTACATACTACTTAGTTCAGCTCTCTTTCTACTACACAATCTTGGAAGCCTTCCCCTGCTTCTCTTAGCTCTAGTCTAAATAGCCACAGAATATATGGATTCCAGGTTGAATCCAAAGCTATCATGCCCCTCTGGCTCAAAGTTTACCTTGTTCTTGAAATCTCTGGCAACTCACATTCCTTCTTGCCTTTTCACCTGTAAATAACAGGGCATCTTAATATCCATTACTCTATCATTCCTCTTCTCCCACTTCTAGAGAAAAAGGACAGGGACAAAAAGGATAAGAAGAAAAAAAAGAAGTCCATTTCCAAAGATCCTGATGCTGCCTCAGTATCCCTTAAGAAAGAGAAGAAAAAGGTAAGCTCTGGTCTTAAGCAATAGGATAATGCATAAATGGGTATAATATCCAGTTTTTTAAACTGAAATAATGCCATAGAAGTCATGAAACACCCCCAATATTCACACTTGTTAATTTACAGAAGGGGAAATTTAGGTGATTTAGGTGAAGTGATTTGACCAAGGTTATCCCCCTGATATTAAGTAAAAGAATTAGGATATCAACCAGGGTCCTCCAGACTCATTATGTTCACACTATCCCACAGTGTCCTCCCCATACTCCATTCACATTCTACATTAATTTTTTAGCTCTCATTGGGAAAATACAGGTGTGATATTTGATTCTACTCTGCTAGATATTATAAGTGTCATTTATTACCTCAATGAACTTTCACAATACCCCTGTAAGTTCAGGTACGGGTATCATTATACCCTTTTTTAATATATCTTTTTTGGACTAGACCCATGTTTTCATTGGCTTAGGGAATTCTCAGGGAGGAAATGCCTTCCAGTAGTACTGTTATTTTGATAAGAATAGGTCATGGGCACATAGGTTTAATTTAACCTATCTTTCTAAAAATCCTGAGATCTAGAGAGTATTCATAGTAATGTCCCCATTTCACAGATTAGGAAACATACCCAGAGAAGACTATTTTTGTCCTAAAATCCTTTGACAATCTGATGATGCCTATGGAGCCCTTCTTACTATAATGTTTTTTAAATGCACAATACTGAGGATTTCAAGGAAAATTAATTAGATTGATAGTTTGATTAATTAGATAGTTTTCAAAATATTGAATGAGTTCACAGGCTCCAGGTTTAGAACCTTCATTTTATAGATTTTATATTTCTCCCCCATTTTGTAGACAATAAAAATATAGAAAGTTTTGTAGACAATAAAAATATAATACAGTGAGATACAAAATTTTATTGATGGTCTGATAAGGGATGCCACCAAAATTGAACCTAAAATCAGGGACTCTTTCAAAAGGTCAAAAGGTTATTCCATAATTTATTTATTGATCACCTTGTTCATTGACTCTAAACCTTCCAATATCTAGTTGCTGAAGATTATGTACTTGCTAGCCCCACTAGTACCAGAAGGCAGTAATTAGTGTATAAGCTCTTTGAAAGCAGGAACTCTCTCATTTTAACTTTTATTAAACCCAGAACATTAAGTTCACATCTTATCAATGATGCATACTGCTTGTATGATCTTCCATGTTTCCAAGGATTGTAGAGTTATGGTTGTTGTTTAGTTGTTTCAGTCATGTCTGACTCTGGGGTTTTCTTGACAAAGATGTTGGAGTGGTGTGCCATTTCCTTCTCTAGTCCTTTTATAGATGGGGAAACTAAGGCAAACAGGGTCATACAGCTGGTAAGTGTCTGAGGGTAGAATTGGATTCTGGAAACTGAGTCTTCCTGACTCCAGGTCCAGCACTCTATCCCTGTACCACCTAGCTGCCTTATGGTAGAGCCATATCAAATGTAATTGGGAGGTATTTAACAAAATTAATAAAATACAATAGAACATAGGTGAAGTTATTGGGTGGTTTCTAAGTCAATATATGGCCAGCAGAGATTCCTATGTTCAGTTATAGCCTTTATTTCTATTTGAATTTGAAACCATTGCACTAGGGAACTCTATTAGAGAAGATGCCAACAAGGATCCTGAATTTGTATTGGCAACATATGTATGGTGGGGGACAGGTCCTAGCTGACAGCAGCCAGAAAAGATTGAGAACCCAGGACAGAGAAAGATGCATCTTCCAAAGGCATGAACTTCTTCAAGAAGACTTGCCTTGGCTTTTTTGTCTGCCTGCCTGTATGCGGTTTCCCTCTCCAGGACAGCTTTTTATCCACATTAAACAGCACTGTCATCATCCCTGAGATTTGAGGGGAAGACTGACTCTTGACCTTTATGACTTTTACACACGTCTTTTTTTTTTTCTCTACAGAAAAAGAAAGTTAAACAAGTAGACTGAGGGACATTAAGCAACAGGTAACAAATGGTCTTCTTGTTGTTTTATGACCTCTGGGTGAGATAGACCCAAGTGTGCATACTCGGGCTCACTTCTCCAGGCATTGTCACTAAGTGGAGAGTAGCTCTTTCTTTGCCCTCCTCAAAAAATGCTTCTCCCCAGGTGCTGGGCTTCTCTCCTTCCTAGTCTAGGTGTTATCAGCCCGGTTCCACAATGCCTCCATCCTTTAGAGTGTCCTACACGGAGACCCAGCAGAGGTCCTGAACTCGAACCAACAGCAGATTGTTGGATGTTTACTGGATGTTTACTCTTTCTTGAGTGTTTAAATGTTTAACCCACTGTTTACCCTAGCATCAATGCATTTTGACACAAAACCTCTAGGGAAAAACTTATGGGTCACTTCCTCTGAAGTTTCCTATTTTCATTTATCACCTTGGATGCACTTGTAGTTAGTGTGAGTGCTTTTCTGTTGTCTTTGCTTTGCATCATCACACCATAAAAGTCTTCCCTGATTTTTTTATGAATCTAACTAAGATTATTGATATTCT
This sequence comes from Macrotis lagotis, assembly GCF_037893015.1. Classification (NCBI taxonomy): domain Eukaryota; kingdom Metazoa; phylum Chordata; class Mammalia; order Peramelemorphia; family Peramelidae; genus Macrotis; species Macrotis lagotis. The sequence goes on along the minus strand of NC_133658.1, from coordinate 400,674,339 downwards.
GTCATGTTACCTATCACAGTTCATACCATAATTTGTTTATTGTTGATCACTTGAAGAACATTCAAGTTGCTTCCATTCTTTAAGTTATAAATTGTTATTATTTTATATATATATATCTTTGACCTCATTTTTTCTTATTGATAACTCAGAATATGGTCTCTGTAGTGAAAGTATTGGATCTAAGGGTATAATCATTTTTGTAACTTTTATAGTTTGTTGCCAGAGCCCTTTCTGGAAATGTTTTAGTAATTTGCCATTTACAGCTATGCCAACATTGAGATTTTTTAATTAATTGTGCCAATTAATGTTACATAGGTGTAGCATAGCCTCTCACAGTTGTTTTGTTTTTTTATTTGGTTTTTTTTTGTTTTGTTTTGTTAATTGGGGGGGGGTTGTATATTCTCCAAATGCTTATTTACAATTTGAGTTTCCTCTTTTGTAAATTGTAATTTTTGGCCACTTGCCCATTTTAGAGATGTATTTTTTATAATTCCTGATCTGCGCTGGCAAGTGATGTTTATTTTTCTCTCTTAAAAAAAAGATGGGCGGGGCAGCTAGGTGGCATAGTGGATAAAGCGCCAGCCCTGGAGTCAGGAGTACTTGGGTTCAAATCCGGTCTCAGACACTTAATAATTACCTAGCTGTGTGGCCTTGGGCAAGCCACTTAACCCCATTTGCCTTGCAAAAAAACCTAAAAAAAAAAGAAAAGGAAAGGAAAAAAATATGGGCTAAATTCAGATAATAGAGAAGAACTTATACCATTAACAGCTCTGGTTTATAGTTATCTGTGCTAAATAATATTTTCTCTTGGAGTAAGTATCATTTTAGCCATTTGGGTTTTTGGTGTTGGCTTTCTTTTTAGTGGATTGTTTTTTCCTATAACAAGGATCACCTATGAAAGAGGATTGGGAAAGATAAGGAGGAGAGGTCCAGGTCAGGATTGTGGCTGTGGGTTTAATGATAAGGAATAAAAACAGAAAATTAGCTGCCGTGCCATACCCTTGCCCCCATTTTTACAGGGATAAGTCCAGTCTCTTCATCTTCTTTTGTTTTTAAGAATATGAAAGGCAGAAAAATCTTATGTATTTTCTTTCTTCTAGGATTTATTTAGCTACATCTTGAATGTCTGTGCCAACCTCCTACCTGGGGAAAAAAAACTCAACCAAATCCCAGCATGACCTATGAGCCAGTAGATCCAGCAGGAGCAAACTAGGGTAACGAGAGAGAGCCTGCCTTCTCAACCGTGTCCCTAATAAACCGAGTGATCTCCATAGAGATTATGCATTTATGTACATATTTGTACAGTATTTTTTTAAAAGAAGCTCCCCTTCTCCCACTGACACTCTGTTTCTAAATACCTTTGGTATTCCTTGGCTTCAGAATCTTTCCTTCCCCACTTTGCTTAGAAGATCTGGGAAGTGCTGCCGCCACCACCACCACCATTGAGGACAGAGAGAAGTTGTTTTAAGGAGTCTTGGTCTCCAGCAGTTGGCTGCACTTGAGTGGCTTTCCTGCCTTTGTTATCTTTTTACTTAACTTGTTTATAAGATACTTTGCAAATAAAAGATTTGGTGTGGAAGAGTCCCTGACTACTGTGTGCAGGTGGGGGTGTGGGGGTGTGGGGGGCTGGGGGGGGTCCATCCCAGACTGGTGGTTGAAATTGTTAAATGCATTAAAGTAGTTGGGCATGCAAGTACCAGCCAGAAGAAGGGAGTGCTTGAATTTGAGGTTACACCATCTTTTTTTTTTTTTGGTTCAAGATGATGATTGTGGCCAATAAAGGCTGCAAAACTCTTTACATGAATTCATCTGAATGAGTTTCACAACCCCTTGAAGCAGACAGTGCAGAGCTTATTGTCTCTATGGTAATGAAACCAAGTCTCAGGGAAGTCCAGTGATTTGCCTGTAGCCTGTATTTGAACCTGGGTCTTCCTTTCTTCCTTATTCTAGGCCCACCACATCATATTGCCTTTTGGCAGTTTGATTGTTTGTAGCAACAAAGTCAATATGAAAAATCCCTGATGGAAACTGAGCATCAGAGGTGATAATCTTCATACGCACTCACACCACACACTGCACACTCTAGGCAAACATTGAGTAGATCCTGTCCGGTGCTAGGGATTGCTTTTGAGAAAAGATACACATAGGCAAGAGAGTAACCAGCCTAGGAAGGTGACCAAAGCCCATGTAATAAAAATAAAGAAACACGGTAGTGTTTAAAAGAAGACTTAAAGCAAAACATCACAGCTGCCTTTAGAGGATCAGATGGCCTTTCATCGTTAAGAGGATGTAGACTTGTTTTATCAATGTCCAGAAATGGAGGCTCTGTAGCCTCTTATCAGTTGCCTATCCTGGGGATTAATTTCATGGAGGTGATGAAATTCATCTCCCAAATCAAAAGATCTCCATTTTTTTTTTCTGGTCCAATCACTAAGTATCCCTGAAGTGGTTACTTTATGCTGAGTAAGGAGGATACAAAGAGAAGCTTATCATCTATCAAGTAGAGACAATTTCTACATACGTTAGTATGCAACAATATCGAAGGAAAGGCACTAGTAATGGAAGGAGAGGGGAAAGGCTTCATATTGAAGATGATGCCTGAGTTGAGTCCAGTTTAAATCCAAGGATTCTAAAAGGTGGAGGTGAGGACAAAGTTTTTTGCCTTGCTTTCTCAGAGGTGATGTGTAGAAGAAGGGGATAACAGAAACAGAGAAAAATAATGTAAATCAGGAAATAAAATTGAATTAGGGTAAAAGATAATCCCAACTCTGACATTATGGAACCTTGGACAAGATACATGATCTCTGAGCCTCAGTTTCCTTATCTGAAGGGAAGGGATAATACACATGGCAACTACTTTTACCAAAACTTGTGAGGCTCATATTAAGTAACATGTAAATCACATTACTAAAACAAAACCTAAACCCTTTTTATTAAGCTTATTTGAATGGAAAAAGAAACGAACCAAGAGACCCAGATTCTAGTTTCTTTGCTACTTTCCTAATTACCTGTAGCATGAGTTAGGTAGGTCACCTCCCCTCCTAGGACTTAAGCCTCATCTGTAAAATAGGGATTGGCCTGGAGCCAGGGGTTCTTAGTAATAATAAGAGCTATGTATCTATGGAGTACTTTGAAGCTGACAAAATGCTTTGCAAATATTTAACTTTATCCTCACCACACCCTAGGATGTAGATGTTATCATAAGAAAATTGAGGCAGACAGAAATGAAATTACTTAAACCTGGGGTCATTCAGCTAATAAGAGTATCTGATTAAAAAATTAAAATTAAAAAAAGAGTATCTGATTTCACCTTTGCCACATTTCTCAAAATAGACCCTCTTCCCTCTCCTGACACTGCTACCACCCACATCCCTGGATGGTGTGTCTACCCTAATGGCACTGAGGTCCCCCAGACCAGGAGCCGTGATTGCCCTTACTGCAGTGGTAAGCCCATAGTATGGGAGGTAGGTGGTCCCCTTAAACAGACGTCACCCTTGCATGCTCAGACCTTCTTCCCTCTCCTGACACTGGTACCACCACCACCACCAAGCTACGTAAGATGATATCAAAGGAAAGGCACTAGTAATGGAAGGAGAGGGAAAGATCTGCCTGCTTTGAATCTCTCCCCACTCCAGTCCATCCTCCATTCAATCTCTAAAGTGACTGCTAAGAGTGCAAATCTTACCTTCCCACCACCCTGTGACTTCTGGGTTCACATACAAATTCCTATGAGCTACTTCATAACCAAGACCACCCCCACTCACCCACCCACCCCGTCTTGTCTTTTCAGGCCATTTATACCTTACTTCTAAAATATTAAAATCTCACCTAAAGAAGCCTCTCTCAATTCCAGTGTTTTTCTTCTATGCATTCTTCCCTATTGATTATATATATATAATATATATATATATTATATATATATATAGTGTGTGTGTTTGCTTGCATATTGACTCTCCCATTAGATTGGGATCTCCTTGAGAGCAGGTTCTGTCTTTTGCTTCCTTATGGTCTTATTTCTCAGGACTACCCCTGGTACAAATTTGAATTCAAGTCTTCCTGACTTGGAGTTCATCTAGTTTTTCTGTTATTGATCTCTTTGGCAGTCTGGTGAAGACACCCTTTTCAGAATATTTTTTTAATTTATAAAATACAATACATAGGTTACAAAAGGAACCATTTATATCAAAATATTTTAGAAAGCAAGTTCATGGACCTCCTTCCCCCACGTTAAAAGCACTTGAACTAGGTAGTTTCCAAGGTCACTTCTAGCTCTTGTGTTTTAAAAGTGAAACTACAAGAAATGATACCATTTCCATTTTCTGCTTCGTTTATTTTAAAACTTTGTTTCTTATAAGCAGATAAAATAGCAAATTATTTTGAGAATGCTGGCATGAGGAAAAGGCATATCCTAGACAGTAATACTAAAAAAATAAAAAGGAAAAATTTGTACACTCATTCCCTACCCTCTTCCCTACTTTTCCCCAGTTAATGTGATGAAGCTTGGTGTTGCTGAGTGTGACCATAGAGAAACAGGAATAAGTTGTGTACTGAAAGGTCTTAGGTTGAGGAAGGGAAGTTGATCTGTGTGACATTACATCTCCCCCAAAGTTAATGTTCCCCAAAAAAAGGAGATTATTTGGTACTTGCTGGGATGAGGGTGGGGATTCACCTGTCCATCATGAGTCAAGGGAGCAGGTTGGTTTTCCCAACCCTGCCCTTTCTTCACAGACACAGAGTGGTTCAATCTTGAGTATCAAGTTGAGGAATCTAACCTGGGCCCTAGAGAAAGTGGGATTTGGGATTTCTGACAGGGAGGGGCAGGGAAGACAAAAAAGATGGACGGATGGATGACTCCTAGGGTTGGGTAAAAAAATTGGAGCATTCAAGCGGGGCGTGCAATTTGCAGGTAGGTCTGGGACCATTTGATTAGTTCTTGCTGTTCTTATTTCTCTTAGATCATTTGCTAAAGGAGAGAAAAAGGTGAAAGGTTAACTCAGAAGCCTAGTATCCATCCCATTCAGGAGAGTCCCATCTCCCCCCACCCCCATCCCAACAGTATCCCGCATTTTCTGCCCCTCCTGGAGGAGTTTGACCTGTTGGGGTTGGGGATAGCCATGCAGGAGTCTGAGGACACCTACCTGCTTGGGAGCCCCCAGGCCAGAGGAAATCAGCTCCTCAGGATCCAAGGGACCTGAAAGTGGAACAAGGCAGCTTGTTACTGACCCAGCATAGGGCCAGACCTTCACCCCACCCTAAAGGAGGTTAAGGGAGCCCAGCGAATAGAAAAGACTCTTAAACCTGTTAGGATTCCATGCCTGGGTCCATCAGAACCAGGCACAGTGATGGGGGCTGCATAGACGGATGGACAGGTGAATGAAAGATGAGTGCAAGTATGAATTAAAAGCCTACCATAGATCAGGGTTCCTGGAAAGACAACATTGACCCTAGACTGAGCATGCAATGGTGACATCTGTTTAAGGGGACCTCCTACCCCCATATTATGTGCTTACCACTGCAGTGACGACGATCACGGCTCCTGGTCTGAGGGACCTCGGTGCCATTGGGGTAGACACACCAGCAAAAACCAGTGCTACCATGACACTGAAGAGGCTCATAGTTGCCATTCTCGTCGCACTTGGGGCAGAACATGCCCGGGTGGACGGGAGGAACACGGCTCGCCTCAAGCTGGCACTTGGTCAGAACTGAAGCAATAGGTTTGGGAAACACATGGTGAGCGGGTTCCAGTGCCCACAGGGGCCCAGCCTCGAGTTGTGCAGACTGCAGATTCAACTTCTCGCTGGGGCCAGGGAACCCAACACCAAACAAAGCCCAGATTAGGACTGGCCTAGAACCTTCCATGCTAGGCTCCAACTGGCATCTATTGCCAGGATGAGGAAACAGGCTAAGAGCAGCCCAGCGGCTACTGAAAGAGTAGGATGAGTGGTAGGATTTTGAACCCTAACTCTTCTCTGAAAATAATAGGATTATCAACCTGAAAGGGACCTCCAGGAGTACATCCAGTCTGATCATCTCCATAGATATATCTAAGGTACACTTGAAAATTTAAGTAGAGAAAATTCATATGATTCTTCAGAGCAGACCATATCTTCATCTTCTACAAGTGAACAGTGCAGAGACCCTAAGAGGTCACCATGTTCTATACAATCTACTCCCCTAGAGCCAAAAGTTTCCATAAAAGACTAAAAAAAGGTGCTTGTGTTTGAAGATCATTCAATGACTACAAACATCAAGTGAAACATAAAACAGGAAGACATTTACTCAAATGACTAAAGACCGGTATGCCTACTCTCTCATCTCTGGGTAATATTTTGAGATTCAACTCTGGCCATATGCTTGACAGAGTTGTGATATGAAAGAAGAATTAGATTCTTTCTACTTGACTCTAAAGGACATAAGAATAAAGATGGAAATTGCTAAGGGGCAAGTGTTGGAAAAACTACCAATTACTGTCTTTACAAAAGTAGAAATTATCTGGTGATAGTGGGTTCCCCCTTAATAGAGATCTTCAAGAAAAGAATAGGTGATCATTTGGGGCATTATTTGTAAAAGGATTTCTTATATTGTACAGGGCTTCCAAAATCCCCTCCAATTCTCCAATTAGTCCAATTTTTTTCATTTTATAGAATTCTTACTTGCCAATGTCATAGTGGTGACTAAGTGTTCCTGTTTTATAAAACAGAACCTTAGACACAGAAAGGAAAAGGCCATGGAAGAACATGCCTGGCAATATACTGTCTTGCTTTTCTTCATATCCCCAGATTACAGCATAGGGTCTTGCACATAGTAAGCATTTAATAAATAAAGATTGAATTCAGTTAAACGAATCCAACACCAGCTATGTAACAGAGCCCTAGACTTGGAATCAGAAGACCTCCATTCTGTTGAGTATATTAGAGATGAGAAATTAAGCTAAGACTAAAGGTAGTGAATTTCTCTTCACTAGAGATCTTTTAAGAGAGGATGCCTATTTATCAAGGATATTGCAAAAGAAATTCTTTTTCAGACTTGGATCAGACTTCCGATACCTCTTCCAACTCCAAAATTCTATGGCCTGAATTCCTTATTACCTCATGAAATGGTGAGCAAAGTGATCTATAAAATACCAAGCATTATAGCCACATGAGCTAGAAGCATTGAAGAATATTAGAACTGTAAGGAATTTCTCTTGGAGGTTGATTCAAGAAGCATGGCATTGTGGGAAAAGTTCAGTCAACAGATTTGTGGAAATATCCACCCATCCCCCATTATATTGTAAGGGGACCCCCTCCCCCACCTCAGTCCTCCCACTGTCTCAATACTTGAACCCATAGACTGGGTAGAGTTCTCTTGTTAAATGTATAGATTGGAAATTGAGTGGGGAGCGGAATGTGAGGAATATGTTCTGTTCTAGCTTAGGAAATGGAAGAAGCTCCCAGTTCCCTTTAACATCTTTCCTCTAATACCTTTCTGTAAAGGCTCAGTCTTTTCTTCAGTCTTCTCTTCATTGGGCTTCTTGCTCATCTCAAAAAGAAGCCACTGGTGCATCCAGTCCTCAAAATTCTGTGATGTGGAGGAGATAGAACCATCTTTCAGTTCCACTCAGATTCAAAAGCCCCTTATATCATGCAGTTCAACCTCAAGGGGTAGAAAAGGGGAAGGTGGAGACTGTTTACAAGAACTGAGACTAGGACATAGGACAAGGATTTGATCAGAAAACAGGGATCTTCTTTCTGAGAGATTGAAAGGAATCCTCCATAGTCTGGTTTAGCTGTGACTAAAGCCCCCTCCCCAGCTGTAACTCTGAAGTAGCAGGATAAGGAATTCCTGACCTTCCAGGTCTTGGTTTCCATCTTGTTCCTGAGGTGCTTCATGTTCTCTGGAAAGCTCTTGGTCAGCTCAGGGAATGACCTTCCAGGATCAGACTGCTGCAAAAAGTCAGGGAATCAAAGAGAAGGTTAATAAAAGGTCAGAGGGGACAGTGTACTTCCTCTTTTCATCAGGTCATGCCTACACTATTGAACTAGCCTTCTGGTTAATCTCCCTTCCTCGAGGTGTCCAGTCTATCCTCCACTCAAATGCCAAAGAGATCTGCCAGAAGTGAAGATCTGACCATGTCACTCTCCTACTCAATAAACTTCCATGGCTCCCAGTTACTTCCAGAATCATATACAAAATCCTGTAATTTTTTTAAAGCCCTTTACAACCTGATTCCTTCTTATTTCTTCCACTTTTTAGAAACTTTTTTTTTGGTAGGTTTTTTTTTTTTGCAAGACAGTGGGGTTAAGTGGTTTGCCCAAGGCCATACAGCTAGGTAATTATTAAGTGTCTGAGGCCGGATTTGAATTCAGGTACTCCTGACTCCAGCTTCAGTGCTCTATCCACTGTGCCACCTTCTTCCACTTTTTTAGACTTTACTCTTCCACATCTACCTTAGCCTTCTTGCTATTCCTTAAGCATGATACTCTCATCTCCTGATTCCATGAATTTTCATTAGCTGCTCCCCACCATGGTCAAAATTCTCTCACCTCCACACCTTCAAGACTCAGCTAAAATTCCACCTATAAGAAGTCTTTCAGAATCCCCCCCTTCCTTTTGTGATTCCCAATTTATGCTGTGTAAATCTTATTTGTATGTAGCTATTTACATGTTGTGCTCCCCATTAGACTGAAGTTTTGAGGGCAGAAATTTTTTTCCTTTCTTTGTATCCCTAAATTCTTGTGCACTTGACTTCTCTCCTCCATTGAAGGAAGACCTGTTCCACTCTGGAGTAAAGTACAAACCGTTGATACTCTGCTTCTCCTAAATGACCTGTAAAGAGTGATAGAATTTGGGGATGAGATCAGTCCTCATAGGGAGGAATAGAATTAGGGCTCCAACTGAGGTGCTAGGAGGAAAGACAGGATAGATGGGAGTAAAGGACAGATTGATAATGGGACCTCCTACCATTAACAGGTACTTCACTTGGTCCTTGGTATTATTTCCAATTTTGGTCAAGTCCTGTAGTAGAAAAGGAAAAGTAATGAGTCTAGGAATAAGGAGGAACTGAGAAACTGACTGGAAATTACTTTGTCTCCAGTTTGCTAAAAGTTGGAAGGAGGAACACTAGCTTTTTCCTCCTCTCCTCCTCCTCACCACTAAAGGTAATGGAGCCAGCCAAATGTCCTTTGAGACAACCCTCTTCCTTCAGTCTCTATCTCTTTGGACCCTCCTCCCATCCCAACTCAGAAATTCCCACAATAACCAGATAGTATTTGTAACCTCCCTAATCCTTCCCCCATCCCAGTCTTCAAATCCTTGTTAATCCATCAATTTATTTGATCAAATTTTTCCTCAAAGGGAAGATGGTGGGGATGGGAGACAATGGAAGTGATATAAAGTCCTTACCAGAGATGGGAGACTTTCGGGTGCCATTTCCCTCATAAGCAGGGGTGTAGCCATTCGGAGTTTATTCATTGGAATGGAAGCTGCAAGAGGAAAAGAGACTTAAATCCTAGGAAGGGCTCCAAGTCCTAGGTCAGGTCAAGATAATGGAGTTTGACAGTCCCAGAAAGTACTCAGGTTCCAACATCATATGAGGGCACTCTTCCCTGTTTATGACTTTGCACTCATTTTCTTAAGTTATTTACTCTAGGAGTATAGGGACACAGGAAGGAAGAAAAGCAGACTCACGCTTGGGAAGTTTCATCTTCAGAGACTCAAGTTGTAAATTTTGGGAAGTGACAGTAAGCTTGTCCAGTCGCCCCTGCTGCTGGTACACAAAGTAGACAGTCGCAGCTTGGCCAGCAATGAGCAGAGCCACCAGAATGGAGAAGCCAGTGTAAAAGGCTCCCTGGTTACAGGACCTGCTAGGACATAGAGGTTCCTTAGGGGGAGGTAGAAGGGATTCATGGAAGAGGTCATGGTGCCCTGAATGTAGGAATCCAGAGACCTGAATACAAGTCCTATCACCTCCAGGCTTCAAATGTCCCTTCTTATCCAGATATACATGTTGTGATTATCTCACTTTAAGGTCTGGGGATCTCTTCCTTCTGTAGGCCATTCTTTTCTCAGTCACTCAGGTGAAAAAGGGATAAATCCTATACAGCAGAGTGTGAAAAGAGGAAGGGGCAAGGCAGAGTACAAAAATGAAAGGGAAAAGTCCAGTGTCTTCAAGAAGAGAGTAGAAGTATCTAAAGGAATGGGAAAGGGGAAAGAAAAGGGGAGAGAAGGTCTGGAGAAGAACCTGTGATACTTGGAAAGGAGAAGTATGAGGGAAGTAAAGTCCTCACAGGAGGGGGGAGGGGAAGCTTGTCATTGAAATAATGTCATCCAGCTATCTAGATTCTATCTATCTATGTTTTTAAAAATAAGTTTACAGACTCCAGGTTACAAACTCTTGGACCTGATACTAAGGTCCCTTGCATCAATGACATTCGGTGACTGGATTCAAGGTCAAACTTGGAAATAAGCAGCAGGAGGAACTCCATTTCATCTATGTTCTCCCAGAAGAAGCACCATAGACATCCTAAGACTAGGACAGTCATAACAACTGGGAACAGTGCCCAAGACTGCTCCATACATAGCCTATCCCTCCCTGGAAAGACCAAGAACTAGGCCCACCATGGAGCTGGAAACACCTCAAATAGAAAACAAAGCAAAATTCATTATAGAAAAAGCATGAGGGAATCTAAGTATCAGAGCATGGACTTGGCAGATGATGAGAATAGAGATAGACAACCTTCCTCCATCAGCAGCACAGGATTCTAAAACCTCAGAAGTGGGAGGGATTTCAGAGCCAAACAAGTATTTATTTATTGTTTACTACTCAAAAGATATAGAAGCTACAAAGAAAGGTAAAAACCAGGCCTTGCTCTTAAAGATCTGCCAGATCATTTAGTCCAACCTTCCAACTGGTCTGGAGATATCTCCTCTCATTAAAGGTTGGGTGATCTCTTTGAGGTGTATTATAGAGATTTTTGTTTGAGTTCAAAAGTATTAGGTCTAATGAATTATTATTGATTTTTAATCATATTGAGGCTAGTGTAAAACCATTATCACCAGTTCCACAAATCACATCTTTAGTCTGGTTCTCCTGCTTAATCTTCAGAGATTCACAAGCACACCAACCCTTTTGGCCTTTAAAAAACCCCATCTGCCTGGCTACAGCTGACATCATATATATCTGATTTTCTGATTGACTAGCCTCAAAAGCACTCAGATTATTTTGGGGTTGCTATTTAGTTTGAGAATCCACTTTATGGGGGGAAAATGATAAAAATCTTTTAAGGGATGTAAAAAAAGGCCAGATACAGAATCTTTTCTCTTCCCCATCTGTCAAGCCTATTAGTACAGGTCAGTGATTAGTTGGTCAGCAAGTGCCTCATTTAAACACGTAGCACTCATGTGGAGGAGCTTGGATCTCTCTCTCTCTCTCTAGCACTGACACTGGAATCAGGAAGACCTGAGTTCAAATCTAGCCTCAGACACTTAATAACTGCCTAGCTAGTGACTTTGGGCAAATCACTCTTAATCCCATTGCCTTAAATAAAATTTTTTAGAAAGAAGTTAAGAATCCCCAGACTGGTGCTTAGGAGTCCCCTCCAAAAGTATCTGAGAGGATCATCTTAGATGGATATAGTATCCATCCATCCCTAGGAAGATGTGAATGTTTCTCCATTCAAACATAACCTTCATCCCAACTTTTGCTAGCAATAAAAGCATCTTAGTTTGCCTCATTATGTAAAGATTATGCCTTAGGCTTCTGACCAGACCAGCCCCACTCTGGGTCTTCGGCTTGATTAGGTTCCAAGGTTAACCAGCCCCAGGTTGTCCCCTGGATGTCCTGCTGCCATCGCTGGTTAGGAACTTCTCAGAAAACCTTTTGTCCTAGTAATCCATGATGTCATGAGTCAAATCTTGTTCTGATTTGTCTACCTGACTTATTTCTGGGCACTGCCCAGACAGAGCCTCCAAAAGTTCATTTAGGAAGGATTTGAAGGAGGAGGAACAAGCCCTGTGATAGGGGGAGGGAAGGAACCAAACTAGCAATCATTATTAATTCAGTAATTTGGGTCAGGAGGAGAGAATGAATAGGCTCCCTTTAAATTTAGGGAAAATGTCTTCTTTGCCCAGGTAAGTTCCATCAACTCGGTTATCACCATTCTCCCTTTCTCCCCCAATCCTAGTTGAACTAGTTTATTTCAAACAAGATGAGGTAAAGTGGTTTGGTGGTGGCAAGCATGTTATTTGGCATCAGACTGCTTGGATTTGAATCCTGATTCCCTTTGGGACTCTGGCCAAATCACATATGCTCTCTGGGCCTCAGTTTCCTCATCTGTAAAATGAGGATGTTATGAATGACCTGAAGTTATCTCCCAGCTCTAAAGTTATGATCTTATGAGCCAAATCTAAACATCCTCCTATCATACAAGGCCCCCCAAATTCTATCTTCTTCTTGTATCTCCCAATATGCTTTTCCCATTCTAGTCAGGCTATTTTCCTCACTTAGAACCTGGTCAGAATGTAAACCATTCTTCCTACCTAGTTGACTTTTTTTTTTAGGTTTTTGGAAGGCAAATGGGGTTAAGTAGCTTGCCCAAGGCCACACAGCTAGGTAATTATTAAATGTCTGAGTCTGGATTTGAACCCAGGTACTCCTGACTCCAAGGCCGGTGCTTTATCCACTACGCCACCTAGCCGCCCCCCCCCCATTCTTCCTATCGCTTAATGAAATATTTTTTAATTTTTTTATTTTTTTTTTGCAAACTACGTGTTGGTAAGGGGGTGCCACATCACCCATCTGAAGTGACTGAGCTTCTCTCCACCTGCTCAGGTTCTGAAGACAATGCCTAGGGAGGCAGGGAAGATCTTTCTAGCTTGACTTCTCCTCTAGCTTCCTTCCCTTTTCCACCCCCCACTCCTCTCTATTCTTAGTCCTCCGCTGGCTACTGAACCCCACCACCGCCCCCGAAAAAAGGAAATGCAGACTGCGGAACCTAACAACCAATGGAAATTAGCTGCTTTAGTGATGTCACAAGTTGCTGGGTAAAACCATTTCTGAAAGACCAGCTTTCGCAAGAGGATCTCAGAATAAACAGCAAACCTGCATTTTAAGTTTGAATTATTTTTCTAAAAAAAAAAAGTGCAACGTCTTCTTTATAGCATTGATAGATCGTGTTATAGCTAATAAAAAGGTGACATAAATTCAATTAGGTCTTATGACATTATAATTAGGGATTTAGGGAATTAGCAGTCCTTTCCCCTCTCTGGGTCTCTACTGGGTCCCTTCTGAAAAAATCAAATTATGATGTCCAAGGACCCGCACAGCTCTAATTCCATCAATTTTTTTTAGAATAGTCAGATGCAGGTGGGTTTTTCTAAATTTTACAAAACCTATTTATTCCCTTCTTAAGGCTAATGTTTATATGGTTAAAAACAAGCAAACAAAACGTCTTCTAAGAGGTATTTTTCAATTTTCATATTCATAGGACATAAACAAATGCATAGCCTCTTTGATCCTTTCTCCTGTTTAAAATAAAAAAAAGGCTTTAGCAGCTGTAGATTAAAGAAAGGTGAAGATGGTTTGAGACTGGACACAGATAGAAGGAAAACTGGTCATATATTGAGCCTGGAATGGACTGAAGGACCTGGTAACCATGGTATTCTCAAAATCTTCCTTTCAGCATCCAGGTTCAAAGGCGGGGGGGGGGGGGGGGGGGGGGGCTCCCCCAGAGCTGGACTTCAGCAGCTTATCTGCTTATTTCACATCTTCTAAGCTTCCCAAGAACACCAACCCTTTCAGCTTCCTCAAAACTCCCATCTGCCTGGCTACAATGACGTACACCTATCTAACTCTCTGATTGACCAGCCACAGAAACAGATTATTTGTGGGCTCAGTTTTCTAAAGGGGATAGTTAGCAGGAGGGGATAGGGGTGGGGATTCTGTCCCCTTAGTCTGCCTCCTAAAAATTGTAACAATATTTTTATGGGAGTAGAAGAATGAAAGAAGTCAGATACAAGGACCTGAGCATTATTGTCAGAATTAAGGAGTTGCCCCATGGGAAAGCTTGGCTTCTACCTTCAAGGTAGAAGAGAGGAGTAAGAGAAGGGTGCAAACGAGGCCACTATGAAAGACAGAGAGGTTTTTTTTTGGGGGGGGTACAGAAAAGCCTATTACTCCCTTGAGAAGTCACAATAAAGACCTATGAGGAAGCATCCTTGGGAAAGTTCCCAAATAAATACCAGATCCCCAGGGTTTGGGCCAAGAAAACTTTGAGGGAGTCAGGACTGGGGTAATGAATAATGAATAAAGAGGAGATTCATAGCTTTTCTTCTAGAAACCTGTAAGGTAAGAATAATACTCATGTTTCCTGTCTCATGGAATGGTTATGAAAAATGCACTTTATCTACCTTAAATTGGTATTAGAAATGGGTTTTACACTCAGATACACACAGCAACGATGCACTCCTAACAAAGGAGGCAGTAGAAAGGCCATGATGTGAGCCACTACTCACTACCTCACTTGTGGAATGAAGGAATCAAACTAGCCAAAATACCAGATCCTTTTCCAGACAATGATCCTTACAATCCACCAGCCCAAACTGCTTCTGAAACAAGGGAATAAGAGACTCTGAAAAGAGGAAAGGGAGGAGAAACACCTTAAAAGAAAATCATCTCTTTTGAGTCTCAATTGAAAGGACCTCTTATTCCTTTAGCAGACTCTGGTTCCTATGAACTCCCACTGGTTAGGAGAAAATTCTATCTTTCTATATCTATCTATCTATCTATCATCTATCTAACCTATTTAGTTAGTTATACAAACATATTGTCTGGGATTCTATAAAGATTTTTTTTTTCTTTTTTAAGATTTCTGTACCGTTGTTGTCCTCCTGGGCTTCCTCCCAGTATGGGCTGCTGCTCATGGTTGGAGATGAGATCTCGCTGGTCATCCATGGTGTTCACAGGTGGTTTGCCCCTCAAAGACTCTTTAGCTGCTGCAGGTTGACTTCGTCTGCTCTCCTGGGTTCTCTGATCTTGATACACTCAGACCAGCCCTTCAAATTGATGCTGAAGAGAAATTTGATTCGTTCAGGGGGAAGGCCAACCCACCCACTTAGTAGAAGTGAAAGTCCGAGTTGGAAATTCCCAACTCAGTTCTTGTCACCCCTCTCCCTCTTCAGTGGACAAGGAAGAAGGGAGTTCTTGGTGCAGGTGGGGAGTCCTGTCGCCTCATTGGCTAAGCAGACAGCATCACTTGCTTCTAGGCAGACCTTCATGAGGATAGAGCTCTTTGGACCTCTAGAAAAAAGTAGAGGTAAGGAAAAACTAAGACTATTCTTGCTTCCAGAGATAGCTCTAACTCATGGAAAGGAATGTCTTTGGTTTCCCCTTTCTCTGAGAGGGACAGAAAGAGGCTAATGTGACCATAAATCCCTTGTCTCCACAACTCAGTCTCCTCCTCTGTAAGTGAAGGATTTGGCCCAGAGCATCTCCAAGGTTGCTTCCATCTTTCACATTTAGTATATTCTGCAGATCCATTTCTTTCAGTTCTGACATTTTGTTCTAAGGTTCTTTCCAGCTCTGATATTATGTCTTCTAAGGTCCTTTCCATGTCTGTTATTCTATATTAGATGAACCCTCTAAACTCTAACACTCAGTGTTACATGATTCCTTTCCAGATCTGGTATTCTAAAAACTCATAAAATTTAGTGATGGATCAAGCTTGTACATAATACATCTCATCCTCATTTTACAAAGGAAGAAAAAGTCTGGAGAAGGAGAGTGGTCTTGTAGGTCTGTGGTCTTGCAGATAGTATTATGACTCTAGAGAGCTGAGAGGAATCTTAGAAATCATCCAGCCTGACAACAGATGAGGAAATTAAGGTCTAGAGAATTCCAATTATGACACTGATAGAAAATAGCACAGTTACGATTTAAAGCAAGGTTCTGAAATTTGAAATAGACAATTCTTGCTACTATTCCATGTTAACTCCTGTGCCTTGGATAGGGAAATTGTCCCATTCTAAGAGCTCCTTTGACATTGAAACTTTAGACCACTAAAATGAATCTGGTCCTTAAGCCTTCAAGTTTTAGGATCACTAAAGGATCTCACTAGAGGATAGAAACTGGATGGGATAATTCTACACAAAAGGGCCATAAAACAGCCAGGATGCCAGAAATACTCCAAATAGTTATTAGTGACTGGGACCCCTGTCCTTTTCCTCTAGGAGAAGCCTCTTTTGACTCACTAGATAGGCTCTTTATAAGTCAGAGGAGGCAGGCAAATGGAGAGAAGGTAAGAAGAAAGAACAGGGAAATTCAGGAGGTCTAGATCACTCAAATCCTTCAGTCACTCAAATCTGGCTAGATATGAGAGATGGTCAGGACCAGGTTGACCAGATTGTTAGGAACTCCTGAAGAACAAAATTCTTTCCACCTCTCAAACACCCTTCTGCTAGTTTTAAGTAACTAATTTAGATTCTTCTGATTCCTTTGGATCTAGAAATCTATGATCCCTAGGAGTCTAAATTAATTCATAGTTAGCGATTAATTGGATAGATTGCTGACAAGGGGCAAAAACTGGCCCTTCATTTTCCTTCAACTTCTTGTTTCCAAGGTGCAATATAATCTCCTTAAAGATACAAATTCTTGGGGCACCTAGGTGGCATGGGGGTGACTAGGTGGTACAGTGGATAAAGCACCAGCCCTGGAGTCAGGAGTGCCTGGGTTCAAATCTGGTCTCAGACACTTAATAATTACCTAGCTGTGTGGTCTTGGGCAAGCCACTTAACCCAGTTTGCCTTGCAAAAACCTTTAATAAATAAATAAATAAAGATACAAATTCTTCCATTTTTGTCTTTGGGGTACAAGTGTTTTGCTCTTAATAGGAGCTTAAAAAATGTTTGCACAATTGAATGAAGGAACTATGCTTGGCTGCACTGCAGAACTATTATTTGCACACGGTCCTTAACCCCAAAGTGTGACTTAAGTCCCATGCTCTGGTCGGTTTCTTCAACCACACAACTTCAGAGTTTTAGATAATACTATGTGAATGGAGAGGGAGAGGATCTTTCTCTAAATCTGTCCCCCCACTTTCCCAAGTCCTGGGATGGAGTTGAACTCAGTCTGCCATCTCAACCACCCTATAAAGAAACCATGGGGCTCCATTTTATAGATGAGGAAGCTTGGCTTTCCCAAGTTTCCACAAAGCCAGGCTGGGAAAGGAAACCCAAGTCTCTGACCACTCTCCAAAACTAGAAGGTCCTCAAGAATTTTTCATATTTGATTGGGGGGAGGGGAAGTGGTTTATAGTTAAGTAACAAACTATTGACCTGACTTGTGTTTATAGAAATGGATATGGGATTTCTTGAACCACTCACACTCTTTCCACTTACCCTCATAACAAATGGCAGGCATTTAGGAGCCAGTAGTCAAGGTTAAGGAATCAATCTGGAGATTAGGCAGCCCATCTGAAGTATTTTCTTCCTGACTTCCTGACTGCCACATTTTAGTAGATCACCATTTTTATTGTCAAGCAGTCCTCTTCATATGTAGATGGTTCTGATTCTGCTTATTTCCTCTATTCCTTTCTCTATGACTTCCCTAATTTCTCTGCATCCTTTGTATTTGCCATTCTTATGATGAAATAATATTTCATAGCATTCATATACTACAGTTTTTTCATTTCTTCTCCAATCACTGGCCATATGTGTTCTCTTAACGAAAAAAAAGCTGCTATGGTTATTTTTATACAGATAGGTCTTTTCTTTCTTTTTTTTTCTGAAGGAGTTGTTCTCTTCTCCAGGCTAAATAGCCTAGAGAAGAAAAGATTTAAGAGAATATTACAGCTGTCTTCAAATATATGAACGGCTGCCACAAAGAAAAACAGCAGATTCATTCTATGTGGGTCCATAGACAGAAGTAGGACCAATGGATGGAAGTTACAGAGAGGAAACTATAGATTTACTTTAAGAAAGAACTCTCAGGGTGGCTAGGTGGTGCAGTGGATAGAGCACTGGCCCTGGAGTCAGGAGTACCTGAGTTCAAATCCAGCCTCAGACACTTAATAATTACCTAGCTGTGTGGCCTTGGGCAAGCCATGTAACCCCAATTATAAATGTATAATAATAAAATGACCTTTCTTCCAAAGTAATAAGACCCTTGTCACTAGGAGTTTGAATTTAGGTATTATTCTGAAGTCTGAGTTAGGGATTGTGTTTCTTTGTCTGTGTGTGTGTGTGTGTGTGTGTGTGTGTGTGTGTGTGTGATCACTTCCACACAGGTCACATAAATTGGTCTAGTTTTCCCATAGATATAGCACCATCAAAGAGGGAGCTCATGTAGAAATATACATACAAGCAGAGGGAAAGATAAAACATATACAATTATCCCTTCCATATCACAACTTTCCTCATGTGGTTATAAATAAATTGCAGGTCAGCATAAGAAATTAAATGGGAATTTTTGGAGAATTTTGTAGAAGCCACAAAGGACACAGAAAAAGTTTAGAAACTCAGAATGCATTTTATATGTGTATATACATATATATATATGATTGGATAACATCAACATATTTTATCTTTTAATAATATAAAAATTCAGACTTCTTCTCTGGTAGGAAAGAAGGGCCAAAAAACTTTACTTGGATTTTTCCATGCCCCTGACCCCCTCAATGTGAAAGGGTTAGATGTAATTTCTTTTTTTTTTTTTGCAAGGCAATGGTTGTTAAGTGACTTGCCTAAAGTCACACAGTCAGGTAATTATTAAGTGTCTAAGGCACCACCTAGCCACCTTTCTAACCTTTCCTTCCCCAAGATGTATTCAGGTATTACCCTGTCTAGTTGCTTCCTATAACATTCTTCCACTCCTCAAACCTTAAAGGTTATAGAACTTAATTTACATCTCATAAGAAGCAAATATTTTTCTATGGTCACTCTCCCTGTTCCCAAGATCTCTGAATTCTAGCATCTTTCTATCTATTCAAAAGTTATAATTTTTCAAATCTTTTTTCCTAGTTTCTTTCTCCTTCCTTCTCTAAGCCAGTCTGCTCATGTCCCAGAATGCCAGTAATCAATCTTTGGAATGTTGCCATTTTTCCTGCCAAACATGGGCTGAGTTTGAAATGGAAGTTTTCCCAGCTTCCCTGAATGGGCTAATAATAATAACTCCCTAAGCTAATAATAAGCTGATCAGATCACATCTGAAGGTTTTGAGGATAGAATAGAATGCATAGCATTCTCAGAGTTGGCACAGAATCTGGGAGTCCATCTAGTCCAAATAAAGTCCATCAATCTATTAAAGTGGAAAGAGAGCATGTCATAAAAACAAAATCCATCAATAAAAATTAAGATAGAAAGATTTTAAAAGTAGAAGCTTAGACTAGATACTCTTGTGGCTACTTCTAGTTCTAGATCTAGTGATGAAGAACCATTACTTCCCAAGGTAGTGCTATAATTGTAATTATTAGGAAACTTGCACTGATATTGGAGCTGAATCTACCTTTCTTCAGCTGCTACTCATAGTTTCTGCTTCTCCCATTTAGGTTCGAATGGAACAAATATTGTTCCTTTTTAACTATAACTATATTTCAGCTATAAAAAAGAAGACAGCTTTCATGTCTTCCTTTAAGTCTGTTCAATCTAAACATCTCCCATTCTTTCAGTCATTTCTGGGGTGGCATGGTTGTCAGTCCCCTTATCATCCTGGTCCACTCTCCTCTGCACACTCTGGATTTTTTAATGCCCTTCCTAAGATATGTTCTTTGGAATCTACAGATATGATCTGATCAGAACCAATGAAAGCGAAAGAATCACCTTCATCATTTGGAGCACTATTCCTTTCTTAAGGCAGCCTAAGAGGAACCTACATGGTGCAGGGGATAGAGCACTAGAGACACTTAGTAGCTGGTTAACTCTGGGTAAGTCACTAAATTAATTGTTTGCCTCAGTTTCCTTAGCTGCAAAATGAGCTGGAGAAGGAAAAGGTAAACCACTTCAGTATCTTTGCCTAGAAAACCCTCAAAAGACTTGGACCATTGTTGATTCACTTTGACTTTGCAACCCACTAAACCCTTTGAGATGTTTTTGATGTGAACTGTTGTTAGATCTCCCACATTCCTGTATTTATGAATTTGGATATCTAAAACCCAGGTAGAAAATTTTACATTTATTCTTTAATCACTTTCCTTTTGTAGATTTAGTCACTACTTAGAGCCTATTCATATCTTTTTGGTTCCTGCCATCTGGTACATTAGTTATACCTCCTAACTTTGTACAACCTAGCTAGATGGTACAGTGGATAGAGCCCTGGACCTACAGACAGTTCAAATCCAGTCTAAGACACTTAACTAAGTAACCCTGGATAAATCACTTAGTCTCTGTCTTAATTTCATCATTTGTAAAATGGGGATCTAATGAAATACTTGCAAAGTCCTTGACACATAATAGGTACTATAGAAATGTTAATGTTACCTACAAATTTGGCAAGCATATGACCTATGCCTTCATCCAAGTCATTAATAAAATGCAAATGGTACAGGACCAAGGGCAGAACACTTCATTCACAAGTCATAGTCAGCTTATTAATGACTGCTTTTTAGGTATGGTCTTCATTGGAAATTTTTCAAAACATGTTACTGAAATCTAACTTACTATGTTTTATGATCTGCCATTTTAGTTACCCTGCCCCCCCAAAAAAAGTTTAATGTGACATAAAAGATCTATTCTTCATGAAGTCATTTTGACTTAATGAGCCTCACTTCCTTTTTTGGATGATCAGAAACCATGCTTTCAAAATAATATTCTAAGATTTTGCAAGGAACTGAAATTAGGTTCACTGGTGTAGAGTCTGCAGATTTCACACTTCCCTATTTTAAAGAACAGGCAATTTTGCTTTCCCCTAGTCCTACAGCTCCTTTCACCATCAGTAACCTTCAGTCATAGCTACCAGATATTCCAGATATGGTTCATCTGGACATTCTGGGAGCTTAGTGTTCTTTGCATTTTTCAGTTCCTGGCTACCATTTTGATTCTGTCCTTCTAAGTTCAGAGAACACTTTCCTGGGAAAACAGAAGCAAAATGAATTTAGTTCCTTCTTTTCATTGTCATTTATTATCCTCAGTCCTAGCCCTGTATGTAGGAGCTCCATGCTTTCTCTTGGTTTTCTTCTCACTCCGACATCAGCAAAACTCAAAAAAAAAAAAAAGCCCCAAAACAAAACAAAAAAAACAACCTTTTTAATCACCATTAACATTCATCTCCAACTTTAGCTAATTCTTACCATCATCTAGCTAGGTGAAGTGATTTGATTGACATGACTTTTTTTTAAGGTTTGCAAAGCACCTTAACTGATTTTATCTCTTATTTTCGTAACACTGAAAATTGGTGCTTTGCTTACTCCCATTTTACAACTTAGGTGATTTGCCCAGGGTCACACAAGTAGTATCTGACACAAAATTTGAACTTCCCAACTCCAGATCCAGGGCTCTACCCACTGTACCATCTAGCTAGTGTTGAATATATTTTCCATTGCTTTTTCTTCCTTCTATCACCTCATTTATTTGTGTCAGAGTTTTCTTCCAAGACAATCTCTTTTTCCTCCCTGCACAATTTTAGGACCTAGGGATCCTCTCTATTCTTTTACACAGCAGTTTGAAATCCACTCTCCAAAATTTAGGCTGTATGTCAATTATATCCAACTTTCCTCTTTATCACAAATTCTCAATAGGAAAAGAGAGAGATCCCTTTTCCTCAAGGTCCTCCATTCTTTAATGCTATTTTCTGCTTTATAAGCCGGGATTGAGGGCCAGCTGGTGGTATAGTGGATAGAGCACAGACTTCAGTCAGCACCTCAAACACTTGATACTTAATAGTTGTGTAATCTTTGGGCAAGTCACTTAGCCCCATTTTCTTACAAAGATAATTTGGGACTAGGTAATAGTGTATTTAAATTTGTGTATAATTTTTATCCCCCCCAAGTAGAAAGTGGTCTTCTCTGCATCCCCAGTTCATATCAGGAATGCCTGCCTTGGAATCATGCAGCAATGATGGGCAATTAGTAGTCACCCACTCACCACTCTATCTAAGCTCTCACCCTTGCAACTTCTTCACCAGATGCTTGACCCCTAGTCCATAAAGCGAGCAAGACTGTATTTAACCAGTTCATGCCCGGACTTCCCACCTACTCAGAGGCAGCTATGGGAATGGTTGCCTTAGTTATCTATTTTTTTTATCTGCTTTCAGTGCAGCCCCACCCATCTCTCCCCCTTTCCATTTCTGGAACCTTATACTGTAACACCAATACTGGAAAAATGGTGAAAGCTATAATCGATACAATGACTATACATGATTCTAGAGGATAACCTAGAGACACATAATTTGTTTTGCTTGACCATAAATTGTTACAAGAAATTCTCTCTTCTTTTCAGTAGGGTGGGGAGGGCAAACAGATTTTCTGGTCATTGAAAAAAATGGGGGAGTTTAATACAAATGTGAAATGTTGCATATATCATTCTGAATCATTATTAATATATACACTACATAATAACATAGCATATTGATATTAAAATACAATTTTAATTGGGGAAAAGTGCCTTGAAAGTGTCAGCATTCTCCCTCTCTTCCCCAATTCTAGTTGAAGTATTGATTAGTTTGTCTCAAACAAGATGAGGTGATGGGAAGCATACAATTTGGTACGAGACAGATTGGATTTGAATTCTGGCTCCCCCATTTACTACCCTATTAGACTCTGATCAAATTGGGCCTCAGTTTCCTCATCTGTAAAATGAAGATGTTATGGATGACCTGTAGGTTACTGGGCAGCTCTAAAGCTATGATCTTGTGAGCCAAATCTAAACACTCCTACTCCACAAGGCCCCCTAAGTTCTGGCTTACACTTGTATTTTCCAACTTGCTTCTTCCTACAATTGTAATCAGGTTATTTTTCTCACTAGGACCTGAGCAGTATGTAAATCATTCTTCCTATTGCTTAGTAAAACATTTTTTAAATTTACAATTTAATTTACAAAACATTTTTTTGATTTTGACAAAATATATTTTGGGGTAAGGGTATGAAAAATCAACTCTTTCACTTGACCTTTGATCCACCTGCTTAGGTTCTGAACACAATGCCTGGGAAGGCAGGGTAGATTTTCTAGTTTGTCTTCCTAATCCAGTTTCCTTTCTCTTTCCACCCCTCTAAGCCCTAGTTGTCTGAACCCTCTCCTACCCCACCCAGCACTTCCCAAAAAAAAACAAAAACCTGAAGATTATAAAAAATTAGCTCGGTTGGTGATGTCCTATGTTGCTAGGTAAAACCCTTTCTGAAAGGCTCCTGATTTCACAGATGATCTCAAAATAAACAGTAAATCTGCATTTTAAATTTAAATTATTTTTCTCAAAAGAATGTGCAGCATCTTCTCCAGATATGAATGTTATAATGACTATATAGGTGATATAAATTCAATTGAGTCTTATGAATCTGGGTGTTCACACTGCAGTCAGTTCAGAGCCCAGGTTAGGGAATTTGCAGATCTAAGCAATCCAGTCCTTTATCCTTTCCGCATCTGTTTCCTTTTTGAAAAAAAAATGAAATTATGGTGTCCAAGGACCCACAAAGCTCTAGTAGTTCCATCTTTTTTTTTTTTTAGTATAAGATGGTGCGGGTAGAATTTTTTCTAAATTTTACATAAACTATTTATTCCCTTCTTTAGGCAAACTTTTATATGGTTTAAAAAAATACTCCTGAAAAAATAAACTTATTTTTCAATTTTCTTATTCATAGAATATAAACAAACAGCCCTTAATGATCCCTTAAAAGGCTTTTGCAGTAGTAGACTAAAGATCAGTAAAAATGGTTCAAGACTGGTCCCAGATAGGAGGAAAGCTGGTGAGGTATTGAGCCTGGAATAGACTTGAGGTAACTCAGATATTCTAGCAATCTTCCTTTCGGTATCAGGCTCAAAATCGTGGGGGCAAGGGAGGGAACGGAAGGGGTGGGGGCTTCCACAAAGCAAACTATCTGCTTACTCCATGGATAGCTCAACCTGAGCTTCCCCAACGTGCTAATCCTTTGGGCTTCCTCAAAACCCCCATCTGCCCGGCTACAACTGACGTCATACCTCCCTAACTCTGACTGCACCAGAAACAGATTATTGGGGGTCAGTGTCTAAGGCACTGGGGTGGGAGTGAGGATTCTGTCCCCTTTGCCCACCTCCTTTAAAGGGCAGCAGTACCTTTGTAGGGGGTGGCAGAAGCTAAGGCTCACCAGTCTCTTACCCCAAAGCAGTTTTCTCATTGGGGTCAGGGCCATCTGCCCGAAGTTTTTGCATTGGTCACTCCACACTTAGCACCA
Organism: Macrotis lagotis; assembly: GCF_037893015.1. Taxonomy (NCBI): domain Eukaryota; kingdom Metazoa; phylum Chordata; class Mammalia; order Peramelemorphia; family Peramelidae; genus Macrotis; species Macrotis lagotis. Next base: position 400,650,010 of record NC_133658.1, on the reverse strand, counting down.
GACCAACGCCTAGAAAACTCATTTAATACCTGCTCTGTAACTCATTTGTGCTTTCCTGGTGCTTAAAGCTAAGGCTTAAGAAATATTTGGATTGAATTTAATTGAATCAGCATAGAATAAACAGTTCCTCTAAACTTTTAGAAAAATGATCCTATCATTAAAACAAGATTTCTTCGGACTTCTTTTGGCGGAAAGTCATCGGTACAAGTTGTCCTCCTTCCACCCTCATCACTCCTGTCCTTTGTTCAGGCCAGGTGTGATTTTTTTTCCCCCAAACTCATTTGCCTGCCTTCTCTCCCAAGGGGGCTCCAGCAGTGGTCTCCAAAGTGAAGTACACGCATCCCAAGGACTTGAACAAGCTTGGCTTACTCAATGCACTAGATGGTCTATTAGGGGGCAGAAAGAAAATAGAACTTTTCTACTCTTTAATCTAAAAATAACCAGTATTTAATATATAGATTGACAATGGTGTATTCATTTGGCTCAGATTCCTGAAGCCCTTCACCTCTAGGAGCAAAGAGGGCAAATTGCACAACCTAGAGGGAGAAGCTGAATGTAGGGCTCACTTATTCATTCCTTCCTTTCCAATGTTTTAGAAAGTAATGCAGTTTACATTTGACTACTCATGAAGTTTTTCAGATTACACTCCCTAAATTTAACTAAAGTAACCCTTACAAAGTGAGCAAATGGCTTTAAAAGTTGCCTACAATCAGAAGACACTAATTCAGAGCATAAATCAGAAAATGGCAGAGCTGACATTGTATTCCAAGTATAAGCTGTCTGTCAAAATCACAAAGTAAAATGACAAAATTAATAGCAAGCCCAACCAGACTCTCAAAATATCTGAAAAATAGTAGTATTTCATATATTCAATAATGAATCTTGCACTGAGTACATTGTACTTTAAAATACTGGCTAATGATATTGTCATGTTAACTATGCTTTTGGTATAAAAGATGAAATATCCCTATTCTCTCTGGGAAAGGGAACATTTAAACACCTATGTATGTGCTGTTTCATAAATATCTACTTTGCTATCTGCAGCTGGAAACAGAATTTTCTAACCAGTTATTAAAAATGGGAAAAAAAAGCAGCTTGGTTAACACAGTGGAGGAGGCTAGTCAGAGAAAAAAATGCTTTTTGGCTTTTGAAAGGCAGTGGAGTTGAGTGACTTGCCAAAGGTCACAAAGCTAAGTAATTAAGCATCTGAGGTCAAATATGAACTCAGGTCTGCCTGACTCCAGGACCAGTACTCTATCCACTGCAACACCTAGGTACTCTAGTCAGAAATTCAAACCCTTTCTCAGGAAACTTGCTCAAGATTCACAGCAAATCCCTTTATTCTGAACTTTTTTCCCCATTCATATAATTAGGTTTACTACCAACTCTATAGGATTGTTGTGAGGACTAATTTATATCTATAAAATGAGCCTGAGATAGGGCTAACATACAAAAATTTGTCAATCTAGTCAAAAAAACTTTTTTTTTTTAGGTTTTCCAAGGCAATGGGGTTAAGTGGCTTGCCCAAGGCCACACAGCTAGCTAATTATTGTGTCTGAGGCCAGATTTGAACCCAGGTACTCCTGACTCCAAGGCCAGTGCTCTAATCACCGTCACCTAGCTGCCCCCAAAGAACTTTTAACTGAAAAAAAGTGTTCATTTAAATTTAGACCCCAATCCAGAAATCACTAAATATATTGCTGTTTTTTAAAGAATTGTTAAAGAATCTTATTTAATAATGTCTATGTTGCTATGCACATGCTTGCTTTATAAAATATACAAGTGAATGGAAGATGGCATGCTTGATATTTATAATACAATTCCAGATTTTCTCCTTGATGTTAGAAGGGGCCCATCCAAACTATTTTTTTAAATGAGGTTAAGTGGCTTGCCCAAGGCCACACAGCTAGGTAATTATTGTCTGAGGCTAAATTTGAACTCAGGTACTCCTGACTTCAGGGCCAGTGCTCCATCCTCTGTGCCACCTAGCGGGTCCCAGACTGTCTTTGATGCCAATTATGTAACCAGGAGTCTCATTCTCCTTTCTGTAATATAGCTTCTCTGGGTTCCCACATCCAGTGAGAATGTACTCAGCAATCCTACTGTGTGCTACCACAGAAAAGGCAGCTATGGATACCTAGTCTAGTCTTCATGGTTTCCTTTCTTACTTTAAGGAGCTAGTTACCCAGTCTTAGTGACGATTTCCCATAACAATCTTCTTTGACACTTTTTTTAAGGTTTTTTTTTTGCAAGGGAAATGGGGTTAAGTGGCTTGCCCAAGGCCACACAGCTAGGTAATTGTCTGAGACCGGATTTGAACCCAGCTACTCGAATCCCAAGGCCGTTGCTTTATCCACTACGCCACCTAGCCGCCCCTCTTTGACACTCTTGATGCTCCACATCAGTCCTGAGTTCCCTGAAAACAGGACCCAAAGTGGCAGCAGTTTACATAATGCTAACTTTTATCAGCTACATTATGAGATATTAGCACTGCAACAACCCCCTCCCCATGCTCTATCAGCAGCCAGGACTGTCAAAACATAGTGGCTTTCCTTCCTACCTCTTCATCTCCACCACCCCCTGGAACCCTACCTCTACTTTTACAGTTAAGAGACAAAAGAAGGAATTCTGAAGGGATAAGGATTATGGACTATGCTTCCCTGGAGAGTGCAGTCTCCTAAGGACATCAATTTTGAAAATAAAAGGACCGAAGTAAGCTTCATGAGTTTGCATTTTATAACTGAAAGATCTTATAATCTAACATTTCTTGTGTAGTTCAAGGATTAAGAATGATTCCATTTTATCCCTATAACAAACTTTGATATTGTTTTTGAGACCTTATGGATCATTTAATCCAATCCTTATTTAGAGATGGTCCAGTTGAGGCCAAAAAAAACCAAGTTACCACAGTGACAATACATCTTTATAGAGCCTATGCTGATTTCATGGGGTATAAAATACAGTGTATTTTAAGTATATTAGAAGCATAAAAACATTGGGCAACATTAAAATTACAATAGTCAGCCATGTAGAATATAATTTAGGTATTAACAAAGTAACAGGCATAAAGTATTATTGAAGCAATACTGACTGATCAGTTCCTTTTTTGAACTTATATTAATGATACCATTGCTAAGTCTCTTTGGGTCCTAAGCTACAAAACAGAATCCTTGAGGGACAAAAAAGGGTTCGCACACCAGACAGCATCAAGCAAACCATGTCACTGGAGAACACCAGACAAACAGACCATTGTGATGCTTTTATTGTCAAAAAAAAATAAAACAGCAACGACATTCACAGACGGCGACCTCGGCGACCACCCTTTCTGCGAGTGCTATCAGAAGGAATTGGAGTGACATCCTCTGCAGAAGAAAAAAGAAAACATGTTCATTGGACCTTCTAATGGTACTAGGAAATTTTCAAATATATAATCACAGAATTTTAGAGCTGTAAAAAAGACCTTAGAACCTCTAAGATGGGTTCTACCATAGGAGCAGCAAACAGCGGAACTAGGTCAGGCAAAAAGACAAATAGATGTCTACAGAGGGGGAAAAAAGGGAGTAAAACACATTTGATAATGAAATGTCATGTGATACTCCCTTCCTGGTAGGGCTGATCAGAAACCAGCTCCTTCAACAGACATTCTTTTATCTTTGAATAGAATTAAGAAATAATCCAATCAATTCCTCCCTACAATCAAGTGTAAACCACGAGAAAGAAATAACTCACCAATCCGCCCAATCTTCATTCCAGAACGTGCCAGAGCTCTCAGGGCTGACTGTGCACCAGGGCCAGGTGTCTTAGTCCTGAGAAAAGTCAACAAGTTAGCAAAACGGTCCTCGATCTGTACCTGAGCTAAAAAAATAAAACTGAAACACTTATCACCATGGGCTCAATTGTGTGTGCTATGTATTACACTGCATGGATGAGAGGGAACTTTACATACACTGCCTCATTTGATCCTCACAACAACCTGGCAAAGCAGGCAAGACTGGTATGGGGATGGGGAGAAACTAATATCCCTATTGAGGATGAGAAAGTACTGAGGGTTTTACACTAATAAGCTGCATGGTCTTAAACATATCTTTGACCTCCTGTTCCTTGCTTCCTTTCACCTGTAAAAATAGAAATCATAAAGCCTACTCTTGCTTTCCTCAAAAGGTTTGTCATGAGGAGCCACTGAGTTATCTGCAAAAGTGACCTGAAAAAATCCAAACCCCCATACAACTTCAAAAGATGATTGATCTACCAGCTTTCTTTCCTCTGATGTCTTATGGCAGCACAGAAGTGACAAACAAAAGGAGACAAACACTGAACTGGAAAAGGTTTGACTATTACTACTCAGTCAAGTGCTGAACTTTGCTACTAGTATATATTTTTTTTAATTTTCATTTATTTAAGGCAATGGGGGATTTGCCCAAGGTCACACAACTAGGCAATTATTAAGTGTATGAGGCTGGATTTAAATTCAGGTCCTCCTAACTCCAGGGCCAGTGCTCTATCACTGCCATCCAGCTGCCCCCATTAGTACATTCTAATGGAAAAGTATGTACAAACCTTTAAAGATGTGAAGGTACCAGAGTCTAAGCTAGAGAGAAAGTAGTGGCATTCCTGCCAATGCCAAGTAGGCCCTGCACACCTAAGAGGCCCTTTTCACAAGCCTCCAAGGCAGTGCTAGATCAGTTCTCCTAGATGACAACACAAGCTGAAAGCCAGAAGGAATGATGAAAATGTCTACCCAGTATTTCTCTTCATTCCAGGTGCTTCCTTCACCACCTCTCCCCCCAACCTTTGTGTCCTCTTTTAAAATACATCTTTCAAGACCCTGGATTCATGGATCCCCAAGTATTAACCAGAGTAGCTACATCTCCAACACTGCCTTCCAAGCCCCAATGTGGCAGTTGAGGCACTATGCAGGGTTCTTTGGGTTGTGTCCAACTTGTACTCCTGACTCCAGGGCAGGTGCTTTATCCACTATGCCACCTAGCCACCCCTACACAGGGTTCTATAGTAGTTGCAAAAGTTTGTTCCGAGGATTATGGTACAGATCAAAGCATGAATCCTAGTTCTTTTGCTTACTACCTATATAGTAGGGAGCAATTTGCCAGCAAGTCACTGTGAATTTGTGGGTAAGCAAGACTATTATCTAGATTTTTTTTTTTAATTTCCAATATGGGCCGTGAGACCATGCCATCTCACTGAAAATACCAGGGAACATGTACCTGTTTCCCCCTGTTGCCCGAAGTTTGATGTGAAGGGCAGTGATGCCTAATTCTTTACATCTCTGGGCAACATCTTGAGCAGCCAACATAGCAGCATAGGGAGAAGATTCGTCTCTGTCAGCCTTGACCTTCATTCCACCAGTTACTCTGCAGATGGTTTCTCTGTAAGACAAAGATGCCATTATGCATAAATCAAAATGGAAACTCAGTTTCATTTAAGGTGGGAGCCAACTAGATTCTGAATGGAGGCTTAATCTAGATACTCACTTGCCAGAGAGATCAGTCACATGAACAAAGGTGTCATTGAAGGAAGCAAAGATATGGCAGACACCAAACACATTTTCTCCCTCTGCAACCTGAGGTCCAAGGCTGATGACCTGCTCTTCCTTCTTTTCTTTCCCCTTGCGAGGTGCCATTTCTGAGAAAAGGAGAATATACTTTCAAATATGGAAAACACAGGTCATTTTATAATGCTTGTAGTTTCATAGATTTCTTCCCCCAGAAACAAGTAAATGATTCAACATTTTCACTCATTTCAAAAACATAACACAGAGGGAATTCACATTTAAACCTACCTCATTGTTAAGAGAAATTAGGCTGTGGTTTATCATTCACACAAACGCTAAGGTCAAAAACAAAATACTTATTTTTAAGTGACTAGTGTCCTTTTATATAGAAAGCACACAAATCTCCTGGGTCAGGCAGTATGGAACAGTTAAAAGATTCCTAGACTACTAAATATAAAACCTGATTTTGATTCATGGTTGTCCCTACTTTAAAGAGTCACTCCATCTCTGATATTTAGAATGTCTACCCTATTGTAAAGAAAAGAGAAGTTAAATGCTACATTAATTGTGAACCATTAATTAAATATGAGATTTTGGTTTACATAGTTGATTATTTCACCTAGACGAAAATTATTAAATCCCCATGTTAAAAAAGAAGTTCTTATTTTCAATCCTTCCAAAAGAAGGAAGTCTAAAAGCAGTGGTAAAAGAAAAATGTACACAATGCAATTGAGACATGAAGGGAAAACAGCTCTCTGACCTGTATTTTACAACTGGAGAGACTAAGATCCAGAGAAGCTATAACTTACATATGAACTCACAGGTTCAACTGACCTATCTTTTATCAGACACCTGCCTAATAAATGTTTCCCGCCCCCACTTCCTTAGCTATTCCCAACTCCAGTACCAGGTACCATTAGATATACTTAATTTTTCAATAAGAATTTCTTTGGGATCCATTATATGATAGGCACAAGGAATAAAAATGAAATAAGAGTAATTTTTTAGGGTTATATTTAGATAATTATCACAGGCTATTATTTGCAGCACAGGGTCAGCACAGACCAAGACCCAGAACTCATGATTAAATGCTTAAGGATTCAATTCCAAGAAGTGGTGTATAGTAGAAAGAATTTTAGACTAAGTCCCATTTCCAAATCTGCCTCCCTCAAAGGAAGTGGATGTCAATAAAAGTGTTACATACAGTTGAATTAGTATTTATTTGCTAGATTGGGAGCTCCCCACAGGCAGACCCTGTCTGATTCATCTTCCCCATGTCTAGTAAGGTTATTTGACCAGAGGCTCATTGACTTAAAAGTTGGAAAGGACCTAAGCAATCTTGTAGTCTACTCCCCTAATTTTATAGATGGAAATTAAAACCACAAATTAAGCAATTTACCCTAATATGCAAATGGTGACAAGCCTGCAACTTCAATCCTTTGAATACAAATCTAATGTTTTCCCCACCTTAATTTTTATAATATTCCATAACACCTCCAAACTCAAATAGCTTCATCAGCATTACTAGTAATTAGGCAGAGTAGCTTACCTAAGAAGGGATAGTATACTTCATTTATCTAACTTGCTTTGCACTTCAATTGAAGTATTAAGCTCTAGCAAGTCCACAAGAAAATTCAACTAAAAACCCGAGCAAAATAATTAGTTGTCTGAACTACTAGTAAAAATAATGCAGCTGTCACTTAAGCCTGAATTATAAGGCTTTCCTCATCACTTCATAGTACAATTATTTGAGTATGTCAAATGCAGGAATTAAGTAGGGCTTATAGAGGCTCAGTCCCCAATCATTTAGCTAGTTAGTGGTAGAAAGAGGTCTCCTCTGTCTAAATTGGAAAGAACTGATCCAAATGTATAAGCCACTTAAATTAATACTCAACAAGAGCAGGATACAGGACAAATAAGGATAATCACAAGTGTTGGATAAGCTGTAAGAAAACAGTGTTGCACAGTTGGTGGACCTCTAACAGGTCTGAAAAACAATTGGAAGCTGACACAAAGAATTACTAAGAAAGAACTCTGCGATTTCACTTCCAGATTTATGGCAGTTTCTTCCTTAAAACTTAAAAGTAGGGGAAACCCATCAATCAAGGAATGGCTGAAAAACTGGTAGGTGTGTATGAGAAAATAGATGTTTTCAAAAACACATGGAAAAGACTTAGGTGCACTGATGTTAAGTGAAGTAAGCAAAAGCAGTCTAATTCATATTATCAATACTATAAAAACGAACACTATGGAGGCACTTACAAACCGATTAAGAATGAAATGAGCAGAATCAGAACAAGTTATACAGCAACACCAACACCAGAAAAATTGTAAAGCTGTTAAGAAATACAACGACCCCCTCATCCTCACCAATCCAGAAGATGATAGAGACACAATTTGTCTTGCTTTCCTATGAAGTGTTACAGGAAATTTCCTCATCTTTTCAACAGGGCAGAGATTTCTGATCATTTATAAGATACACATGATAAGGTTGCGACAAATGTGAAATTTTGCTTAGTTCCTAGTTACTGTATTAATAGTTTTGCTGCCTTATCAGAGTCCTCTCATGAGGCGGGAGGACTAAGTGTATATAATGTAAAACACACACAAAAATGACAGATTGGACTCAGATCTCTTCCAGCACTGAAATTTGGGGTCAAAAAATCCTCCTTCCCACGTGTTATTCCATAAACCAAGCCATGCTGACTCCTCTCCCGGCGCCCCACGGAATCCGATGCCTTTGGGGGTATCTCTGAGCCAGGGTGCCCAGCCCCCAGCCCCGGTACCAGAAAGGCCGCGTCCTCTACTCCTGGCCCCACACCAGCTCCTCATTGTCCCCCCTCTAACCGCCCCCTCCTTCGTCGCAATCCGCCCCGGGCCCCAAACCTCCCTCCTCAGCCAGTCCCCGGGGCCCACGCTCTCCTTCCCAAGGAGAAGGCGACGGGGATGAACAAGCACGGCCCCAACTTGTCTTCTGAGAAGCTTGAGGGCCCACCCGAGACTCCCAGGCGAAGGATGGGAACCGATGGTACAAAGGCCGCAGAGCCTTACCTGCTCCTCCGCTTGGGCCGCCAACACCGGAAAGGGAAAGGAGAGAGTCACGGGGTCCTGGGTCACCTGCGATTACCCGGAAGTTGTACCTCGAGAACAGGAAGTGAATGAAAAAGTTTAATTCTTCGCATTTCCTGAATATAAAAGTAAAACTTCTATTCTAAGGGAACAGGAATCATTTTCCATATGTCGGGAAAAGGTGAAATTTAAATAATTTGGAGGTATTGTTTTAAAACGTCATAGGGGAAGAGGAAAAGGCGTGTCTCAAAATGGCGGCGTCCAAAGGACGATACTGAGATACTTTTCCAAGATGGCCGCTCCCAGACCTAAACTAGTTCCTCCGTACGCCTCCTCCACTCCTCCCAACCGAGGGGAAATCGCATCTTTAAAACCTCAATAAGAAAAAAAATTGTGATTATTATAGTTAACTGAAATAAGGCTTTTGTATAGTTTCTTAATGTTTCCAAAATAGTTTATTCACAGCAAACCTTTGAAGTAAGTAAATGGGTCTTATTTTTCTTATTATACCCATTTTGCAGAATAGTTTACTAGAGACCCAGAGGGTAGAAATTAGCAGAAGTCAGAGTCAACATTGTAAATTAAATAAACTTTTCAGAGCAGCGATCTATCTGCATTGGTAGAAAGAGATTTCTCATCGAGTCTTCCCTTACTGCTCTATCCTACCAAAAACTATGCCGAAAAAGGAAATGAGGAGGAAACTTCTAAGTAGCTATTGATGAGGAGGGCAGGGGCCAAGTCACTGGGAATTTAAGTCTGGGAGTTGGCTTAGGGGGAGGAGGAAAAGGGAATAACCAATCAATAATTAATAAGCAGTTATTAAGCACCCACCATGTGCTAAGCACTTTATAAATATTACCTTCATCAGTGGGCATTTATTAAGCATCAGAACTAATTAGATACTATGGTGTAGTGAGTGGAAAGCATTATAGGCTGGGGAGCAGGAGGGGATGAGGAAGACCTAACTTTAGGCCATTAACTTTCTCTTTGAATATTCTTTTGACCTCAGTTCTAAAATCCTAGATGATCTCTTAGGTTCTTCCAAGCTCTGACATTCTGAACCCTAAGGGACTTTTCAGTGTCCTGAACTCAAGACTAAACTGGGAACTAGACATCCCAGGGCCATATTTGAAAAGTCTGTTTCCTTTCTGCCCCAAAACGGTCTGAGCAAGCACACCCTTGGTCCCACATCCAGCATCACAGAATTCCAAGAGGACGTTTATCATTCAACTCTCTGGCTTTAATCCTTCTCAGTTCCCTTCCCTCCCCTCTCCCTTCCTAGCCACTGCTAATTTTAACTCTCCCAAGCCTTTCTTCATCTCTGCTCTGTCCCAGGCCCTTTGCCTTTACCTCCTTCCCCATTAGCTGAAACCCCTCCTTCCTTCTTTTTTTTAGACTTTCAGTGGCCCCTGGCTTTATTAACCATTTCTATGGCACCTTTGTCCCTTAGTCTTCAGCCTCATTAATCTCTGAGAAAGGGCCACTGGATGTAATGGCTGTGGGGCCCTGTGATCCTCTAGTGTGATTGACCAGGATAAGAAACTGGGTTCCTACAGCAGCTCTTGGCTCCCCTAAAACACAAAGAGGAGCTTTTGTTGTCTCTTTATCATTTTCCCACTCCTAAATGGGGACATTCCCTAAGGCTCTGTCCTTTGCCCTCTTTTCCCTCTATTCCCTCCTCTCTTCTCCTGTGGGTTCAATTATCACGTCTGTCAAAGACCTTTATCTCCAAGTACAATCTTTCCCCCAAACTTCAATCTCATATTTCCATCTGACTGCTGGCATCACCAAGGTCTTTCAAACTTTGTATGCTTCAAACAATTGTACAGCTTTCATATTAGAATTTCCCTATTTCTATCAGGGGCATCACCATCCATCCCATCCTTCCACAGTTTCCCAGGTGTACAGTTTCCAAGTTATTCTTAATTCTTCATTTTTCCCCTTAGCCTCTCTATCCAACTGGTTGCCAATTTTAATCTCTCCCAGCTCTATATCTTTTGCACCCATCCTTTCTTTACTTACACAATTACACTAGTCCAGACTTTCCTTACCAGTAACCTGGATGATTACAATAACTTCCTAATTAGACTCTCCCCTTTAAAGATTTTCCCTCTCTAATTTATCTTCCATACTGCTGCAAAATTGGTAAAGCATCTGTAAGATACAGGTCTAACCATGTCACTCCCCTGCTGCTAGGCAATCTGCCATACTTGCCTTATCAACTACTCTGCACTGTAGCCCTTACAAATGTTTTTATCCCTCCTCAAACCTCTAGTCCCTCTTTTCTCCTACCCCATCCCCCCAGCTCATATTTTACCAAAAAAAAAAAATAGACTATCTCCCTCTTCTCCCCACTTCCTCACTTGATATCACTCAGATGCCTTCTGTTACTTTTTTCTCCTTTACTCCTTTTTGAAGAAGTGACCTTATTCCTCACCAAGGCTAACTCTTCTACTTATACAAGTAATCCCATTCCATCCTGTTTCTTCCAAGACTGCATCCTCCATCTCCACTTGCAGCTATTTTCAATTTCTCCCAGTTCACTGGCTCCTTTCTTACTTCCTAGAAGCATTCCCTCTTTTCCCTGGGTTAAAAAAAATCCTGAATTTGATCCTTCCTACTATTAGCCAAACAGTTCTATTAGCTGTTTGAGGAGCTAAACTCCTCAAAAAAAAACAAACAAAAAAACCCCTAATCCATTACAATAGGTATCTCCTCTCTCCCTCCTCTCACTCTTAACCCCATATAGTCTAGCTTCTGACCTTACCATTCCACTTAAACTACATTTTCCAAAATTACTGTTGATTTTTTGGTTGCCAGATCTAAAGAACTATCCTCAATCTTCATTCTCTTTAGCCTCTCTGGTTATCTTTGACACTGTTGATCACTCTCCCCTCCTTGAGATTCTCTTCTCTCTAGGTTTCTGGGACTCTACTGGGATTCCTTGGTTCTCCTTCTGTTTTTCCAACTGCTCCTTCTCTTTCTCATTTGCTAGATCTTTTTTGAATTTTCTTCTAGATTGTGCCATCTAACCTAAGTTGTCCTCCTCTAAAATTCTGCCCTGGGACCTCTTTTTTTTTTCCTTTTTACTGCTTCACTTGGTAAACACACCAGCTCCCATGGATTTAATTAATGATTCTCAAATCTACCTGCCTTGTCCTGACTTCTTTGCTCAGATTCCATTTGCATTTCCAACTGTCTTTTAGGCATTTTTTGAACTGGATGCCCAGTAGACATTTTAAACTCAATATATCCAAAATGGAACTCATTATTAATACTTCCCCTAAATGCTCCTCCGCCTCACCCTGCTGCCTTATCTATAACTGTTGAGGACATTACCATCCCAACATAGGCTTCATCCTCAATTCTTCACCATGTCTCATCCCTCAATAGCCAATCTGTTAACACTGCCTGCCAATTTTACCTTTGCAACATTCCTCAGACACACCACTTTAGTACAGGCTCTCATCATCCCACCCCTGGACTATTGCAAGAGCTTGCTGGTGGGTGCATCTTCCAAAATATCCATAGTAGCTCTTTTTTGTAGTGGCAAAGAATTGGAAATTAATACTCATCAGTTGGGAATGGCTAAACAAGTTATGGTATATGAATACCATGGAATGTTATTGTTCTATAAGAAACCACAAATGGTTGAACTTTAGAGAAGCATGGAATGACCTACAGGCTCTGATATTGAGGGAAGGGAACAGAACCAAGAGAGCAATGTACACATTAACAACAACATTGTGAGATGATCAGCCTTGATAGAAATAGCTCCTTTCAGCAGTTTAGAGAGCTAGGACAATCCTATTAGACCAGTTGTGGATAACATTATCTGAATCCCCGAGGAAGAGAAACAAAACAAAACAAAAACAAAAAGACTGTTCAGAATCTGAAGAACACAATAAAAATTATCTCTTATGTATCTCTTTATCCTAAATCCTAATTGCTCATACTGAAAATGACTATTCTGTAAACATGTTTATCAAAAATATGTATATATAATGTTAACCTGACTGTTTACTGCTGAGGGGATGGGAGTGGAAAGGGAGAGTGGAAGGAAATTTTGTAACATAAAAATATATATCTGCATATGGATGAATGTTAAAAAAAATAAAATAAAATAGATGAACTTAAAAAAAAAAGAGCTTGCTGATGGGTTAGCCTTCCTCAAGTCTCTCCTCACTTCAATCCATTCTCCATTCAGCAAACAAAACAATTTTTCTAAAAATAAAGTTCAATCATCACATACACACAGACCCACCACCACCAAATATACTCCAATGACTCCCTATTACCTCTAGTATCAAATACAAAATCATTTAGCTGACATTCAAAGCCTTTCATAATTTAACCCTTTCCTTTCCACAGGTACTGCTCAATTCGATGACACTGACTTCCTGGCAGTTCCACAGTTTATTCCTCAAAGTTTCAAGCATTCTCTCTGTCTCCAGAGTCTAGTATGTTCTCCTTCCTCTGCTGCTCTAACAAATGACTTCCCTGGCTTCCTTTAAGTCCCATCTAAAATCCCTTCTTCCACTGAAAGCCTTTCCCAACCACTCTTCATTCCAGTGCCTTCCCTCTATTAATTCCTATTTATCCTTTATATAATTTGTTTGTACATATTTGTTGCCCCTTTTTGTATTCCCAGTGCCTAACAGGGTGATTGGCAAATAGTAGGCACTTTAAGGGGCAGCTAGGGGCAAAGTGGATACAACATTGGGCTTAGAATCAGGAAGATTCATTGTCACGCATTCAAATTCAGCCTCAGACACTAGTTATGTTGATCCTGGGCAAGTCGCTTAGTCCTGTTTGCCTCAGTTCCCCGTGTGTAACCACTCTAGTGTCTTTGCCAAGAAAACCCCAAATGGAGTTACAGAGAGTCAGATATGACTGAAATGGCTGCACGACGGAGCTTAATAAGTATTTATTGAGTAGTTGATTTAAGAGGCAGCTTAGGCACCATCTTCTAAAAGGCTTTCCTGAACAACTTCCAAGGCCACTAGATGGTGCAGTGGAAAGGAAGTTGGGCCTGGAGTCAGGAAGAACTGAGTTCCAAGTTGATCTCAGATACCAGCTGCATGATCCTGGGCAAGTCAGTGGACCTCTGCTTGACTCAGTTTCCCCATTTGTAAAATGGGGATAATAAAAGCACCTACCTCACAGGATTGTGGTAGGGATAGTATGTCATTTTATCCTACAACAACCCTATACATGCCATTTTTGGCATGTATACATGCCATACAAATTATTCCCTTTTTTCCCATCCTCTTCCTCCAAACGAGTACTTTCACTCAGAGTAGTCTCCTTTACAGGAAAAACACTTATTCCATTATTAATGCTCTCAACATCATTAGAAAAACTGTCAGACTCTTTGAATGACCATCAAGACAAACCTTGAAGCCAAGAAGGGAGATCCATAAAAAAAAGAGACTGAGCCACGTTGAACCATCATCTACTCCAGTGAGAATACTGTCAAACCATAGAGCAAGGGTATGGTAGGAGCAGCAAGGCAGGAGACAAGCCAGGTGAGGCTTCCAGTTATATCATGTGATCCCAGTTTACTTCCTGGGAACTCTGGCTTTAGTCTTTTCCCTTTGCCTCACACAGTAAAACAGATTGACACAGACTGAAGAACAAAATGTCAACTTCCTAGGGGTGGCTAGGTGGTGCAGTGGATAGAGCACCGGCCCTGGAGTCAGAAGTTCCTGAGTTCAAATCTGGCCTCAGACACTTAATAATTACTTAGCTATGTGGCCTTACGGCAAGCCATTTAACCCCATTTGCCTTGCAAAAAAATAAAAATTAAAAAAAAATCAACTTCTTTATATTGTTCAATAACATCTATTTGAGGAGATAAAGAATAACAAAAATAAGATTAAGAGACATCACCCTCTCTAGAATTTTGTATAAAATAAGGAGGTTAGACTAAATGATCTGTAATGACCTTAAAAAGTTTAAGACCTAAAATCCTATGTCTATTTATTAGAATGCATTAAAGATTTAGGGAATACCAGAGAGGCATATTTCAGTTCAATGTAAGGAAGAACTTCCTAACATTTAGCTCTCCAGCATTGGAATAAGTTGCCTCAAAAGGCAGGGAACTTCCTGTCATTGAAATCTTCCAAAGTTAGATGAGGAAAACTTTGAAGGGAACTCCTGCTTAGGTATAGCTTAGAGAAGAGGTTCCCTCAGGGGTCCCCATATTCTTTAACTCTAATAGTTTCTCACATATTATTTTAATCTCTTCATCTAGAAGTTGAAGGATGATAGAAAATAAGTAATGCCATTATCACCTATTTCATTTCTAAATTTCTACCAAGAAGTATAATCTTTAGAATGCAAAAGATGGAACAAAATTGGTTTTGAGGGCTTTGGAACTAAGTTATATGAGACAATGAGAGAACACCTAGTTACTCATAGTAAATTCAAATAGTTAAGCTTAGATATATTCCAGCCCAGGGTGAGAAGGACTGAAATGACTGGTTAATGTGATTGCTGGGCAATAATCTTTAAGAAATCAAAGAGAAGACATTCTGGGAGACAGAAGAAGGTCCTTGATTCTCACAACAACTTTGTAGATGCTATTACCCATTTTACAGATGAGAACATTGAGACACAGAGGAAGTAAATAACTTTCAGTTTGAAATATCCAATTTTAATTGGTGAAGTGGGATTGAACTTCAGGAGAAACACTGGGATTAGCAGTCTTCTGTCCTTAGGAGTTGATGAGGTTACTGAGAGTATATAGAGGAATAAATGAAGAGAGCCCAAGAAAGAACTTTGGGGAATACTCACAGGGGAAAGTAGAAGGTGAAACAGTAAAGGAGATTGGTCAGAAAAATCAGGAAATGTATCAGAAGAGACCAAGAAAACCTATGGAGGAGAGCGTATCCAGGGCAGAAGGTGGTCAGTGGTGTCAAATACTGCAGCTAGGTTAAGAAATAATAGAGTTGAACACTTTTGAGAAGGGACAGGGTGAAAGGAGAGAGAGAATAGAATAAATAGGGGTGGGGGAATAGGATGGAGGGAAATACAGTCAGCAATAGCATTTATGGAAAAAAATGATAACTGAGTCAAATTTATAAAAAATAAGAGCCATTCCCCAACTGATAACTGGCTAAGAGATCTGAACAGTTTTCAGATGAGGTTATGGTACAATCTATTTAAATACATATTTTTAAATGTCCTACCTCACTTGATAGGCAGTTGGAACAATTCTGAAGTACTACCTTATACCTATAGGATTGGTTAATAGAACAGAAGGAGAAAATGACAAATAATTGTAGGAAAACTGAGACATTGGTGCACTATTCTAGGAGTTGTCAAATGATTCACCAATTCTACAGAGCATTTTGGAACTATGCCAAAGGGCTATAAACCCATGGGCCTAGAAGTGCCACTGCTGGATCTATATTCCAGAAGAGATGAAATATGTGAAGGGATGCCCAGTGATTGGTGAATGACTGAACACATTGTGGTATATAATTGAGATGAAATTCTGTTCTGTTATGGGAAATGCAGAACAGGATGTTCTCAGTAAAAAACTCTCACAAGAAGATGAAATGGGAAATGTCACATTATACAAAGTAATAGCAATACTGCTGGATGATGAGCTATGAATGGCCTACCTCTTCTCAGCAATGCTGTGACCCAAGAGAATTCTGAAGGACTTATGAGAAAGAATGCTATCCATCCCAAAGACAGAGCTAATAGTGTCTGAATACAGACTGAAGCATACTTATTTTTTTCATTTTATTTTTTTATGGCTCTGGATACGGGGTAATCAGGGCTAAGTGACTTGCCCAAGGTCACTCAGCTAGTAAATGTCTGAGATTGGATTTGAACTCCTGTCCTCCTAACTCCAAGATCAGTACTCTCTCCACTGTGCCATCTCCAGTGGTCTTGATTCATATCTGGCCACTGGACCCAGATGGCTCTAGAGGATAAAGTAAGACTGGTGACTTAGGATAGCATCTCCCTCACTCTAATCCAATTCATGTGCTTGTCATGGCATCACATCTGTGATGTCATGGTCTTCTTCGAGAACAAAGGACAACCATTATTATTTTTCTTGAGGTTTCTTTTTTGGGGGGCGGGGTATGTTTACTTTTACAACATGGCTATTGTAATAATGTTTTTCATGGCTACACATTTTTAACCTACACCAAGTAATTTCTCAATGAGGAGTAGGGTGGAAGGAAGGGAGAGAATCTGGAACACAAGATTTTGGAAGTAAACAATGAAACTTGTTTTTGCATGGGGAAATTTTTTTAAGAAGAAAGAATAGGGTTGAAAAACGTCCTAATTTCCATTTGATTCAGCAATTAAGATTAAACATTGATACTTTGGAGAGAGCACTTTCAGTTGAGTGATGACAAAAACTGGATTTGAAAGGAAATAGTTTTTTTTAAAAGACAAAAGGGAGAATACTTGTCCTAAATGTCCTTCCCTTGCCATCCTTCAAGAATTCAAATTTAACAAATATCTCATACCCCTTATTATGTATAAGCCTTTGTTGATGCAAAAAAATATTAAACAGATTGCAATTCTTTTTGATCCCCATTGCTTTTCCTCTAGCACCATTACTTACTAACCTCTTCCCAATCTGTATTTACTACCAGTCAAGATTCTAGTAGCTGTTATCTACTGACCATGAGGACATTCTCCTTTTGTTTTTTTTTTTGGTTGTTTTTGGAGAGGGGGTTGAAAGACAATGGGGTTAAGTGACTTGCCCAAGGTCACACAGTTGTTATTATTTAAGTGTCTGAGATCTGATTTGAATTCAGGCCCTCCTGACTCCAGGGCCGGTGCTCTATCCATCTAGCTGCACAGAGGACATATTCTTAATGAGTTCTTTGCCTGGCTCTTAGGTCCTCTTCTTCCCAGTTCCTACACTCATACTAGGGGACTTCAGCATACATATTGGTTTGTTGGGGTTTTTTTGCAAGGTAATGGGGTTAAGTGACTTGCCCTAAGGCCACATAGCTAAGTAATTATTAAATGTCTGAGGCTGGATTTGAACTCAGGTACTCCTGACTCCAGGGTTAGGGTGCTCTATCCACTCCACCACCTAGCTGCCCCTTCAGCATACATATTGATATTGCCTCAAATACTCTAATCTTCCAGTACTTCAACTTACAAATTTGCTATGATTTATTTCTTTACTCTACCTCAGAAACAAGCATAAATGGTCATACTCTTGATCTTCCTTAAATGTTCCATTTTCATGTTTATGAACTCTGAAACTCCATTCTCTGTTGTCATTCCACTTATCCTCTGCTGCCACACTCTACTTTTTGTCTTTGCTGTGACCTTCACTGTGACCTCCAATCCCTCAACCACTCAGTTCTTTGCCACGATACATCACCCCTGAACTAGCTACATTCTCCTTTCTTTCCTATCTTCACCTTTGCTGAAATAGTTTTCCTATCCACATCATGACTTTTCCCATTACGGTTTCCATATATTGTGAGTTGGCATAAGAAATTAAATGGGAATTTTGGGAGAGTTTTGACACAGATGATACACGAAGGCCAACAAATAAGACACAAAAAGTATAGAAATTCAAAAATACATAAAACCTATGTATACTATTGAATAACAATTAACATATTTTATCTTTTAATACCTTAATAATTTAGACTTCTCTGGTACAAAGAAAAGGTCAAAAATTTTATGTGAATTTTCAAGATCTTCAAGGTGCCATGTCCCTAACCCCCTCAATGTGGAAGTGATAGCTATGGTTCAGCTTCACACTATCTTCTACTCTCAACATCATGCCTGCCCAAGTCTCAGACTTGTATTAATCTATCATCGATACCTTCATCTTTCTTCATATCCTGCTAAATAGAGTTGAATAGAGTTGAAGAGAATCGAAAAACCATGATGGTTCAAATTTATTTCATAATCTCAATTAGATTCTCCTTGCAGCAAGGCAAACTTTTAATACAATCCCTAATGGATTCACTATGGCCTCACCATATACCTTTTCTAAATCTTTACACTTTTCCTCAAATCCCTCTCTCTACCCTCCCATTAAGAGCTTTTCACTGAAAAATCTGAGATTATAAGCAGAGAACTCCCTTATGTCCCCTCCTCCCCATCTTATATCACTTAGATTCTACCTTTTCTCTTTTACCCATCTCACATGAAGAGCTTGCCCTTCTCACTGCCAAGTCTAATCTCTTTTAATGTGATCCCATTCTATCCCTTCTCCAGTCTATACCCCATGACTCCCCTATCTTCAGAAAACTTTCTCTTGAGCTATCTATCTCCAATAGTCATAGTCACATCTCTTTTCCCTTTAATGGCTAGATTCCTTTCAAACATTTGTAAGTGCCTTTACTTCTCCTTCTCATACTCTCTTCTTATATCTTTGTAGTCTAGTTTCCAAACACATCATTCAATTGAAACCACTCTTTCCAAAGTTACCAATGATCTCTTAATCACTTACTGTAGTGACCCTTTCTCAAACCTCATCCTTCTTGATCTCTTTATAGCTTCTGACATTTTCAATGATCCTCTTCTCCTTGACACTCTCCTTTCCTTTTATTTTCATGCCTCTGCTTTTCCTTGGTTCTTCTCTATAAAACTTTGTCTTCTTAATTTCTTTTGCTGGATCTTCTTATAAGTTATTCAAAAATAATAAAAGAAAGCATGGAAGGATCTATAAGGAATTTATGTAAATTGAAGTAAACAGTCAAGTTTTAAGATATGGGTATCCCCCAAGACTATGTCCTTTATCCTCTTTTCTTTTCTGTCTCTACTAATTAAATTGATAATGTCATCAGTTCCCATAGACTCAACTTTTCAAGTATTATCTCTATGTTTATAACCCTAGCTCTACCTCTCTAGCTCAAACCTCTCTCTTGGCCTCATTCCTCTCCAACTTTTTTTTAGGTCTTTTTTGCAAGGCAGTGTGGTTAAGTGGCTTGCCCAAGGCCACACAGCTAGGTAATTATTAAAAGCTAGGTAATTATTAAGTGTCTGAGGCTGGATTTGAATTCAAGTACTCCTGACTCCAGGGCCAGTTCTCTATCCACTGCGCCACCTAGCTACCCCCCCTCTCCAACTTTTAACTGGACATCTTGGCCTGGATATCCTGTAGATATCTTTTTTTTTTTAGGTTTTTGCAAGGCAAATGGGGTTAAGTGGCTTTCCCAAGGCCACATAGCTAGGTAATTATTAAGTGTCTGAGGCTGGATTTGAACTCAGGTACTCCTGACTCCAGGGCCAGTGCTTTATCCACTATGCCACCTAGCCACCTCTTCCTGTAGATATCTTAAACTCAACGCTTTCAAAACTGAACTAACTCTTATCATTTTTTTTAACCAAAAAAACCCTTCTATCTTCCTAATTTTCCTCTTACTGCCAAGGGCATTGCCATCTTCCCTCAGCTTCTCACTCTCACCCTGTTCTATATCTAAACTACTGCCAAGTTCTGTCAAATTCTACTGTCATAGCATCTCTCTTATATATCACTTCTCTTCTCTGCCATTACTACTGAACTAGGGCTGATTGGAAAGAATTCCAAAGGCAAAGGTAGGGGAGAATCATAAATAAAGGAGGGCACAGGGAGTGAAACTGGAATGAAGAGAACAGAAAGGGGAACAGTGTGAGTAAGGAAAGAAGGGATCAATAATTTATGAAACACCTACTATGTCCCAGGTGCTATGGTAAGAACTTTTGCAAATATTATCTAATTTAATCTTGACCACAATCCAAGGAGGTAGGTGCATTAGTATTTGCATTTTATAATTGAGGAAACTGAGGCATACAGAGTTTAAGGAACTTGCCCAGGGTCACTTAAGTAAGTGTCTGAAACAGATTTGAATTCGGGTCTTTCTCATTCAAGAACCAGCATTGTCATCTAGCTGTCTCATAAGATGGCTGGAAAGGTAGACTGTGACCTGACTGCAGACTAAGGAGTTTGATCTTTCCAATATTAAATTGATGATCCTTTGGGATATAGAAGTCCTGGGAAGAGGAGGGGGAAGATGATATGATGAGATTTTTGTATTGGGGGGGGCGTTTTGAAAGATAGATTGGAAGCAGAATGACTGGTTAGGAGTCTATTATAGTAGGTGAGGGAAGAAGTTATGAGGACCAGGGGGCAGCTAGGTGGCTCAGTGGATAGAACACTGGCCCTGGAGTCAGGAGTACCTGAGTTCAAATCCAGCCTCAGACACTTAATAATTACCTAGCTGTGTGGCCTTGGGCAAGCCACTTAACTCCATTTGCCTTGCAAAAACCTAAGAAAAAAAAAAGAAGTAATGAAGACCAAAACTGAGGTGATGACAGTGGGAATAGAAAGGAGAGGCCAGATATGAGAAATTGTGGTTGTAGAATCAAGAGGACTAGACAAATTTATGGGTTAGCATGTTCAGGGACAGTTTACATATTGTATGATTCCCTTGGGGGCTGCCTCCAACATCTTAAACTACTATATTAATGCACAAAATAAAAAGGTTTTTACTAATAAGTATGTCTAGAAGGAGGTTTCTATGCATATCATCAAATATATCGTTATTTACAAATGCAATTTGAATTCATAATATTATATTCAGTTATTCCAGTAGTTTGTTGTAAGCTTTTAACATGGATAAAAACAATACAACACAAAGATTTTTTAACCATACAATTTTAAATTCTGTAGAATTGGAGATATGTGAAAAGACACTAAAGTACCTCACTGAAATAAATACAAAGAGGCATATGCTCTATTTTCACTCTAAAGATTTAAGACAATGCTATTCTGTTTTTCTGCCCTTCACTCCCTAGTAGAACACAAGCTCCTTGAGTAAAAGAATTGTATGCTTTTTTTTTATCTTTGGTATGTGCACAGTGCCTTCCTTCCATAGGATCTTTCTCTGCCCTGTTTCTAGTAGAAATCCCAGGAGAATCGTTATGTCATATAAGGGACAAGTGTCTTGGAGTGACTGGAGCATTTTAGACATTCTCTAACTGATTGAGATCAAATGACTACATGTGAAAGAGGAGGCTGTTTGGCTTCAACATTTAAAAAGACCTGTCATCAAAAGATATGAACAAACAGTTCTCAAAAGAACTGCAAAGTATTCAGAACCACATAAAAATGCTCCAAATCACTAATAATAAGAGAAATATAAATCAAAACAACTCTGACTTTCCACCTCATACCCTACAAATTGGCAAAAATGATAAAAAAGGCAACAGTCAATGTTGTAAAAGTTGAGTGAAGATAGACATACTCATACATTGTTGACAGAGCTGTGAAACCATTTTGGAAAGCAATTCGGAATTATGTGAATAAAGTGACTAAACTGTCCATACTCCTTAAACCAGAAACTTCATTATAAGGAAGCCATCTATAAGAAAAAAGTTCTCATAGACTGAAATGTTTTATAACAGGACTTAGTGATAGCTGGAAACAAATCGTGGTGTAAGAATATAATGACATATTACTGTGCTGTAAGAAATTATATGTGTCAAAATGACTAATATGGAAATGTTTTACATGATTACATTTGTATAAAACATATATCAGATTGCTTACTGTCTCAGGGAGGGTGGAAAGGCAAAAGGGAAGGAGAGAATTTAGAACTCCAAATTTTTTTTTTGCAAGGCAGTGGGGTTAAGTGACTTGCCCAAGGCCACACAGCTAGGTAATTATTAAGTGTCTGAGACCGGATTTGAACTCAGATAGTCCTGACTCCAAGGCTAGGGCTCTATCCCCTGCACCACCTAGCCGTCCCTCAGAACTCCAAATTTAAAAAAAAAAAGAATGTTAAAATTGTTTTTACATTGGGGGGAATTAATTGGGGAAAATAAAATATTTTAAAAAATGATATGTATGATAAGAAACAGAGAAGTATGGAAAGATCTATAAGGAATTGATGTAAATTGAAGTAAATAAAGCCAAGAAAATATTGTACACAGTAGCTGCAACAATTTAAATGGTAAGAATGACACACCAAAAAATTAAAAATAAATAACAAAATCATAAAAATCAAGTGGGACTCAAAGAGATACTACCAGCCTACTTCTTCACAGAGGTAGGAGGTCCACAGATGTTACACATTGCACATGTTTTTGGACATTCTCAATGCTGACTTTGAGCTGATTTTTTCTCTCTAAAAAGAAATTCTATTTGTCATATGAGATGATTCTCAGAAAAGACTGAGAGGGTGAAGAATATATTTGATACCATGGTAATGTAAGAAACTGAAAACATCAATAAAAATAAAAAGACCTGTCAGCTTCAGCTAAAGTATTTTTTCCTCATTTGACTCTGGGGGATCTCAGTTATTCCTTCATTCATGGTGTCAAGGTGAAGGGAGTGGGTCTCTGACTCTGAGAGTTTTGAAAAATAAGGAGAACAAGGTTTGGGATTCCAGGATTTGGAGTCCAGGCCAAGTATTTCAGCCAGCCTCTCATCAATGACCAGAGGAGCAAGGACCAATATTCTGGAGTGACCTTTTGGACATATACCAGTAAAAACTGAAATGAGACCACAGCCAGCAGAGATCCTACCTTTGGATAATGAACTTGGTGGAACCAATGCACTGCAGGAACAGTATTCTGTTCAGGCTGATGTGGCACAGGGCGAGGGTATGCCCCAGCTATTTTGGGTGGTGAACCTTTGTTCTTGCCATAGTTTTGAGGTAAATATGCCTTTGTAAAAGTTAATTGACCGTTAGTAGTTAAATGGAACTTGGTTTCTAATCACTGTCTCCTAGTAGTGAGGGAAATACAGCTGGTGGTGACTCCAGCAGTGACTATAGAGAAGAGATACCATGTTTCCCCATGAAGCCTCAGGGAAGATATAGCAGGGTTGGCCCTGAGAAAGTGAGGCCAAAGCCCGTTGTGACATTTGTATCTTTATAGAAGTATAAAACAAAAAAGCATGTATTTGCTGAAGGTGTCACTGTAAGGAGATTCAGAATAAGTTAAAGTAAAAGAGAGTTTCCTTTCACATTGTGAAGTCCGCTATGCCTGTTTGCAGATCTCTTTATGTTAATTGCTTCAAGCAGCACATCAATCAACCAATCACCAGAATTTGTTAATTGCTTGTTAGTTCCAGAGCCTGGAAATACAAATATAGGAGTTGGAGAGTCCTTGACCTCAAGGGGCTTATGGGATACAACATGTTCCCAGAGAAGTAAATACAGGGTATTTACAAAATAAATACAAAATGATTGGCAGAAGGTTGGGGGTCAGGAGAAAAACAACTGTGAGCACCAGTAAAGACTTCTTGAAGGAAATGGAACTTTAGCTAAGTTTTGAAAAGAGTTAAAGATACTTTGAGGTGGCAGTAAGGAAAGAGAGCATTGCAAATATGGGGATGGCAGGAAGGCAAGAGAGACAACTTCCTGTATTGTAAATAGCTAATCAGTCAGTTTGGGTAGATTGTAGAAAGAGAATGTGTGGACAACTGGAAAGATAGACTGGAGTCAGACTGTGATAGACTTTAAATTGTGAATCCAGTAGAATAGTTTGAGTTTTATTCTGAAGCAATAGGAACGCAAGAAAGCTTCTTCCAAGGGGAATAATTTAAGATGGTGCAGTGGATAGAGTACCAGCTCTGGAACGCAAGAAAGCTTCTTCCAAGGGGAATAATTTAAGATGGTGCAGTGGATAGAGTACCAGCTCTGGAGTCAGGAGGACCCAAGTTCAGATTCAACCTCAGACACCTGATACTATCTGGGTGACCTTGGGCAAGTCACTTAACCCTGACTGCCTCACATCCAGGTCCATCTCCAGTAGTCCTGATTCATGTCTGTTCACTGGACCCAGAAGGCTCTGGAAGAGAAAGTGAGGCTGGTGACTTAGCACCGCCTTCCCTCCCTCAAATCCAATTCATGTACATGTTGTGGCATCACCTGCCTGATGAAATGGTCTTCTTCGAGAATGAAGGGTCACCAACAACTTGATCAGTGACTTTACTTTAGGAACATAAATTTGGCAGCTGTGTGGAAGATGCAGCTTGGAGAGGAGAGAGCCTCAATGAAGGAAGATCACCTGGGAGACTATTACAATAGTCCAAGTGAGGTAATGAGAGATTAAACTAGGGTGATTATGGTGTGAGTAGAAAGAAGGTGTGTGCATTCAAGAGAAGTAGAAAAGGTAGAATGGGAAAAAAAGAAATCTTGGGAACTTGGGTATCAATAATCAGAATGTTACAGAGTCCCTCTTATTGAGACGTATTATCATTCAGGATTATTTGACTTAACCATCCAGCTGGGAAAAACTAAGCAGATGAAGATGGCTTATTATGAAAACAATACTGAAAAATTTCAGAACTCTGATCAATACAGTGACCATTCATGACTTCAGAAGACTAGCAAACTGTTTCTCCTGCCTTATAATTGGTCAATAAACAGATACTAATTGAGCAACTTTTATGTGACTAGAACTATGGAAAGTGCTAGAAATACAAAGAAAAGCAAAGGCAGTCCTTGCCCTCAGGGAACTCACCATCCAGTGCCTCACTGCAGTATGTTATGAGGCCTGTTTTTAGATGTAGTCCATGCATTGATTTCTTTTGCTTGACTGAATATGCTATAATTGGGGACTTTATTGTGTGTGTGTGTGTGTGTGTGTGTGTGTGTGTGTGGAATTACTAGTGATAGTAATGTAAGAAGAAGAAAAGAACAGCAAAACTCTCAAGGATATTTATTTGTACTATTGATACAGAATATAATCATAAAATCACAGAATTTCTGAGTTGGAAGGAACATCAGAGAGTGCCTAAGTCAACCCCTTTATTTAATAGTTAAGATAACCAAGGCTCAGAAAAATTAAGTAACTAGCCTCAGATTTTGTTGTAATAAATGTCAGAGGGAGGATTCAAATCTAGATCCCCTGACTTCACAGCCAGTATAGGTTCTGCTTTATCACATTGGCTCTTACACAAAAAAAAGAATTCCCCAGGAGCAGCTAGGTGGTATAGTAGATAGAACATGGGCTCTGAAATCAAGAGGACCTAGCTTCAAATCCAACCCTAGACATTTGATACTTATTTTGTGATCTTGGGCAAATACCTTAACTCCATTATAAACTGAAACATCAGTTGAAGACCTAGATATCTTTGATGTCTGATCAAGCCCTAAGCACTCTAAAACTCCTGCTTTAGAACAAACTATTCTCTTCCACCCTTCTGCTAGGGGTAGACAGCCCATCTAACTCAACAACCATTTGAGGCCTGTCAGTTACCCTCAACCTGGTTTAGCCCATCTGTCAAGACAGTTTATTTGGGAGGTTTCTGTTGGAGTAGGGAGAAGTTGGTTGGTAGTAACAGTGATGAAAAATAGAAGAAAAAGAAAGGAGTGACAATGAAATGTTAGCAAAAAATAGAAAAAAGCAGAAGTCCAGAAGGGGACTGAAAAGTAGAAATTTTATTCTTATAGTGTTAAAATTAATATGCAAACCAAGTAATAGAAGTTCATACTTTCATATATAATCCTTTTTGCATATTGAAATCTTGATGTTTCTGTTCATAATTAAAATTAAAAATTTAAAAATTACTGTGTGTTCATCTTGCAGATACTTTACTTACAAGCTTTAATCCCTTTAATCGTCTTGAGCTCTAAAACTTTTTTTATAGGTTGTGTCATCTTTTTTGTTAATAAAAGAAATTTTTTTATTGAATTTTACAATTGTTCCCCTAATCTTGCCTCCCTCCCCCCACCCCCCACAGAAGACAGTCTGTTAGTCTTTACATTGTTTCCATGGTATACATTGATCTAAGTTGAATGTGATGAAAGAGAAATTGTATCTTTAAGGAAGAAAAATAAAGTATAAGAGATAGCAAAATTACATAGTAAGATAATGGTGTTTTTTTTTGCAAGGCAAATGGGGTTAAGTGGCTTGCCCAAGGCCACACAGCTAGGTAATTATTAAGTGTCTGAGGCTGGATTTGAACTCAGGTACTCCCGACTCCAGGGCCAGTGCTTTATCCACTTCGCCACCTAAAAAAACTAAAGGTAATATTTTTTTTGTTCAAACTCCACAATTCTTTCTCTGGACAGAGAAATTGTGACTAATTGTTGCACTGATCAGCCATTTAGGTTGATCATCACCTCCATGTTGCTGTTAGGGTGTACAGTGTTCTTCTGGTTCTGCTCATCTTAGTCAGCATCAGTTCATGCAAATCCTTTCAGGTTTCCCTGAATTCCCATCCCTCCTAGCTTCTAATAGAACAGTAATGTTCCATCACATACATATACCACAGTTTGTTAAGCCATTCCCCAATTGAAGGACATTCACTTAATTTCCAATTCTTTGCCACCACAAACAGAGCTGCTATGAATATTTTTGTACAAGTGATGATTTTTTTACCCTTTTTCATAATCTCTTCAGGGTATAGACCCAGTAGTTGCATTGCTGGATCAAAGGGTATGCACATTTTTGTTGCCCTTTGTGTGTAATTCCAAATTGCTCTCCAGAAAGGTTAGTGTCCTAGATTTCCCACATCCCTTGCAACATTGATCATTGTCCTTTCTGGTAATATTAGCCAGTCTGAGAGGTATGAGGTGGTACCTCAGAGATTCTTTAATTTGCATTTCTCTAATAAGTAGTGATTTAGAGCAATTTTTCATATGATTATGGATCGATTTGATTTGCTCAACTGTAAATTGCCTTTGCATATCCTTTGACCATTTGTCAATTGGGAAATGGCTTAGTAAAATTGTTGGGATTTTTTAAATTTTATTTGTTAACCCCATTGCCAACACAATGCCTGGCACTTGTTAGGAACTTAATAAATACTTGATTCAATTCTAAGTTTTGAAAAGAAGAATTGCAAAGTATAAATAACCATTTGGAAGCATGCTCCAAATCATTAATAATGAAAGAAATAGCAATTAAAGCATTTCTCCCTCATATTTTTACATTTTTGTTTTGTTTTTTGGTCTCTTTTTTTTTTTGCCAGGATTGGGAAGACAGGAACACTAATAAATTATTGGTGGAGCTGTAAATTGGCCCAACCTTTCTACTTTTCAGTTTGGAATTTGTTAAGAAAGTAAGTAAACAATTCATATCTTTTGGCCCACTACTGAACACATAACTCAAAAAAGTCAAAGACAGAAACAGAGATCCCATATATAAAAAACAATGCGAGCAGTACTCTTTGTATTAGCAGGGAATTAGAAACAAAATGGGTGCCTGGCCATTCGAGAAAGACTGAAAAAAACTTTGACAAATGAAATAGAATAGAATGTTACTTTACAATTATAACATTTAATTAGCCTTTTTAAACTTCCCAAAGTACTTTACAAATATTAGCTTGTTTTATCCTTGGCATAACTCTGAGAGGTAGATACTATTAATATTCCCATGAAAAGACGAAGAAAATGAGGCAGACTATGAAAGTATTTGCCCAGGGTCACATAGCTAATAAGAATTGACAAAGAAAACAATATACACAATGATTGAAACAATGTAAATAGAAAAGATTGAAAACAATTGAAACTAAATGTTGCAATAGTATAAAGAATAAGATTAGTTCCAAAGAAGAAATATAAGAATATTATTTCCCTCAAATCTTTTGCTGAGGTTGGAATCCATGGGTAATGGAAGAGTGCCTATAATGTCTTATTCTATCTATCAAGATAGCAATTATTTTGTTTTGTTTTGTTTTGCTTTGTTTTAGTTTTTGTAAGGCAATGAGGTTAAGTGGCTTGCCCAAGGCCACACAGCTAGGTAATTAAGTGTCTGAGGCTGAATTTGAACTTAGGTACTCCTGACTCCAAGGCCAGTGCTTTATCCACTGTGCCAACTAGCTGCCCCTGTAATGTCATATTTTAGAAAAGTATTGATTTGTTTTTCTAATTGAAAAAAAATATTTGTTATAAGTAGCAGGAAAGTCATTGGAATCATACATCTCATCCTTTATATGAACGAGATAGAGTGGAGAACGAAGGATCCTAAGAGAATGAGGAGAAGCATGGGAAAATTTGCATGAAGTGATATACTTAAACAGAAGAAAGACATATAAGATGACCAGAACAACACAAATGAAAAGATCTCTAAAAGAGAACAAAACCCTGAATGATTTAAAAATTTATGATAACCAAGATTTCAGAGAAATCGCTATGAAACATACTGCTCATCTATTGAATGCAGAGTAATTATCAATTTTTTTTAATATGGTCAATGCAGGAATGTGTTTTGCTTGAACATCCAAGCCTGTAGTAGGGGTTTTCTTTTTCTCAGTTGGAGGGAAGAAAGTGGGAGAGAGAGAGAAGGATTTTCTATAATTGAAAGAAAAATAATTTAAAGGCATTTATGATCTCCAAGAACAGATAAAACATAGAACTGTCTACACTGCAGTTAATAAGCATTTATTAAGTGCCTAGCATTTACCAGGCTACAAAAAAGGACAAAAAAGCATGGGACAAAATATTGTATTCTATATATTATTCTATATATTCTATATATATTATTATAGATGTTTATATCTTCTTGGCTAAGCTTTGAGGTTTAGTTCACATGTAGGTATCAGATGTGTTCACTATATTTAGGTGGTGCAGTAAATGGAGGGATGGACTTGTAGTCTGGAAGACTACAAATCCTGTCTTAGATACAGCTCTAGTTACTCCGGTTTCCTAGCTATACATTGTACCCTAGGCAAATCACTGAATTGCTCCTCAATTCATTTTCCTTATCTGTAAACTGAAGATAATAACTTCATCTAACTTGTGAAGATCAAATGACATAACATGAAATATTGTTATTATTATTATTGTTGTCATCTGATAGTTTTGCATAACTGTTTTTCTTTGTGCAAAGAGAGGGTTTCTTTTCCCATCAGAAATGAATGTGATATGAAAACTAGATGATTGAAGAAATCCTTAGGAGATGTAATGCTGGATCAGGTAGGTGGCATAGTATAAAACTCAGCTAGCCTAGAATCAGGAAGACCCTGGGCAAGTCATTTAATCTTTGTTAATCTCAGTTTCCTCATCTATAAAATGGAGCTAATAATAGCCCCTACCTCCCAGGATAGTCCCTATGAACAAGATACTTTATCTCTTGGCTCTGGGCATTTTCTCTGACTGTCCCCCATTCCTGGAATGCTTTCCTTCCTTATCTTCACTTACAGTCTTCCCTGACTCCCTTTAAGCTCCAATGAAAATACCATCTCCAGGAAGCCTTTCCCAATCCCTCTTCATTCCCCCATCTTCTCTCTGTTAATTATTTACTATTAATCCTATATCTAACTTGTTTGTATATATATTTGTTTTTGTATCTCCTATTAGATTGAAAACTCCTTGAGGGCAGGAACAATGATTTGCCTTTTTGTGTTTTGTATTCCCAGTACTTAATACATTGCCTGGCATATAAATGTATATTGATTATAAATGGCCTATAAATGTATTATTGGTTATAAATATATATTGATTGATTATAGGATAGTCAAGTGACTATTTAAATAGAAGATGCTTTTTTTAAACATGTTTATCAGTGACTTGTATAAATTCATAGATGGTATGCTTGTCCATAATGAAAATGACACAAAACCAGAGTCAGGTAATCTCCATAGTCCAAGTAATCTGCATAGACTAGAATAAAGGAAGGAAATAAGCATTTCTTAAGCATTCACTAAGTACTAAACACTTTTTCAAATATATAATCTGATCTAACAACCCTGGGAGATAGGTGCTATTATGAATCCCATTTGCCATTCAAAAAAACTGAAAAATTCAGCAGTGAAGTGACTTGCCTAGAGTCACTTAGCTAGTTTAGTCTAAGGCCAAATTTGAACTCAGGCCTTTCTGATCCTAGGTCCAGTTATTGGTTCATTGCATCACCTAGCTGCAAATGAATTGGGTCAAATTAAGACGAAATAGGTATGAATATAGAGTCCTGTGTTGAATTATTTATTTATTTTATTATTTATTTATTTTTATTTAATATTTATTCTCATTTTGTACAAATAATTTTTTATACATTAATAAAATATTCTTGTTTAAGAGTAAACAAAATATCCCCTCCCCCATAAATATAGACTCTCTTGAGCAATAAAGGGGAGAGAAAAAAATTAAAATTTAAAAAAAATAATAGTAATAATTGTAGTTATGGCCAAGTGGCACAATGGACAGAGCACCAGCCCTGGAGCCATGAGCACCAGAGCCCACATCTGGCCCCCTACACCCAACAATCACCCAGCCGTGTGACATGCAAGCCACCTGAACCCCACTACCCTGCAAAAACCAAAAAGAAAAAAGAAAAAAAAGACCCAAAATAAAATAAAATATTAATAATAGTAGGGGTGGCTGGGTGGTGGGCAGAGCATTGGCCCTTGAGCCAGGAAAAATCACCTTTTCTCATAACATGTGAGAAGCATGACTAGAGAGCAGTTGATCTGAAAAAAAGATCTAGGGGCAGGGTCAATAGACTGCAGGTTCAATATTAACCAACAATCTGATATGACAGCCCACAAAGCCAATACAATCTTGGGCTACATTAGAGGAGGCTTGGTGCCCAAGACTACGGAGATGGTATTCTTATTATATAGTAATCAGATCATATCTGGAGATTGTGTTCAGTTATGGAAGGCTCTTGGGAAAGATATCTACAAACTGAAGATCTTTCAGAGGAGATCATGCCCTAAGGTACTAGGAGGAGATAGAATAGGTAGAGGTGTGGAAGTCTTACAAATGAATTCAAAAAATCACCTTCACCAGTGCAACATCTTGGAGTAGAATTAGATTCCCTAAGCTTATTTTGAGAAGGCAGAATTAGGATGAATGGGGAGAGATGTTGGATCAGAGGCAAATTTATTAGTTATAAGAACTATCCCAAAGGGAGGTATGAGTTCAAATTGATTAAGAGAAACATTAAGCATTACTTTTTTTTTGATGCTTAATAAATGTTTATTGATTGAATGGCATTTGCTTGAGAGACAAAAAGAACAAACTAAACGGAAAAAATATGGGTAATGGGTCAGTAGGTCACAGAAACTGCAAATCAACAACAAAAGGAAGATAAGGATTACTTTTTGAAGGAGCTAAGGACAAAAGGCAAGCTGGTCTCCTCCTTCATGAAGTTTACATTTTAATGGAGGAATTAGAGAGATCTTCAAGCAAAATCCAAGTTAGCACTTGCTGGATGGGTTGTAGAGGGATCCTTGTTCAGGTATAAATAGGACCAAATGTCCTTTAAAGTCCTTTCCAAACTGACATTCTACAATTCCAAACCTACTTTAAGAA
Organism: Macrotis lagotis; assembly: GCF_037893015.1. NCBI lineage: Eukaryota > Metazoa > Chordata > Mammalia > Peramelemorphia > Peramelidae > Macrotis > Macrotis lagotis. Next base: position 400,618,237 of record NC_133658.1, on the reverse strand, counting down.
TTTATAAGTCATTTTCTGATTAATAGTCAGAATCCCTTTAAATAGTTTGTCTCTTAAGTAGGTTAAATATTTCCCTAACCTCATTTGAACCACTAGTTCCTAGCCAGTCTTTTTCTTTTAAATCTATATTAGCATAAAGACAAACTTTAGCCTTGCCCTCATTCTAATCATCTAATAAGTAGGGTCTGAATTAAGGAGGCATTACAGGTTAAGTAATAATATTAAGATTCCTTTTTGCTTTGGGGGTTCAAATTCATCTTTACCTTGAGCATATCAGGGAGTAAGGTATAAGAAAACTGGAAAGGTGGGAGAGGGTTAGATCACTAATGGCTTTGAACTCCAAGCAGAATATTTTCTATTTGCTCATGAAGGCAATAGGGAGCCCCTGGAGTGTATTGACTAAGGAGGTGGTATGGTCTCAGCTATGCTTTAGGGAAATCACTTTAGTGCCTGAATGGAAGATGTATTGAAGTAGAAAGCATTTTGAGGCAGTTAGAAGCACCAGCGGGGGTATTGCATTAGTGAAGGCAAGGGGCAATGAAGGGCTACATCAGAATGGTGACAATGTCAGAATACAGGAGAAATCAATAGGCTTTAGAAACAGATTAGATATGGAGGGGTGAGATAGTAAGGAGTTTGGGGATGACTCCTAGGTTGGGAGGATAGTAATGCTCTTTACATTAATAGGGAAGGTAGGAGAGTCAGGGAGGGTTTAGGGGAAAGATAATGAATTCTGTTTTAGATGTCTACTACACATTCATTTCAAGATGTTTGAAAGGCAGTTGGAGATAGGAGATTGGAAGTCAGCAGAGAGTTTGGGGCAGGATGGGTCCATTTGAGAATCACCAATAAAGAGATGGTGATTTATGATGTTTTTCTGTCCTTCTTGGAGACCAGGATATCAGAAAGGTGACAAACAAGTGAATTGAATTTGAGTGAGTGAGGGCTGTGCAAAGTCACCAGCTTCACTTTCTCCTCTGGAGTCATATGGGTCCAGAGACCAGATATGAATCTAGATGACTAGAGATGGCAGTCAGGATTAAGTAACATGTTCAAGGTCACACAGCTAGTAAGTATCAAGTAGCTGAGGTCAAATTTGAACTCAGGTCCTCTTGATTCTAGGCTGGTGCTTTTTCCAGGGGAACTGATGAGATCACCAAATGAAATAGAGTAGAGGGAGAAGAGAAGAGGGCCCAGGACAAATCTTGAGGGACAAATATAGTTAGAAAATGTGATCTGGAGAAGACTTCAACAAAAGAGACTGAAAAGGAGCATTTATATAGGTAGGAGGAGAACCAGGAGACAGCGGTGTCCTGAAAACCTAAAGAGAAGAGAGTCTTGAGGAGTAATGAGTTATCAAAAGTGTCGAAAGCCAGAGAGCTCAAGATGAGTTTGAGGAAAAAACCATTGGATTTGGCAATTTGGGAGAGTTAGCCATTTTGGTGGAATGGCCTGGATCATTTTACTAGAGACATTTTTTTTTAGATTTTTGCAAGGGAATGGGGTTAAGTGGCTTGCCCAAGGCCACAGGGATAGGCAATTATTAAGTGTCCGAGGTCACATTTGAACCCAGGTACTCCTGACTCCAATGCGGTGCTCTATCCACTGCACCACCTAGCCGCTCGTACTAGAGACATTTTAAATGGACACAATCACAATCTAGGAATCCTGTGTGATTTTTTTTTAAGTCTACATGATATCTTCTTCATATTATGTTGAAATTTTGGATCACTTTAAAAAAATAAGATATTCCTAAAACATTCTTTTAATAACATGTTCTATCTTTAGCTTGAAATCAAAGTCAAAATGACTGGCCTACAATTTGAACATATCATTCTCTTCTTTTTTAATCTGAAACATTTGGCTTTCTTCAGTCTTTTAACTTCCCTCCTGCTCTCCAAGATCTTTTAAAAAATTACTGACAGCTCAGCAGTCACAGCTCTGAGTACTTCCAGTACCCTGGAATATTTTCTTTTTGCCTTTTTCTTGGATTTTCTTCCTCTGTGAATTTCAGGGTACTTCAACTGCTATCCTTTGTACCCTGTAGCTGCTCTAGCTTGGTGGATATACTTGCATAGGCAATTTTCTCCCTCCCCTTTCTTTTCAAGTTCAAAACATCCTAGCAGATAAGATGGAAGGATATAAACAGGATGATATAGTTAAGTGGATTTAAATTGTTGTTTGTCTTTTGTTCCAGAAAGTGATGCCTAGAGTTGTGAGAGAGGTGGACTCATGGCGCCCCCCCAACTTTTTTTTTTAGATTTTTGCAAGGCAATGGGTTTAAGTGGCTTGCCCAAGGTCACGCAGCTAGGTAATTAAGTGTCTGAGGCTGGATTTGAACCCAGGTCCTCCTGACTCCAGGACCGGTGATTATCCACTTTGCCACCTAGCTGCCCCTAAAACTTTTAATTAATTGATGGAAATCTAGTGGGAGTATCTGGTCAAAATTTTTCCTGGGGGTTTACAGTTACATTATCTAATCCAACTTTACCAGATGAAGGAATTGAGACAGAAATTAAGTGATTTGTCCAAATTCATAATGGTAGGGGTGGCTAGGTGGTGCAGTGGATAGAGCACCGGCCCTGGAGTCAGGAGGACCTGAGTTCAACTCCAACCTAGACACTTAATAATTACCTAGCTGTGTGGCCTTGGGCAAGCCACTTAACTCCATCTGCCTTGCAAAAAAAAAAACTAAAAAAAAAAGAAAAGATCATACAGGTGGTAAATTCAATTCAATAAACTAATTAAGCATCTCCTCTGTGCTAATTACTGTGCTAAGCAATAGGAATGCATTAAGAGGCAAAAGACATTCCCTACCCTCCAGGAGTTTACAATCCAATGGGCAGCAGATCAAGAATTCATACCCAGTTGTCTAGTTCCAACCCAAGACTGGGAAGGAGAGGGAATTCAGAGGATGGCAAAATTGGATTCAAAATTCTCTCAACAGGCTGAAATGATAGAATGACATTTAGAACACCAGAACTGATAGAAACTTTGGAAATCACAGGTTTCAGCCCTTTTCTGATATGTGAATGAATTTTCTAAACGACCCTTGTCGGGTGGTCTTTCAATCACACCCCATATTTATTGAAAGTTTACTGTGTGCGGTGCATGGTCTCCCTTCCATTCCTTGGCAGAAGAGTGAAAGTTCAAGGGTCTGAATGTCAAATAGTGGCTCACAGTCATTTCACTGGAAAAGGGATTGTTAGAACTGGGCATGTTTCGCATTTCTTCCTGATTCCCACTTGGACCTCTAAAGGGGAATCTCCAGAGCAGAGGGGGAGCCTGGAGTTGGTTACACAGGCGTTTGAGGAGCAGACCCAGAAGCGGTAGCCGGCCCCGGTGCCGCTCTCCGGTTCTCTCCGGGTGAAGCTGGGGCGGCCGGCCCCGGGCGCTGCTCCGCAGCGCTCCCGGCCCTCCGGCTCGGGGCCCTCCGGCTCGCGGCCCTGCAGCCCGGCCTGTAGGCGCCGGTCCCGCCCGTTCTCTGCCCCAAGTCTCGCCCCGCTCCGGGGAGGACCTTCCCTCGGATGCTCGCGCCGACGGCCTTTGTTCGGCTCGGCCCCGCCGGGTCCCCCCTCGGCTCCGCGGGAGCGGCCTTCCGGCGAGGAGCTCGCTCTGACCCGAAACAACTTGTTAGCAGAACGGAGCCCCGGGGCCGGCTTCTGCGGGTGGGCGGGTCCCCCGGCCGCGGCCCGTCCCGGCCGGCGTGGCCCCGGTCCCGCGTCTGACAAGCTCCCCTCCCCCCCCGCCGGCCTCCCCACCCCTCCCCTCCCCTCCCCTCCCCAAATCCGCCCCCAGACAGGGGTCAAAGGCAGACCCGAGCATCACGTGCTCCCGCAGCGCCACAAAACAGCCCAGAATCCGCCTTTGGAGTCAGAAAATCCGCTCGGAGATTCCGGAGTCCTGCTGGGCCCGGGCTCGGAGCCTCCCTGCGGACCGGGCCGGGGGAGCCGCGGGAGCCGCGGGGCCCTGCCCCAGCGCCGAGCCGCCGCGTCCCGCCAGGTAGGGGCGCCCTTCTGGGGAGGGGCGGGCAGAGCCCCCTGCGCTCCGCGTGCGCCCTATTGTGCGGGGAGCCCGGGCGCCGGCCCCCCGGGACCCTCGCTGCCCGAGCCTGCCCGGGGCCGGGGCCGGGGCCGGGGCAGAGGAGGGCAGGCAGGAGCGCGGGCTGGCCCTGGGGCGCTGCGCGGTCGGGGCCGGCTCCCCGCGGCGGGGGCTGGGGGCCCGGGGCCGGGGGCTGCAGCGGGGCCCGGCCCGGGGCCGAGGCGGCGGCGGCGGCCCGGCCGTGCACAGCCCCAGCTCCCGGGGGCGCAGCCCCGGCACGGGGGAGCGGCGGCGGCGGCGGCGGTCTGCGCCCTCCCCCAGGGGCGCCCGGAGCCCGGCGGAGCAGCAGGTAAGCGCGGGCCGGGGCGGGGGCCGGGGCCGGGGCGGGGGCCGTGCAGGCCGCGAGCGGGCAGCCTCCGCCGGCCCGGAGCCGGGGCTCGGGCTGACCCGGCCGGTAGGGGCCCGCAGATCGGGCCCCGGGAGGGAGCGCCCGGGCCCCGGCGGCGGGGGGGAGGGGGCGCCGCGCTGGAGACAAAGGGGAGGGGGCTCCCCGGGAGCGGGGCCCCCCGGGGAGGGGGCGCAGAGGGAGCGAGGTGCGGGGCCGGGGCCGCTGCGGCTGGAGGTCACCGATAATGTCACTTGGGAGGAATTCTCCCCACCCTCGGCCTCCCGCCCCTCACCCCCTTCTCCACCCCCACCCCTTCGCCTCGTCTCCAGAACAGGGAAAACTTTTGTCTTGTGTGTCCCAGCTTCGTGGAAAGGGAATGGGCTCCGATGGCAATGCGGCCCAACCGGTTTTCCCCCCAATGGCCTTTTCCTCTTGGGAAGACAGTGTGCGCACTGCTCCCCAACCTCCTCCTCCCTCCAGAACCCTTGGGGAATGTATTCCCCCTTCTATTCTAAGTACTGGGGGTTTTTCCCCCCCCTTTCCTCTTTTTGGAAACGAAGGTCGGAAAAAGGAAGAGGTCCGGGCCTGGGTTCAGTAGCCCTTGGCTAGGGTCCTCGGAGCTGCTCAATTGGTTCTTCAGCTTGGAGTTAAGGAGACTACCTGGGATGAATTTAGTGATTTCCATGAACATTGAAGCTCCCACTGGGTGCAAAGCCCTGTGCTGGCTGCTGGGGGTAAAGAGGTAAAATCCGACTTAAGTCTGCCCACTAGGATGAATGTTATACTTAGCATCATTTGATATTGTTCACCTCCTCCTCCTTCTCCTGGATTCTCTCTCCGTAGACTTCTGTGACAACTGCTTTTTTTTTCTTCTATCTCATTACTCCTAGATTGACCAGCTCTCTTCTTGCCCCCTAAGTGTGAGCACCCCTAAGGCTGCATCCTTACAACTCCTCCATACTCCTTTGGTGAACTCATCAGATTCTATAGATTTAATTATCATCTCCTTGCAAATGACTCCCAAATTTGCTTCTTCCAATGGCCCTGATCTCCCCTTTTGCACTTGAGACCTGCATCTCTTAACTGCTTACTGGTTATCATCACCTGGATCCTCTGCTTGGTACATCAATCTCAGCATTTTAAAAACTTGAACTCGATCATTTCCTCCTAATCCTGCCTTTGAGATTTAGTAGCATGGCACCACCATTTTCCATTTATGGAGGCTGGAAAAGCAGGAATTATCTTTGACTGTCACTGGTTGCTCCAATCAGATCACTTGCCAAGTCCTTTAGATTGTACCTTCTCTAAATTTCTTGTATTTGTCCTTTCCTGACACCTTTCCTTTAGCCCTTGTCACCTCTTTCTTGACCTGTTGTAATAGTTCTATGATTAACTAGTCTCCTTGACTCCAATTCATCTTTTACACAGATGACAAAAATGTTTCTAATGCATAGATCTGATTTAATCATTTCTTGACTTCACTTTCAGTGGCATCCTGTTGCCCCTAGGGTAAAACATATACTCCATAGCTTGATATATTAGGCAGGGCTTCCAAAATCTGGCTTTGACCTTCTTTTCCAGCTTGAGTTCATGTTGCTCTCCATTACATACTCAGCATTTTAGCTGAACTGGACTACTAGCTGCTCTTTGAACTTGATATGCAATCTTCTGCCCCTAAGCAATAAAGCTGACCATTCTCCATAACTAGTAGATACTTTCTTAACTCTGAGAATCTGTCTTCCCTGAAGGCTCAATTCAAATATCACCTCCTCTCTGAAAACTTCCTTTATTCCTCTATCTCAAAGTTTTCTTTCCTTCAATTTTCCTTCAATACTTTTCCAGAATTGTGTAATGTTTTGCATTACACTTTTATCTGGACATGTTTGTTATATTCTTCCCCCAATGGATTGTAAATTCCTTGAGGACAGGGATTATGTTATTTAAAAATTTTTGTTATCCTCAGGTTGTAGTTGAACTGAATCTCATTTGATACAGAATAGCAGTTCTCCTTTGGAAGTTAGTAAAGATTGTTCTTATTTTTGGGTCCCATTTTACTTTCATATCTTCACAAATCAAATAAGTATTGTTACTGCTATTTTTACATATGAGGAACCTCCTCCTTACAAACTTTGCCTTCTGCTTTATTTTGTCTCAGAGGTGACATTGGGTTGGTTTTCAAAAGTTCAGCCAGTGAATCCTAGACCCTACCAAGCTGGAGAGGCTCCCAGAACAGGCCTAGTAAAGGACTAATTTTGTCTTCTGAGCTAAGTTTGTGTAGTCTTCACTGACAAGTTGGCCATCATCAGCTGATGGAAGTTTTTTGGTCCATTGTAACTCAGGAAAGAAGGATTGAGGAGATAGGGAGATGAGAAATGTATAATCTGCATCTGTGGAAAGATTACACATGCTGGGGAACTGAGATTCAGAGAATTGAAATGATTTGCTTGGATGCCTGACATTTGTCTTCGGACTTAGAAAACAGTATTCTGTTGTCCAGAACATCTCGTCTTGGCTCCTGTGGGGGGGAAAAAAGCTGAGTTTCCTTTCCTTTCTCAACACCTTCCATTGTGGGAGTTTTGCTTAGGTCCAACATATTCTTGGATCCTTAGAAAAGAGGATAAAGGAAGTTCTTGAATACTTTGATTATCAGTGCAGTTAACAAAACAAACATTTGCAGAAATGCTAGGATGTAGTGAGAATAGGTCAAACTACATCTTCAGTGATCAAGATCCCTGGATAGCTAATGAATTTGTAAACAAGGGTTTCTCCAGGTGTCCTCCTTTTGAAGACACCTATCAGCCTATCTAAAGATCAGCAGAGAAGTGGAAAAGAGATATTACCTGACTGCTAGTTTGTAATTGTTAAATTCATTTTTTGCAGCTGAGAAAAGAGAGAGCTAAAGTATAGAAATTCACCTTAGGCAAGAAAATATATCAGCCACTTGTGGCTCAGAGAACAGATTCCAGCAGCTTCAAATATCCCTCTCCTTGGAAGGGAGTTTCTTGAGGAACCTGTCAATGCCAAAGTGAGTTTTTTTTTGTTTGTTTTTTTTTTTGTTTTAGTTTTTGCAAGGCAAATGGAGTTAAGTGGTTTGCCCAAGGTCATACAGCTAGGTAATTATTAAGTGTCTGAGACCAGATTTGAACCCAGGTACTCCTGACACCAGGGCTGGTGCTTTATCCACTGTGCCATCTAGCTGCCCCTAAAGTGAGTTTTTGATCAATAAAAAGGTACCTGACCTTGGGCATATCCGGGTAAATTTATACGTGGTCTGTACAATGCACTAGATGAAATCTGTGGTCTTCCTAGCTTTAGAACTTTTCACTCTTTTTTTTTCCTTAGATTTTTTTTTTGCAAGGCAAATGGGGTTAAGTGGCTTGCCCAAGAATTATTAAGTGTCTGAGACTGGATTTGAACCCAGGTACTCCTGACTTCAGGGCCAGTGCTTTATCCACTGTGCCACCTAGCTGCCCCAGAACTTTTCACTCTTAACTAGTTCTGAGTACTTTACAAAAATTGTCTTACTCAATCCTATTATTATCCTCATTTTACAGTTGAGGAAACTGAGGCAAATTTGCCTTGGATCACACAGGGCTCTACCCACTGGAGAATCTGGTTACTAGTTGGATCTGCTCCACCTTATTTGAAAATCCATGTAACCCTTTGAGGTAGAATTTTCCTTTCTTAGGATTGCTTAGCATTTGAAAGGTTGAAGATGAAGGAATGAACTCTCCAGTTTTAAACTCCCCAAGGTGCTGCTAACTTCAGCCTTGACTGACACAAATCCCTTAGCTTCCTCTCCCCTCTCATTGGAGGGCTGGAGGGTGGAGTCCCCAACTCCTTCCAAAGCCTTTCATGGACCAGCTCACTTCACTTGCATCTGCTGCTCTCTCTCTGGTAACAGATTCATGGAACCAGATGCTCACTCCCCAGGACCCTTCATCCCTATCACTCCCCCCCTCCCCTTTTTCTTCCTTCTGTGTGCTGTCTCCTTCATTTTGTAAGCTCCTTGAGGGCAGCTTATCTTTTTAATGCTTCTCCAACTCTTAGCAAGGTGTCTGGCCCATAGAAATGCTTAATAATTGTTTATTGGATTGGATTGATAGAAATCTTGATGTATTCTAAGTAGTCCTGTGGATAGAACCCTGGACTCAGAATCAGGAAGGCCTGAGATGCTTACTCACTGCTCTCTACCTCAGGTTCCTCATCTGTAAAAGGATACCTTCCAGGGTTGTTGGGAAGAACAAATGAGTTAACCTATGCATAATACTTTTAAAACTTGAAAGCATTATGGAAATGCTAGTTATTATGAGGTATTACATTCTGGTATCTTTGGGTGGAGAGTAGGTCACTTGGTCTGTGGTAGAATGTCTGTTCTTGGGCTTCATTGGTGAAAGAAAGGCAAAGCAAGAATAAGTAGGAGATGTCTGGCAAATCAGGTGTGGTTTTCAGAAGGTAGCATCTCAAGTGTAATGAGATCAAATGAGATAAGATTTGTTAACCATCTTACCCGTTCTTTGCGCATGTAGTAAAGTTCTTAATAAGTTCTGGTTCCCTTCCTTCACCCTGTTGTCTGCATTAGAGTCCTCCCTTCACATTTTTTATGAAATGAAACATCAATTTCCTTCATTTTACAGCTGAGTAAAATGAGGGCCAGAGATAGGGAATAATTTGCCCAAGAGCTGAGAATCTTAAGGCCTTTGCCTCCAAATCCTGCTTTCTTTCCTTTATACCACTTTACCTCCCCAGGAATGTCTCTTCCTACCAGTGGAGACTGTAGCTCTTCTCATGTGTTGTCCTTATGCAGTTCTTGCCCACATCTTTCCATAAGTCCTCCAAAGAGGAGACAGCATTGACTGAAAACCTTCCTCTGGTTCTTTTTATATCTCTTGTCTCTCCTTTTTACCACATTTCCCTGCTTTTCTGGTCAGGTTTGTCCTTGACATTGTCTTCCCTGTTACTGTTCAGGCTCTGTCTTATGTTTCTCTCTTGTTTTCTGGATTACTTGTAACTTTTATTCTTCGGAGGTTATATTAGTCCATTTCAACTCTTCATAAGCACATTGGGAGAATATTGGCATAAAAAAGATGTACTTGAGACAGTTGGTAATGTAGTGAGTGGATAGAGTTCTGGGCCCAGAGTCAGAAAGACCGGAGTTCCAATCTGACTTTAGATGCTCAATGGTTCTGTGACCCTGAGCAAGCCATTTAACATCTGCTTGCCTCAGTTTCCTCATCTGTAAAATGGGAACCATAGCATCACCTGCCTTGCAGGGTTGTTGTGAAAATCCAGTGAGATCATATTTGTAAATTTGTAAACTCTTAGCATAGTTTCTGACTTTAAGGCTAAGGTATCATATAAATACCCAGTCCCTTCTCCTTTCCCCATTTGAGACATCAAGGAGTTTAGAATCAAACTTTCCCAAATGGCATCCAATTGGATCTTTTATTCCCATTCTATTAGTGGGGTATGGCTTACTATGTAGTATTTGCAGTATCAGTTCAAACTCTAAGCTTTTGGTGTGAGGAAATGAAGTGTATAGAAAGAGGGCTGGGTCTGGGCTCAGCAGTTATCACTCTGACTCTTCCTGAACCCATATGGGGTTTTCTTGACATAGTTCCTGGAGTGCTTTGCCATTTCCTTCTCTAGTGGATTAAGGCAAACAGAGGTTAAAGGACTTATCCAGGGTTACAAAGTTAGTATCAGACTGGATTTGAACTCAGATCTTCCCAATTTCAGGCCCAAAACTCTCCACTAAGCCACCTAGCTACTTCCTTGGAATCAGGAAGAACTGAGACAATTATCCAGGAGACTTGGATTCAAATGTTGGTTCTGCCATTACTACTTGTATGACCTTTAGTAAGTCATGCAACTTTCTGGAGCCTCCCTTTATTCATCTACAAAATGAGAGGTTTGGATTAGATGATTTTTTTTTTTAGGTTTGTTTTTTTTTGGCAAGTCAAATGGGGTTAAGTGGCTTGCCCAAGGCCACACAGCTAGGTAATCATTAAGTGTCTGAGACCGGATTTGAACCCAGGTATTCCTGACTCCAGGGCTGGTGCTCTATCCATTGAGGCACCTAGCCACTCCAAGGATTAGATGATCTTGATGATTCTTCCCATATTCATGATTCAGTTCATTAATATGGAAAAAAGAACATCCCAGGATACCTGAATCTTCCCAGATTTCTTAAAATTCTACAATCCTGTGGATTTGATGGGCTTTCCATCCCAGAATTACCTAGGCAGGGAAATACTCTGGGTTTTTTTCAGTATGGTTTGTTAGACCAATCTATTTAGCTTTGGTAGGATTTTAGCATAGGCTTTGTAGATAATTGGTCCTATGCTACCTGTGGATAAGAGCATTTAGGATAGAGCTGTCAAATTTGGCATCTGCAAAACTCTGGAATGCCACTGGAACAAGATAAAATGGAATTGGGAAACAATAAAATATAAATAAATAAATAAATATAAATAAATAAAAATACAACACAACATAAATAATGTTAATTCCTAGTTTTGTAATTCTTTCCTCCTTTTCCCTCCCCTCCCCATACTTCTATTTCTCTTTGACACCACTCATTTAGAGTACCTTGCAATCAAACTGGACAGACCGTTTTTACAAATATGTAGGCTAGAAAGACCTTATTTACTTGTTTGCTTGTTTTTGTTTTTTTAGTTTTTGCAAGGCAATGGGGTTAAGTAACTTGCCCAAGGCCACACAGCTAGGTAATAATTAAGTGTCTGAGGCCTGATTTGAACTCAGGTACTCCTGACTCCAGGGCCGGCACTCTATCCACGCTGCGCCACCTAGCCACCCCAAGACCTTATTTACTAAAAGCATTATAATGTGTTGTTATTAGTTCACATTTATATCATTTTTAGCTTATAGGTAATTTCTTTAAATCTTTTGAGGTGGGTTGTGCAGTTCCCATTTTATTGACAAGGAAAGCAAGTCAAGAGAGGTTAAGAGAATTGCCCAGTGATATCCTTGTGTCTAAGACCAGATTTTCTGATTCTGAGTCTCTCTATTTTTCCACCATTGTGCCCCTCCTCTGCCAATTCAATGTTCATTCATTGAGCTGTAGGCCCAGTTTCTCCCTCCCCACAGATCATCTGAAAGCATTAGTTAAATTCCTTTGTGTGCTTCCTAGGAACTGAATTGGGAGATAGAATGGTGTTATGGAAAAAGGACTGGCCTAAGAGGTAGGAGACATGGCTTTTAGTCTTAATTGTGGCATTAATTCATTGTGTGACCTTAGGCAACTCACATCCCCTTTCTGGGCTCAGACTGTCTTCATCTGTAAAATACAAAAGAATTGGATCAGCTCTTTCTAAGGTCCTTTTCATCTTTGTTCTCAGGCCCTATTTAGATCCAAGTCATTTTTTTGATATTTTTTTTCTCAATTTTTTTTAGTTTATCACCACTTTTCTGGGCCTCAGTTTCCTAACCTGTAAAATGAGGGGTTTGTTTTGGCCAACTTTTAAAGTCTTTTTTAACTCTGAAATCTGTGATCCTCTGAACCTGCTTTGCTCAGAAATTTTAATTTCTCCTGTTGCTCATAGAGTAAGAATGCCTTTTCCTGTCATGGAGATCTTCCTCAATTGGCTTCAGTCTCTCTCCGTAATCCTATTACCTAGGGTTTCTGTTTGTAAACTGTAAGTTCCACATTCTAGCCAAAGTGGGAGTTCCTCCTATGCTTGAGTCTAATGCAGTCCCTTGCCTATTTATATTTCATTACTTATGTATAGACTTTTTTCATCTTTCACTTGTTTTCAGTGTGTCTGACTGTTTGTAACCATATTTGGGATTTTCTTAGCAGAGATACTGGAGTGATTTGCCCTTTTCTTCTTCAACTCATTTTACAGATGAGGAATCTGAGGTAAACCGAGTTAAGTGAGTTACCCAAGGTCACACAGCCTGTAAGTATCTGATTTAGATTTGAACTCTGGAAGAGGAGTCTTCCTGATTCCAAGCCTATCACTGTCCACTGTGCACCCAGGTGCCCCTCTTCATATCTATTTCTGTTGAAATTCTATCCTTCTTTTATGGTTCAGTACCAGTGACTTCTCTTCCATCATAACGCCTCTGAAAACTCCCAACTATAAGTAATATCTCCCTTCTTAAATGTAGCATATTACTCTTTTTGAATCCCCTCAAACTAGAGCTGAGCATTTCTCTTATTTGTATTTGTAATGTCATTAAGGTAGTAATTAAGGAATTTTTCATCTTTGTATCCTCATTGTCCAATATATAGCATCTAATAGACATTTAATATTTATTGAATTGAATTAAGACCTGATCTGGGTCTTGGGGAAAATGGAAAGGAGGAATGAAAAAAGGACATTCTGAGGACGGTGATGAAACTAGCTTTTTGGGTAGACACAGACTAGCTGAGGCTTGATACTGTTAGTAGTTGATGTGGTGAATTGAAATCTGATTGGAGGGCATTGAATGCCAAATTAGAAAATTTTACTCTGTTGGCAGTGGAGCAATATTAAAGTTTTTTTATTATAATATTTTATTTGTTTTCCAATTATATACAATAGTAATATATACCTATCATTTTTTGCAAGGCTCTGAATTCTACAATTTCCCCCCCCTTCCCTCCCCCCACAGAAGGCTGACAGTGTCTACATTGTTTCCATGCCATACATTGATGTAAATTGAATGTTATAAAGATTTTTAAGGAAGGGAATAGCATACACAGGTTTTTGTTAAATAAGTAGGTATAATTCCCTTTAGAAGATGATAAGGAAATGAGGCCCAGAAATGTTAAATGATTTGCTGGAAATTGCATAACAAATAAGTGAAGGAATCTAGACTAGATTTTAGGCATCATAGTAAAGAAAGAGGAGAATGGAGAAGTCTCTTGTCAGTAGGAGATTCACTTTGGCTGCTCCTGAGCAGACACCAGAAACTGATGTTGGGCTTTTAAATGTCAGAGGTGGAAATATTCAGACCCTTTATTAGAGGTAGAGGTGCCCTTTGAGATCATCCTTTCATTTTCTAGTGAAGGAGTTTAAAGTTAAGAGGAGAAGAGAAGGGGTGGCTAGGTGGCACAGTGAATAGAGCACTGACCCTGGAGTCAGGAGGACCTGAGTTCAAATCCAGTCTCAAACACTTAATAATTACCTAGCTATGTGACCTTGGGCATGTCACTTAACCCCATTGTCTTGCAAAACAAAAAAAGAGGTGACTAGTCTCACATCTAGTTTGTGGGAGAGTCAGTTTAGGATTAAGTCTTCCCACTCTGTCCTTTTAATGGCACTGCAAGCCTCCTCCAAGCAGACCTTCCCCATTTACATTCTTTATTCTTTTCTCCTTTTATCTTGGGCCTTATATCCTTGCCTTAGGTCCTGGGGTCTTTCTTGGAGTTGAGCAGCAAGTATTAGGAAGTATGCCATTACCTTCCTGTCTAAGGGAATTTGGGCTTGTTCAATCATAGGAAGCTGCTTAAAACTTGCCACTTATCACATTGTTGCAGGCCAGATGGTATGACCTGGCTCCAGGTGTATCTCAGTTTGGGAGGAGCCTAAATTAAAAGTGAGAGAGCCTGCTTGGTGGCTTAGTTGAAGTTCTCCTCCCCTAGGCCCATGTGGGTTTCAGGTGTGGCAATTTTGACCCAGAAATGCCAACTCCTGGTCTGCTTAACCTGCTTCTAATTGGTCCTTTTGCCATTGAGCTTGGGGCCTTAGCTGGTATATCCAGAAAACACAAACAAGAGCCACCTGAAGCAGTGTTTCAACAGTGTCCAGGAGACCCCAGCTGGCTTTTTCCCAGTTCCCCTCCTGCCAGGTTTTCAGGTCCTAACTCTCTGCATCTGCTCCTCTCTAGAGGCCCCTGAGCCTTCTCCTCTGAAAGGAGCAGCCCACTCCCTTCCAGCATCTTGGCTCCTTGAAAAGCATAAAGCATATATCTCAGCGATTCTGTAGCCCTTTGTCTGTGTCCCTAAGGCAGTTAAGAAAAAGATGACAAGGTGAGAGACCAGTGGGTACCAGGGAGAGTTAGGAGACACCTGCTCAACTCTGCGGAAGTTCTCCCTCCTCCCCCACTTCCCTTCAGAGTTTTTACCCCCCCCCCCTCTGTAAAATGATGGTTTAGACTAGACTAGGTGATCTCTAAAGGCACTTTTAGGACTGTCATTTGTTTATGGTAGAACTGGGAGAGGGTGCCAGACTCCTGGGAACAGTCTGCCTTACAAGCCTGAAGTTTGAAATTCATCCCCTTGATTTTATACTCTCTCCCTGAATTCTTTCTTGATTTCTACAGTCTAAAGTAACTTCTCTTTTCCTGTGACATATAAGTAGCACCTAGGCTATCTCCTTAAAAAAAATTTTTTTTACATTTTTTCACTCAATAAGCATTTACTTTCTCTCCATCTGGAAAAAAATAGTCTCCATATTGACCATGTCCAAAAATATATCTCTTATCCTGTATCTTAAGTCTATCACTTCTCTGTGAAGTAGTGGATCATATTCATTATCTTTGGTACTCTTGTTAACGTATTGATCAAGGTTTGTAAGTCTTTGAACATAGACTATCTTCTCTTGGATCATCAGGGATGGTGAACCTGATGGAATCCATTGTTGTCTTGAGCCTTTTCTTGCCCTATCTCTAATGCAATAGTTAAATCGGCAAACTTGTATGCAATGCCTCTTAGGTTCCAGACCCAGTGCTAAGCCTTGGATGATCCTGAGGTTTCTTCACACAGCTGTAGCTTTTTAACCCAGTTCTCACTCAAGTTCCCAGAGGGCAGATAGTGGTCTTGTCTATATGGACATATAGAGAATACTTTGTGGGAGTTGATGGTTAAAGGAAGAACCTTCTCTGAACTGATGGCTAGGGTGTGGTGGATTGGGTTCAGGAGTAAGGGTTGGGGGAAGAAATGAGTTCTAGTCTTTTTATAAGGGTAGTTACTATAGGACTAGCTGGTATACCAGCCTTCAATTAATATCTGGCCAGACACAACCTTCACTTTTGCCAGGTTCACAGAAATGAGTCATGATGGAAGAGGAAAAAGCCCTTGACTTGGAGTCATGAGACTTGGGTTCTCTTGGGATCCAAGGCTATCCTTTCCAGTCAATGTCTGTGTGACTTTAGACCAATCATTCAAACCCTCTGGCTTTAGATTTTTCCATCTTTAAAATGAAAGGACTGGACTAGATGACTCTGAAGAGCTTTCTGGTCCTAATATTCTCTTCTTTGGATCTCAATTTTTTCTAAAATGACAGGGGCTTGAATAGGTCATTTCTAAGGTTAATTCCACCTCTGATGTTCTGTGCTCTATGACTTCTTGTAGGTTATGTACATGTTCTTTAAAAATTTGAGTGCTTCATGTATAATCTATATCAAATTGTTTGCCTTCTCATTGAGGGGGCAGGGCAGGGAGGGAGGGTGAGAATTTGGCACTAAACATTTTAGAAACAGATGTTTAAAATTGTTTTTACATGTACTTGGGGAAAAAGAAACATTCTGGAAAATATAAAAAGAGTTTGATTACTTGGATATCTAGTACCATACTAAGCAATATCACATACAGAGAGCAATGATAAGGCATGAAACTTGAGGTTCTGACAGTATGGTTGGAGATAAATACAAAGTGATATGATATGATAGGATAGTATATGCTATCAGAATTACTGAAATGAGTGGTACAGACCATAAGTGCCACAGAAGCTCAGAGAAGAGAATGAATGCCCAGAGAAGACTTTTTGGAGATGGAGGACTTGGACTGAGACTGGATTTTCAGGCCTCAGAATGAGGAAGTCCAGGATCCATCTTAGGCAGGATATTATGGTTGAAATCACAGGTTCAATTCCCATTCCTATGATTTGAGAAAAGGGTGATGAATAAAGTGGATATTATACATAGAGGGATTGTTTTGGAGCAACAATATAGAGTCAGGAATGAGCATAGTTTGAGGGACAGGTGGGGAAAGAGACAGGTGTGCCTCTTGGGAGTAGAGAAAGTGTATTAGGGAGGAGAGGAAATAGAGAGTAGATTGGCTTTGAAAGGAACTTTAGAAAATCATCTATTAAATTTTTTGAAAGATGGGGAGACTGAAGGAAAGTGATTTACATAAAGCAAATCCAAGATTAGGTCAGAGATCTCCACACTTATGTGATCTCTCCTCTTTCTACAGCAGTGGATGTGTGTGTGTGTGTGTGTGTGTGTCTGTGTGTAAGTGTATGTCTTTGCAAGGGTGTGTTGGGTGGGCTCTTGGGGACATGGGCATGAGGCTGGGTTTGGTAGGACTTAGCCCTTCTACAAGATTAAGGAGTGGTTTACTGTTATACTTTACCAAGGACTGGCAAGGCTGGGGTGGGGGTGCCTGGAGACAGGGATGCTGCTCTTCATTGTATTAGGGCTGGAGGAGCCTAAGTGGCTGCCAGCCAGATAGGGAGGGAGGAAAGGCTGAGAAAGGAGCCCAGTGCTGAAGGAAATCATGTATTTTCCAAGCTCTCTGAGGATACTGGAAACAATGGGGGAGTGGGGAGGAGGAACTATTAAAAGGACCTGATAGTTGGGGGGATGGGGAGGGGGGCAGGGGCAGGGTGGGGAAGAAGGGAAGCAGACTCTTGGACTTGGCTTCTGTTTCTTTGAAGGATGTTTATGTAATTTCCCTAGAACTGTAGGGCATGATCTCCTGTGCCCCTGTAGGGCTCTAGTCACTGAACAGCTGTCCTGAACCGGAGCCTCCCCCCATTTCCCACTGAGTTCAGTTTTTCTTTGCTCAATCACTTTGCAGCCTTTGGGAGGGGAATTAGTACAAGGCTCAAAGCTTCTCTGCCTCCCTTTACAGTTAAGAAGTCTGAGATCAGAGTATGTCAGAAATGGAAGCATCTACATCCTAGCCCTTCCATTTTACAAGTGGGGAAACTGAGGCCCAGAGAGAAGTGATTGAAGGAGAAGTGATTTATCCAAGTTACCCAGAGGAGAATTAGGAAAAGAACTGTTATCACAGTTTTCATTCCAGTGGTTTTTTACCTTCCTCCCCATTAAATCAGTTCAGTAAGATGTACATGTGAGGAGCTTGTAGGGAAGTATTTTAGAGATGCTAGGTCTTTAAGTAAATAGTGTGCCATGTCCTACACAAGGCTTTGGAACTTATATTGTTTTAGATATACTTTGCATTTACTTGGATGCATATTGTAAAATTTCTCCCCCATCCCCAGTGGAACATAAGCTCCTTAAGGGCAGGTGTTATTTTCTATGCATATTTATATCCCTGGTACCCTTATATTTAAATTTTGTTTGTTTGTTTTTAGGTTTTTGCAAGGCAAATGGAGTTAAGTGGCTTGCCCAAGGCCACACAGCTAGGTAATTATTAAGTGTCTAAGACTGGATTTGAACCCAGGTACTCCTGACTCCAAAGTTGGTGCTCTATCCACTGCACCACCTAGCCGCCCCCCCCTTATATTTAAATTTAAATGGAGAGACCATTAGAAAAGACTTGAAAGAAGTTATGAAGAAATGATGAGATAAGATGGACTCCCATCCTTTTGCAGAGGTGGAGGATTCTCAAACATTGTACATTGCATTTATTTTCAGATTCTTTTGATGTTATCATCAGTCATGCAGATTTTTCTCTCCTCTTTGTATTAAAAAATATTGTTTATGGAGCAACTAGGTGGCTTAGTGGATAGAGCACCAACTGTGGAGTCAGGAGGATTTGAGTTGAAATCCGTCCTCAGACACTTAATAATTACCTTGGGCAAGTCACTTAACCTCCATTGCCTTGCAAAAACAAAAAAAAATTACTATTATGAGATGACTCTGAGAAGGGGAGAAAACTGAGGGGATGTTTTAACAAAAGCCAAAATATGTCAGTAAAAACTCTTGTTTAAAAATAGAAAAGACAGACAACTACTTAGTGTAGTGGATAGAGCACTGGCCCTGAACTCAAGAGGATCTAGGTTCAAATTCAGCCTTAGTCACTTAAAACTCACTTGAGCAAGTCATTTAACCCCATTGCCTTACAAAATTTTTTAAAAAAGAACCAAAAAATAGAAATGACCTGGAAGATAGAGAACAAGAGGAGAAATAGCTTGGTGGCAGGCATGGCTAGGAGTTAGAGATCTTTTTGGGGGAGGGGAGATAGAGAGCAAGCTTAGCCCTTTAGGGGCTGGGATCTCCAGGGCTTTATCCCCACCCCCCTTCCTTACTCCCACTTAGATGACTGGGGCCTTCTTGGAGCTGGCAGGTTAAGGATCTAAGCTTTCAGCCTTACCCTACTGCCTAAATATTCAATCATCTTGCCATGGTTCCTGACCTGGGACCTCTTTCTTTTCGTTTATTCATTTATTTACTCATTTATTCATTCATTTATTTTTATTTTAGGTTTTTGCAAGGCAAATGGGCCACATAGCTAGGTAATTATTAAGTGTTTGAGACCAGATTTGAACCGAGGTACCCCTGATTCCAGGGCCGGTGCTTTATCCACTGAGCCACCTAGCCTCCCGGACCTTTTTCTAAAATTCAGTTTTTATTGATGTCTTCTGTTCCTAACATGATCATCCCATATGAAAATAATATATTATATAATAATTGTTTTTGCAAGGCAATGGGGTTAAGTGGCTTGCCCAAGGCCACACAGCTAGGTAATTATTAAGTGTCTGAGGTCAGATTTGAACCTAGAACTCCTGATTCCAGGGTCGGTGCTCTATCCACTGCACCACCTAGCCGCCCCAAAATAGTATATTTTAGAGAGGAAAAAAGTTAGCACAATTGATCAATTAAAAAAGTTTCAAAATGTTCAATGAGTTATACCTGATGACCTCCCTCCTCCAGGCAAGGGTAATTTGGGGTATCTTCTTATCTCTTCATTTAAGTCTTGGCTGATCTTTATAACTTTGTTATGTTTACTTTTGATTTATTGATGTGCCAATGTTCTTTCCATTTACATTTTAGTTACTGTGTTTATTGATTTCTTGGCTTTGCTGACTTCTGTCTGTATCAGTTCACATAGATCCCATGTTTCTCTATAATCATCACACACATCATTTCTTACAACATAGTAATATTCCATTTACATTCATATACCATAATTTGTTTAGCCATTCTTTGGCTAAATTTATTGAGAATGAAATCCACCTGCCATGATTCGATGTAGGTACCACCTTTTAATAATAGTTATTACCATTGCTAGCATTTATATAGTGCTTTAAGTTTTGCAAAGCACTTTGTGTAGGTTTTCTTAGGTGATCAGGTGATCTCACAACAGTCCTTTGAAGGAGGTTCTATTATTCTCCCTGTTCTAAAGCAGGGGAAATGGATACTGAACAAAGTTAAGTGATTTACCCAGAAATATCACATCATTTGTTAATGTCTGAGGCAGGATTTGAACTCAGACTTTCCCAACTCCATGTTCAACCTCTATCCACTTTACTAACAGTCTTCTTCATGAATCCTTTTCTGATCTCCCTACACCTCCTCCCAAGCTACCAGTGCCTCTCCTCAATTTGTATTTATATTTTATATAGTTATGTACATGTTGTCTGCCTGGATAGGATGTAAGGACTTGGAAGGCAGAGAAAGTTTCTTTTTATCTTTATTCTCAGTAGTACGAAATCTGGCTCATTGTTTGACTGACTAACTGGAAGGGAAGCAGAGCGTTTTATGGTGTTGAATTGAACAGTCATTTTTTAATTGTATGAGGGCATTGTGTTATGTCCTAGAGTCCTAGAGTCATGGGTCTAGATAGAACTGGAAGAATTTCAGAGATCAAATCTCTTATTTTACAGAGAAGGAAACTAAGTCCCAGAGAGATCCAGGGTTTTGCCCAAGGTGTAGAAGTATCAGAAGTAGGAGCTGAACCTCTCTGACTTCAAAATCAATGCTTTTTCCAGAGTACTCTGCTACTGCTACAGGGAGATTCAAAAATGAATGAGACAATTTCTGCTCTCAAAGGCTTTATACTTTGTAGGGGAGATTCTGTGAACTTAAATAACTCCAGTGGTAAACAGAGTAGGATAAATGCCTCAGAATCTCAAAATTCTATGGAAGATTGTCTGACTGGAAGGGTAAGGAAGGCTTCTTGGAGTGGAAGTGGCATTTTAGTTGGTGAAGAATGGGTAGAATTAGGGATAGAAGGCGTTCCAGGTTGAGGGGCTTGTGTGACCCAAATCATAAAGGTATTTATGAAAGCCAGTAATCCACTTTGACTAGGGCAGGGTAGGTGTTGGGGAATATCATGAAATAAGACTGGAAAGATTGAGAATGAGGGCTTGAATACTATCAGAAGGATATTGAAGCTGTAGAAAATCATTGAAGGTCTTTGAGTCAGGGGACAACTTATCTGATACTGTCTCAGTTGTTTGACTGACTAACTATAGAAGGGAAGCAGAGCATTTTATGGTGTTCCATTAAATTGAACAGTCATTTTTTAATTGTATAAGTATTGTTTGGAACAGGGTAGGAGGTGAAGTCAGGAGTCTGGGAGACCAGTTGCAGTAGAATAGGTGATTGGACCTTGATTTAAGGGAGAGGTAGTGGGAATAGAAGAAAAGGGGGTAGAAGTAAGAGCCTATGCAAGGTGGAAACTTCCAATCTCTCTAGCCCCCCACATCAGGTGGACCACCTGTTATAATTTGAGGTTGGTTCCATTGATTTTTTTTTTTTTAGTTCATGAGGGAGGGCCAGAAATCTATTTGCTTGTCCTTGCGGCCAGTCCTCTACCTTCCTGGCCCTCGATGCTGAGGCTTCAGATACATAGCATGTCATTTCCAGGGCAGCTGGGAGCTCTGAGTCACATCCAGTGGACTCCAGAGTTGGAGCAACGGGACTATTGTCTGTCATGAATTCCATTATTCTCCAGGTGTCTGCCCTCCCCCATTCCCAGTCTAGAAGAATCTGAAGAGAATAAATCAGTGGACACAAATAAGGCGGAGTCCATGCAGCCCAGTAGAATCCCTGTCCACTTTAGTTGTTCTGTCGTTTGTGTCCGACACTGTGTGACCCCTTTTGGGATTTTCTTGGCAGAGATGCTGCAATGGTTTTCCATTTCCTTCTCCAGTTCATTTGATAGGTGTGGAAACTGAGGCAAACAGGGTTAAGTTGACTTGCCCAGCATCATGGTAATAAGTGTCTGAGGCCAGATCTGGACTCAGAAAGGCAGGTCTTCCTGACCACAGGTCCAGAGCTCAATCCCCCTTTCCCTTAGCTGCTCCACCAGTTTGGGGGATCGAGCCTGGGCTTGCTCTGACACTGGAGGAGGAAGAAGCCTCAGGACTAGTATGTAAAGCCCAATCCTCCTGGGCAACAGAAGACCTGGGTTTGAGTCAAGACTTGGCTGTTAAATTGCTCTGTGATTCCAAGCATTTGCACTCTTCCTCTTGGCCTCAGTTTCCTTTCCTGTACAATAAAGAAGTCTAACTAGATGTTCTCTGGGATCCCTGTTGGACCCACACAGCATATGCTCTCTTGTTCTAAGAGGGTACAGCTCTGACATTCCATATCTCATCGGTTTTTGGTGAGTCTGAGGGGAGGGAAAGATGTGATAGAGAAGCCGTGTGATTTTTAAAGGCCTGAGCGCGGTCCCTTCCTGGTACTGCTTTGTCACCGAAGCTTGGGTTATGTAACCAGCTGATCCTGCCCTGGCTGGAGCAGGAGGAAGATTTTTCTGTTTCATTCTGTCTCATACAGACTCTCCTCCAAGCCTCTTTGGCAGTTGCCTTAGGTAACTTGTTAGCTGGCCTTGGGGATGGAAATTGGACCCTCGCTATTCTGCCACTCGATGCGTTTAATCTCATGGTTTACCAGGCCTTTCTTGTGCACTGGTTCTTGTTGGAACGATGCAAAAGTATCTGCAAGCCTGTGGGGGCAATGATGTTGATCAATCCTCTAAAAAAAGCTCCCCCACAACTCACTCCAGGCAGCTGGCAAGAAGCCTGTTTAGCCTATGGGCCCAGCCTTTCCTTCCCTTAGAGTTCCCCTGGTTTATAAAAGGAACCTCTTCTCTCTCCTGGAAGCCCAGCTACTCCTGAGATGTGGGGGCCTTAGGTCCCCAACCTGGTTCTGTCGGTGAATCCTGTGTAATTTAGCATAGGTCGCTTCCCTGACTGATTGATCCTCCACCGTTTCTATAATGGCTGATGGACTAGATAGGATAATCGAGGTTTCTCCCTGATTTTTTTCTGCTTCATCAGTTTGCAGGAATCTCCAGCTGAGGCCATCGGTATTACCTGGGCAAAAGGTAAAGCCAGCAGGTGGAATTCTGAGGAATGGAACGGAAGCACACACAAGCCTGCTCCTAGCCTATGAGGAAGGATGAAGTGACAGTGGCTTGTAGCTTCTCAGCACCACCTCTAAGCATCTTAATGAAATTCCAAGACACTTGTCCAGGTATGAGGAGCAATGCATGATGGGGCAACCCTCTGACCTAGGGTGCTTGGGTGAGGGAGGGCAGAAAGAAAGGAGGAAAGGGGCAAGGGGTAGCACCTGCTTTCCTCTTGTAGCAAAAAACAGTCCTTTTCTGTTTCATTCTTATTGTCCTAGGAATTATCACAGCTGTCCTAGGCTCCCATGCCCTGTCAGACTCCTGCCTACCATCTTAAATGACCTGGGAAACCAGAAGGTCCATCCCTAATTCCCACCCATGACTTGCCCATGATTATATTATAGACATAATATATATGAATTTGATGAGGCATTTGATGAAAGCCTTATAAGCCAAAATGCAGTTTGTGGATGGATGTTGATACTGATAGGTAGACCAAAAATTTGTGGAAAATAAATAGATACAAAGAATTATGATTATTAGATCAAAATCAATCTCTAGTGGAAGATCTTTAGTGACCTATAAATAGAGGTCTGACCTTGCAGTATCTTTGAAAAAAAGCATAATGGCATAAAATCTGTAAATGTTACAGTGATATGTGGGGATGGCTAATATATTGGATAGAGAATTGGAATATAAAAAGATCTTTCCAAAACAAGGGACCAAATCTTATATATTATTAGATAGTATTCTTCTTATTTGATGAAATGTAATGGGTACAAATATGAAGTCCCACACTTGAGTTTAAAAAAATTAACTACTTATTATAAGATTGGGTAATAGATGTCCAGGAGCAGCTCCTGTGACGAAGATTTGTGGGTTTTCATGTTTTGCAAGCTCAATGTGAGTCAATAGTGTAATGTAGCCAGAAAAGCTCATAAGCCCTTAGGCTGTGTTAGTAGTTGTCAAAGGTCCAGAACCAGAAAAGTTATCATCTTCCTGTGCTCCTCTTTAGTTAGACCTGAGTTCTAGGAGCTATGAATGTGGAAAGCCAAAAAGAAGTCAAATGATGGTTACCATGCTGTACAATGATTGGATTAAGAAAGGAATAAAAGATGTTTATCCTGGGAAAAGAAAAGACTGGGGAAAATGTCTTCAGCCATTTGGTAGTAAGAGGATGAGATTTGTTTCCTTTAATCCCAGAAAACAGAATTTAAAGTAATGGGTATAAATGCAGATACCAGTGTAAGGAAAAACTTATGAGAGCTGCCCATATGTGGAATGAATTGCCTTAGGAAGAAGTAAGGTTCTCATTATTAGGGGCCTTGAACCCTAGAAGCTAGATGAATACTCTGGGCATGTTGTAGGGACAGAGTGATGGAAAGATCCCTTTCCTGGAGTCAGGGAATCTGTTCAAACCTTAGCTCTGATATCAACTGTTTTTGTGTCCCCTGTTCCCTTCAACTCTGAGTCTAATAGTTTTTTACTTGCTTCATCATTAATTGCCTTATAAGATTGAATCTTTTTTATTTTATTTTTTAAATTTATCAAGCATTTTTTTCTTCCACTTCCCCCAATGAGTGAAAAAGGGGGGGTGATAAGAGCTAATATTTATATAGTGCTTACTATGAATCCAATACTATGCCTTACAAGTATTACATCATTTGATCCTCACAACAACTCTGGGAGTTAGATTCTATTATTACTATCTTCATTTTACATATGTGGAAACTGAGGCAAACAAGTTAGGTAACTTTTCTGGAGTCACACCCACACTGCTCTGAAGCATCTGGGGCTGCCTCTGAAATTGGGTCTTCCTGACTGATTCCTGACTCTATCTGCTACACCCCAGCTAAGTGACAAAAACTTTGTAACAAATATGTGTAGTCCAACAAAACTAATTTTCATATTGGTGAATCTTATAATGTTAGAATTTGAAAGGGATTTTAGATCATTGAGTACAAGTTGCTTATTTTATAGCTGGGGAAACTGAGGCTTTGGGGAAAGGGGAAAAAAATGACTTTCTCAAGGTCACAGGATGACTAACCGCCAGTCCCAAAATTCAGATCTTCTGGCTCCTTCTCAGTCCAGTGTACTTATAGTTTTCCATGGAATCTATTAATGAATAGCATCAATAATGAAGTAGGGAAAATATTGGATGGAAAAATTTGTTTTATAATCTTATTTCCTCTGCACTGACCATATATCAAACAATCACACTGACCAACCCTCCCCTCATTTCATTGTCCAGACTGTGAGATGAGGTCAGTGACCTTATAGTAAAGTATGGTGCCCCTCCCTAGCAAGAACTCCCCTTAAAGCCCAGCTCCCAGACACAAAGCAAACCCCTATTAATAAAACAATGGATTCCTGCCCTAATCTGAAAAGATTTGGAGCTACTGCCCCTCAATTACTTCATCTCTGCTCTGAGTTACTGCCCCCATCAACATGAACCTAATTCCCTCATCTAGCTAGCTAGCTAGCCTTCCTTTGGGAGGGCAGTCTCTCATGCCCCTGTGCCCTTCTTTACCTCTTAATTTTCTCATGGATCTTTCTCCATTTCCCTTAACTTTTTTTTTTGCAAGGCAAACAGGGTTAAGTGGCTTGCCCAAGGCCACACAGCTAGGTAATTATTGTCTGAGACCCGATTTGAACCCAGGTACTCCTGACTTCAGGGCCAATGCTTTATCCACTACTCTACCTAGCCGCCCCTCCCTTAACTTCTGCTAATCGCAGCAATACCTAAATAAACCTCTTGTCTCTAAAATTTCTTCAGGATCAGAATCTGTCTTTTAAGTGAATTCTTACATGTTTGCTCAAACCCTTGCAACCTTTAACTGGACATATTTTCTGATAATACATAGGGAGACCTCATTTTCACCAAGATCCCAGACCTTTTCTAAGATGGGACCAGAGAAGAAGTCAAGTGTGTCTGCTACAATTGGGGGGGGGGGGTATGTCCAGATTCCTAAGGCGTATGGTGCAGTGTGGGAGTCCAGTTTCGGTGGAAAGCATCAAAATATGACAGATTTCAGCTTAGTGTTCTTTGAGTTTGTGTCTGGATCTTTGGCAACTTGGGTATCACAGGACTGAAAAATCCAGTGTTGGTTACTTCTGTTATGGTATTTTGGATCCTGGAGATCCCCTTGTCACAGTTGGCAAGTTACTTTAGGGGATATAAAGTGCTGTAGGGATGGGGATAAGCTTTATTTCTCCTCCCATCTTGTCATTCCTAAGTACTGAAGCAATGGGGTCTTGTGGACCATCACTCTGATGCTAATGTGAATGGATTTCTTGACTCTTGACTGAAGGTAGAGTTTTGGAATGTTCATAGTTCATTCTGAATGTGAAATGGGGTCTGGGATCTGGACTCTGGGCAGTCTCTTGAAGATTCTGTGGACCTCTCTTTAAAAGATGCAAAGAACCCTAGATGCCAGAGCAAGAAGGCTAAGGCTGCCCTGTCCATTTTGTAATTGAGGAAACGGAGAACTGAGATAGTCAAGTGACTTGCTCAAGGGCACACAGGTAGTAAGTTTGCATGATGGCCAGGTCTCCCTGTGGCACTCTTTCAGCATTAATAAGGTGGTTGCAAGTATATCATTAGGGCTGTTCATAACCTTAAAACTGGATCAACCAGTCATGTAACAAAAAGCAAAAGGAGTAACAAAGCCAGAGCCACATCCAGAGCCTATTAAAAAACCAGGAAGAGCTTGTCATTGCATTAGATGGGTTCTCTGTAGATTTACAGAAAGGTATGGCAGAGAATCAGAGAAAGATGGACCTAAAGGTGTGATCTCTGCTGTAGAAGTATTTTTTTTTTAGGTTTTTGCAAGGCAAATGGGGTTAACTGGCTTGCCCAGGGCCACACAGCTAGGTAATTATTAAGTGTCCCAGACCCGGATTTGAACCCAGGTACTCCTGACTCCAGGGCTGGTGCTTTATCCACTGTGCCACCTAGCCGCCCCTGCTGTAGAAGTCTTGAGGCTGACTCTTTAAGGTCTGACATTCTGTGATTGTGTGGGGCTGGCTGTGTCCCTAGGACCTCAGAGAGCCAGGCTGTAGAGATCATTCAAACTTAAACTGGAATCTCTGTGCTCCAGTGACTGCCTCCTTGCTTTGAATCTCCAGGCAGCGACACTAAAAGCCTGGTTGTCCTTTCGTGGTTTGTAGCCATGTTAGGTATTATTTTTTGTGATACCTATTTGGGTCAGCTTTTCATCTGATGCCCTAGGAAATGTGCCCCATGTCTAGAAATGGATGGAGGCTCTCTCCATTTGGGATAGAAGCCTGGTTTCTTCCCAGTTTTCCTGGGAAGATGGAAGTTGAGTCCAAAATGATCAGAGGACCAGGGAGACAGGACAGGTATGTGACCTTGGGCAGTTCTGTAAGATCTCTGGCAGTGACAGGGTGTGGGGTTTTGGAAATTAGGCATTAGAGATTATCTAGTTAAAATTTTATTGTTTTCCAGATGGGGAAACTGAGGATTGCTGATGAGAAGAGGAGGAGCATTCCTAATTTGGAAAGCCTTCCTCCTGAGATCCTGAGCCCTCCCTTCACTGTCTGACAGATCTTTCTTAGCTTTATACTTTCTTTTACTCTTCTTTGGAGACTAGTTTAGGATGAGTAATTTCAGTTTTCAGGAACCATTTACCTCATTTTCCCCCTTTCTCCTTGTTCTGCCTGGGTATGGGGGGATTGCTTTTCTATCTCTCTCTCTCTCTCTCTCTCTTTCTCTCTCTCTCTCTGTGTGTGTGTGTGTGTGTGTGTGTGTGTGTGTGTGTGTGTGTGTGTGTTCTGCTCCATTCCCACTTATCTTTGAGTATAGGTGATGGTGAAGGATGCTTAGGTTAATGATACTTGTCTCAGATCCGTTGACTTCTTCACTTTTGTGCTCCCTTTCCTCCTCACCCCAAAACAAAGGATATCTCAGTACATTTCAGGGAGAGGTAGAGGTGGAGATAGGGTTAAGTTTGGCTGTTGTTGTGCTTAGAGAGGAGAGGTAATCTAACTGCCCTGTCACTGGACTGCTTTCCAAATTTTCAATTTCCATGGTGTCTCCATGGATACAGGAGCATCTCATTCATTATTGCCAGCACCTTATTGCTTAAATTAGGGTCTAGGGGCAGAGAGCAGAGCAATTGGGCTCTCTACTGAAATAGGCTGTTGCCCATTTGTCCTCTCCTTGCTTTGCCTAGGTACTGGTGGTTGATATGATTGGTATTTCACACTGAGAGAGGTCTTGTGATGTCTTCCAGGCTTGTGGATAGCTATATTCTTTCTTCCTTATATAGACCAACTTTGAGACTACCTTTGGGGTAGACTGAGGCACCTAAGGGGTGAAGCCCTTATAACCTCCACTGTCACAAGGAGGCAAGTGAAACCAGTGGGACCAAAAGGCCTTGACTTTTTGAGTTAGTGATTTAGCCTCCTCTACCACAATGTCTTTGGTAGGTGGGTGTGGGCAAGGTGGGCACCCTGCCCAGCCCTCTATTGGGAGCAAGCCATTTAGTGTGGGATTTGTGTGTGTGTGTGTGAGGGAGAGGAAGGCTGGGACTGGAAAAAATTCTGCCTTCCTGGGTGGTCAAGGTTTTGTTTACAAAACAACTGTGTTCCCCTACCCTGCATCCCCACTCCAGGCTTGACTTTACTAAAATGCTTTTTCTTTATCCTTCTTCCTGATGAGTAAGGGAAAATCTGGCATCTTCTGTATTACTGGCAGCTCTACCCCTCCCTCCCACATCCAATTAACCTGCATAGGATTGACAGGATTAGTCAGGAAAAGTAATCAATTAATTTTATTCTGAGAAGGTGGATGACATTAATCTTCTTTCCTGTGGAAAGGTTGGGAGGCTATGTAGTGTAGTGGAGAGACATGAATTGAAAATGGTAAGACCTGCATTCCAGTCCCATTTCTGCTTCTAATTAGTTAGTAAGCTTTGATTAAGTACTTAACTGTTTGCCAGGCCTCGTGCAGAGGGTCAATATCCCCTCACCTACAGCCCTTTCCACCTTGGCTCTTGGCAGAGATTTCTGGCATTCCAAGAAAGAATTCAGTGACTGGGATGGATAACCAAGGACCTGGGGATGAATTCCTAGGAGGGAACATGACTCTGGAGTAGGCTAATAGAGCTTCAGTGGACAAGCTGGGAAAAAGAATGGCAGAGGTCTGGTGCTGGCGGTTGACCCTGACTGAGTGACAAGCTAAATACAAAGCATGTGACCAGTTATTTATTGGAAATGGGAGGCTTGACCAGATCAGAGACATAACTTCCTGTTGAGTGATGGTAGTCTGGAAGTTGCCTCTCAGAACATGGAGGAAGAGAGAAGTAAATGCTTTTAGCTTCCCCACCCCGTCCTCGAAGTCAACTTAAAAAAAAGTAGAAAGAATGCTTGAGTTTCACTCTTGGCTCTGTCAAAACTATATGAGTCAAGAAAGTCATTTAAACTCCCAAGTGTCCTGGCAGTCTCCACCTGTCGAGAAGAAGGTTGGCAGGAACCTTGGTGATCCTTCCAGCTTCTTCACAGCATAGTGTAAGGGAGGCAACAGATGGCCAGGATTCTGAAGACTGCCCCTTCTACTTGAGCTGTATGACCTCTCTGGCCAGTAATCCTTCTCCATTGAGGGGTTTGGTCTTTCCCAGTTTTGAATGTAATGAACTCTACTCCCCTTCCTTGGTGTTGGGAATAACCTGGAGGGGAATAGGAGATCTCCCCCCCCCCCTTACAGTCTCTTAAAAGTTAGAAGTAAGGTTATTGATTAAACCCTAGAAAGATTCAGCCCTAGGGTTGTTGGGCTTTAGTGGGGGCCAAAGTTAGACCAAAGTGATATTGTGCCCCTTTAGAAATGAGACATCATCTTCCCATTTACACAAAACAATACAAACAAAAAACCACACCTTTCCCTTTGCAGGATCTGGGGATTTGGAGGAGATTTGAACCATAGGGTGGGATATTAGTGTTGCCTGACCTGAATGGTTATATCCCCTGCTGCAAGGTTTGTCTTCTGAGTAGATCTGGATGTCAGTCTAGGCTCCAGAGTCTTGTCATTTTCCCAACCCTATTCTTGTTTTGTTTTTGCAAGGCAATGGGGTTAAGTGATCTGCCCAAGGTCACACAGCCAGGTAATTATTGTGACTGAGGGTGGATCTGAACTCAGGTCCTGTTGATTCCAAGGCTGGTGCTCTATCTCACCTAGTTGCCCTTACCAACCTTTTTCTTTTTTTAGTTTTTATAAGGCAATGGGGTTAAGTGATCTGCCCAAGGTCACACAGCCAGGTAATTATTGTGACTGAGGGTGGATCTGAACTCAGGTCCTGTTGATTCCAAGGCTGGTGCTCTATCTCACCTAGTTGCCCTTACCAACCTTTTTCTTTTTTAGTTTTTATAAGGCAATGGGGTTAAGTGATCTGCCCAAGGTCACACAGCCAGGTAATTATTAAGTGTCTGAGACCGGATTTGAAACCAGGTACTCCTGACTCCAGGGTCGGTGCTTTATCCACTATACCACCTAGCTTTCCCAGAAGGCAGTTTTTACATTGTTTCCATGGTATATATTGATCTAGGTTGAATGTGATGAGAGAGAAATCATATTCTTAAGGGGAAAAAAAGTATAGGAAATAGAAAAATTACATAATTAGATAACTTTTTTTAAATTTAAAGTCTTCAAAGTCTTTGGTCTTTGTTCAAACTCTGCAATTCTTTAGCTGGATACAGATGGTATTCTCCATTGCAGATACCCCAAAATTTTGCCTGATTGTTGCACTGATGGAATGAGCAAGTCCATTGAGGTGGATCATCATCCCCATGTTTTTCTGGTTATGCTCATCTTACTCAGCATCAGTTCATGCAGATCCTTCCAGGCTTCCCTGAATTTCCATCCATTCTAGTTTCTAATAGAACAGTAGTTGTTCCATCACATACATATACCACAGTTTGTTAAGCCATTCCCCAATTGAAGGACATTCACTCATTTTCCAATTCTTTGCCACCACAAAGAGGCTGCTATGAATATTATTGTACAAGTGATGTGTTTTTATCCTTTTTCATGATCTCTTCATGGTATAGACCCTGTTGTAGTATTGCTGGATGAAAGGGTATGCACATTTTTGTTGCCCCTTGGGCATAATTCCAGATTGTTCTCCAGAAAGGGTGGATGAGTTCACAGTTCCACCAACACTGCATTAGTGTCCCACATCCCTTCTAACATTGAACATTGTCTTTTCTGATCATATTGGCCAGTCTGAGAAGTGTGAGATGGTACCTCAGAGATGCTTTAATTTGCATTTCTCTAATTAATGATTTAGAGCAATTTTTCATATGACTGTGGACCGCCTTTGATTTCCTCTAACCCTTTTCTTTTTTTGTTGTTGTTGAGGTTTTTGCAAGGCAAATGGGGTTAAGTGGCTTGCCCAAGACCACATAGCTAGGTAATTATTAAGTGTCTGAGGCTGGATTTGAACTCAGGTCCTCCTGATTCCTCTATCCACTGTGCCACCTAGTTGCCTCACCCCCAACCCCTTTCTTAAAGAGGAAAGGTTCCAGTGATATGACTAAGTTGTGCTTTTAGGGGCAAATAGTCTGTGAAGTTAGGGTTGGGACAGAAAAGATAGCTTTTAGTGAACAGTTCAGTAGGTTGCAGGGTAGGGCTGGATATTGGAGCTGAACTTACTCAGTAACACTGGGGAGAGTGCTTTCATTCATCCATTAAGTTAAATGATTCTGGGGTTCAGTCCTTTTAATAGGGGAAGCCCTGAGCATGAGATATGAAAGGGAGAAAGGGAAGGTGGTCTTTTGCTTTGTGCCCCTGGATGGAGCAGCTACAGATGCAATGGATAGTGTCAAGCTTGGAGTCCAGAAGACTTTGCCTCAGTTTCCTCATCTGTCAAATGAGCTGAAGAAGCAAATTGCAAACCCCTCCTGTATCTTTGCCAAGAAAACTCTAAATGGGATCACAGAGTTGCAAATGTCTAAATAGTCACAAAACTTCCTGGATATTTTCGAACCCTCTAATCACCTTTCCATCCATATCCTCCCTGGTGCCTTAGAAAAGGTGGCATGTGACTTAGGGTTCCTTTGCCAAATGGCAGTCTTTTAATCTTGATGCAGGCATGTATCTTAGGAGGGATAAGGGTCCTAGAAGAACTACATTAGATATCAACAATTCCCTCAAGGAATTTTCCCTTACTGAACTTGGAATGAGCACACCTGGGTTCTAGTCTTGCTCTTCCACCAGCTATCTATATGACCATGGGCAACTCTCTTCTTCCTTTGAGTCTGTTTCCCTATCTGTAAAATAGGGGTAATAACATTTGTATTGCTTCTGTAAGTGCTTTTCTTTAGCAATTGTGAAATGTCTTATGAACTATGACCTTGCCTTTTCTTCCTACCTGACCAACGCCTACTTGCTCCTTTGATAGATCTGTTCCAGGTAACTAATTTGATTATTTTTTTTACCTCCCAGAGCTGGCCTCCACAATCCCAGCAGGCCCACCTGGACAGCATGAAAGCCCTTCTCTGCATCAGGGTGTCCCTGGACCCCTACCCCAGGTTCCCCAGGAGGCACTGACGCCCCTGGGCCAATTCTGCTCTGCCCCAGGACTAGGAGCAGATTTGCCATGGTGACATAAACAGGGCAAGGAAGAAGCAGAACAGCCCGGTCCATGGACCACCCTCCCTGGTGGGAAGAAAAGACACCCTCAGTCCCTACTCATCCCTGTGCACAAACAGCTTCTGTTATTAATTATTTTTAATTTATTGCTTTGGATTGAATCCTTGTTTTTCTTCCTGTGAAAAGAGGTGGGGGGGTGGGGGGGTGGGGGAAGTGGTTGCTAAGCAACACTGAGGAGCCAGGATGACCATCCCCCTGTGCCTAAGGAGGCTTCGCAGGCAGGCGTCCCCCCAGGCCGTGCTGCTCCTGCTGTTTGCCTGCTGCCTGCTCAGCATTTTTGTCTCTGCCTATTACCTGTATGGCTGGAAGAGGAACCTGGAGCCCTCAGGTGAGGTCACTGGACCTGACTGTAATGAGGAGCCCCAAATCACTCCATC
Source organism: Macrotis lagotis (assembly GCF_037893015.1). Classification (NCBI taxonomy): domain Eukaryota; kingdom Metazoa; phylum Chordata; class Mammalia; order Peramelemorphia; family Peramelidae; genus Macrotis; species Macrotis lagotis. The sequence continues at coordinate 400,585,544 of NC_133658.1, read as the reverse complement.
ACGCCTACTCCCCCTCAAGACCCTTAAGGTGTCCTCATCATCACGAACTGATCCCCTTGTACTAGTGTTTGTGGAGAGCTTGTACTCCCAGCTGGGCCAGGAGATTGTGGCCATTCTGGAGTCCAGCCGGTTCAAATACCGGACAGAGATTGCCCCCGGCAAAGGGGACATGCCCACTCTCACAGACAAAGATCGGGGTCGATTTGCACTCATCATCTATGAGAACATCCTCAAGTATGTCAACCTGGACGCCTGGAACCGCGAGCTGCTGGACAAATACTGTGTGGAATACGGTGTTGGCATCATTGGCTTTTTCAAGGTAACTGGGTTTGGAGGAGTGCCAGTCCTGTGAGGGGAGGAGAGGGATGGGACAGGTTGGACTAACCAGGGATGTGGCAGGTTTGGTTGGGGGTGGGGAGATTCTGGTGGCCAGTTAGTTTGGCTCTCTATCAAACCAGTTAGCATTTTTCTCTTCTCTAGCCCTGGAACCCAGTCCTGGCCCTTGCTGGAAGGCTCAGGATGGGGAGAGTATTTGCCTCAACCAGCTGTCTTGTAGATACCTGCAGTGAGTTATAAGAGGTCCTAAGAGTCATCTGCTAGAGATTCAGTTCAAAGCAGCATCCCATTTAGGGTGGAGTCAGAGTGCTGGCTATCTTTGGAGACAGAGAGACAGATGATGGGGCTTTAAGGAGGAAGCCTCAGTGACCTGACCTCTGGAGCCTTAAGCCTACTTAGGCTCTGAGGATTTACTACTGGACTTCTTTTCCAGGTTCAGCAAATGATTGAATCAGCAAGTTCTAGGACTGGGATTTAGAGTACAAACTTTATAGGAAGTTCTGCCCAGAGCACTTAAAGCTCTCTGGAAAAAAAGTTGTTTTTTTCTGTTTATTTAGACCTTTAGAAAAGTGTATGACCTTTCCTTTTACAGATGAACTAACTGTAAACAGTAAAGTCAAATGACTTGTTCATGGTCATGCAGGTGAATCCTGGTCTGTGGTTCTAGGTCCAGGGCTTTTTCCCTTAGAGAATAAGTATTGATCTAGAGTTTTATTGAGGGAAGGAGGAGGAAAGGACAGATTAGTCACTGGGGAAAGTACAGTTTTTGTGAGGTTAGTGGCAGCTTTGAAAACAAATGAGATAAGATATGCAAAGCTTTAAAATACTTTATAAATGTTTGTAATTATTGTTATTATTACTTGGAAAGAGAGTTGATTGCCTCTTCTTGAGCTCAGATCCCAGTGATTCTGTTAGTGGGTCAGCAGGACTGGAGGTGACCCAGATGTCTTCATTATAGTCTGTAAATTAACATTTATTGAGCACCTAACAGCAGGAGCTGGACACTGGTAGTCACAGAAGATACAGAGTCAGTGCTCTCAAGGGCTCACAGTCTAATAGGAGAGACAAGAGGCAGAAAACCATGTACACTCGAACTACAATGGCAGAAAATCAACAAAGGGAAGGCACTAGAATTAAAGGGAATCAGGACAGGTTTCCTGTAGAAGGTATGAGGTTGAGATGAGGACTGAGAGCCTTTTGGCTCATGAGGGAAAACAGACAAACAAGCCAAAAGCTACAGTAATTGTTTTGGGACCCCCATGTCTATCTAAGGAAAAACCAGTTAGCAGATGTGCAGGAGGATAGGGAACATCCGCTTGTTGAGTAAGATAGGCGGAGAAATGTGGGCATCTCAAGGAAGGTCATTACTGTGGGAGGGGCAAAATGGGCTTAGACTATAGCATATCAGAACAGTTTGAAAGGAGGAAAACCTTGTAACATACTGTGGCCATCAAGACTGTCTTGGGGGGTGGATCTGTTTTGGGGTGGGAGACTGGGAAGGAGAGAGAAGTGGCATCTGTGAAATGTTTGAGCATGATGACTTGTCAGACTGACATCTTATCAGAAATTTTCTCAATCTAATCATTTAGAGCAGTGAAATGTAGTGAAGTTCAACTCTCTACGTTGTCTGACTTTTGTTCCCCCTGGACTCTGAGCTATCCTTTGCAATTAGTTTAATCAGAGGCTGCCTTCTGAATATGGCAGTGGGATTGAGACTGTACTAGGAAAGTAAGAGCAAAACTAGTCACCGGGAAGTGAACTATTCTCTAAAATGCTAATGCTGTTGATTATAAATGTAGATCCTAAATTATTTTGCTTTCTTTCAGGGGGGGAGGGGAAAGGGGAAGAAGAAAAATGTAAAACTCAAAACCTTGCAAAAAAAATGATTGGTAAAAACTGTGGTTGCATGTAGTTGGATACAAATAAAATTTAAAAATTTAAAAAATGCAAATGCTGGGAGTTCCTGAGCTAGGGAAAACAGAAACTTGGGTTTCCCCAATACCAGGATAGTTTCCCATTTCCCTTATCTTAAACTCAAGAGCTTAAAGGAAGTTTATAGTCTATCCTCCCTTACCAGCTCCTCTCTTCTCCACAATTCTTTAAATTTAGATTAGAAAAATTGAATTCCATCAAGGGCAAATGATTTGCCAAAGTCACATGGGTAATAGTTGCTAGCACAGTTGGGTTTTGAAGCCTGTCCTGTCAGTAGTTTTCCACACTATACATGAGACCCCCTTTCTAGCAGGGGGTCAAGTTTTGGCACCATTTCACTTTCCCAGGGGAGCCCTTTTGGGCTGAGAGACAGGAAAATTAGGAAAAATTGGTTTAGAGTTGGTAAAGGGGGATGGAAGAGTCAGAGCACTTCCATCTTAAGCTACAGATCAGGGGTGTGTCTTTTTGGTTAAATGTGTTGACTCTGGTGTTCACGATATGTCACAACAGGCTGTGGGCAAAGCTGGAGCCAAGTAGATATGAGCCTGGGGATAAACTGGGATTGGATTAGTGAATAAATCTTTCTGGCTAGAGCAGAGACAGGTGGACTTTGAGGAGTAGAGGGAGATAATATTGGGAAGATAGCTTGGAACTAAATTCTTGAGGGCCTTAGATGCTGAATGATTTGGAGTATTTACCACTGTCATCACAGAAGTTTTTAAAGCAGGACTTGTTTTGGGAGGTTGCACTTCTATTGTTAAAGAAATGTTCTATTAGAGTCTTCTGGTTGAGGGTGTTTTAGAGGATTCTTGTTTATCTGGCCTGTTTGGACTAAGTGACCTTGGAGGGCTCTGGTGGCATGGGACCAGCCCCAGGACAGTACTTGGCTTCAAGTACGGGTTGATGGGACATGTTTGGGAGCTCCTCTGTGTCCCATGCTGTGATTCCTAGAGGCAAATGTTCAAAATGTATTAAAAAAAATGCTTACCTGGGCAACTTTGTCTCAACACTTGGCCTTGCTGGATGTTAATGATGGACATCAGTTTTCAGTATTCCTGATCATCTTTCATGGTTCTCTTTTGTTGTAAGGGGTGTAAATATATCAGAAGGGTGTGGTATAAAGAGCTCTGGACTGAGTTGAGACCCTGACCTTGAACTTTGAAGGCAGAAAAATCTTTCTCACTCTGAGTCTCAATTTACTCCTTTATAAAATGGAGATTAATAGACTCCCTATCTCACAGGGTTGTGGTGAGGATCGAGTGAGGTAGTAGGAGTCTCTGTAATTGTGAATTCTGGCCATTATTGAGGCCATTCCAAGTCCCTGACAAGCCAGGCAGCTGCTCAGGGCACTGTTTTAGTAGGTTGCCAAAAACGATGCCTTTGCACCAGTTGCCCCTTTTGCCCGAATGCCCTCCCTCCTCCCTTCTGCCTCTTGGTTTCCTTCAAGACTTGGCTCAAATCCTGTATTCACAGGAGGTTCCTCCTGCTTTTCCCATCTGCTCCTGCCTTCCCCTCTGAGAGTTCCTTTCATCTCTCTGTATATATGTGTCTATTTATTTAAATGCATCTCTCCCTTGGAATGTGAGCTCCTCAAGGGCAGGGGCTGTTTCCTTCCTTGTCTTCCCAACTCTGAGGCCTTGCTGAATTGCTGCTTTGAGACTGTTTCTAGAAGCTTGGTAGTGGATGGTGCAAAGTGGGGAGGGCACAGCTTGGGGGGGGTACAGTCCTGAAGTCGGGAGGACCTGAGTTCAAATACAGCCTCAGACTCTTCATGAGTCTCAGCAGTGTGACCTTGGGCAAGTCACTTAACTCCATTGTCCTACAAAAGCCAGAAAAGGAAAGGCAGCAAAACAGAATTGCCTTCACCTTGAGTCAGGAGGCCTGGGTTCCAGGCCTGGTTCTGAATTTCCCACCTCCTAATTTAGAAGGCTTCTCTGCAGGACTTGCCTCGAGGGTGGACCCCTGCCTGAGCCCTCTCTGCTGACTCCCTCCCCTTCCTCTACTTCTCCGCAGGCCAATGAGAACAGCCTGCTGAGCGCTCAGCTCAAGGGCTTCCCGCTCTTCCTGCACTCGAACCTGGGCCTGAAGGACTGTAGCATCAACCCCAAGTCTCCGCTGCTGTACGTGACACGGCCCAGCGAGGTGGAGAAGGGCCTGCTGCCCGGGGATGACTGGACTGTCTTCCAGTCCAACCACTCCACCTACGAGCCAGTGCTGCTGGCCAAGACCAAGTCAGCCGAGTCAATCCCGCACCTGAGCGTGGGCGCGGCCCTGCACACCACCGTGGTGCAGGACCTGGGGCTGCACGATGGCATCCAGCGTGTGCTCTTCGGCAACAACCTCAGCTTCTGGTTGCACAAGTTGGTCTTTGTGGATGCCGTGGCCTTCCTCACTGGCAAACGCCTCTCCCTGCCTCTGGACCGCTATCTTCTGGTGGACATCGATGACATTTTTGTGGGCAAGGAGGGCACCCGCATGAAGGTGGAGGACGTGAAGGTATGGAGGGGTGCCTTAGACGAGTCCCCTGCCACCTCTGCCACCACCGTGGTCAGCATCTGGCTGTCTTGGCTGGCTCCCTCAGCCAAGTGGAGGTTGTGACCCTGGGGTGCCGCTGGGCTGCTTGGGAGAACTGGCTGCCATGGGGCTCGTTTTCCCCACCTTGGTGGAGTCTTGGAGTCTGAATCTGAGGGAAGTCTGGGGGCTGTGAAAAGGGCAGACTGAAGACTGAACCCAGGCAGGGTGGGTGCCCTCTCATCCTTCCCTCCTTCTGTATTCTAGGCCCTTTTTGACACCCAGAATGAACTGCGCACACACATCCCAAACTTCACCTTTAACCTGGGCTACTCAGGGAAATTCTTCCATACAGGTAAGTATGCTCCAACTAGGACCCGGCCCTGGAGACCCTGCCTCACCTGTTCCTTTAGCCTGCTGTCCCTGAGCCGTTGGAAGAAGGGGCCATAATGATGTAGACCATCCAGCACTTCTATCCCCCAGACCAGGGGCAGCTAGGTGGCCTGGTGGAGAAAGCACCAGCCTTGGGGGCAGGAAGATGAGAGTTACAATCCAGCCTCAGGCACTTGATACTAGCTGTGTGACCTTGGGCAAGTCTCTCTCTTTTTTAAATAAGAGAAAGATTTTATTTTAAATTTTACAATTTTCCCCCAATCTCACTTCCCTCCCCCACTCCCCAAGAAGCCAGTGTTAGTCTTTACATTGTTTCCATGGTATACATTGATCTAAGTTGAATGTGATGAGAGAGAAATCATCCTTAAGGAAAAAAATAAAGTATAAGAGATAGCAAAATTACATAATAAGATAACAGGTTTTTTTTTTTGAATTGAAGGTAATAGTCTTTGGCCTTTGTTCAAACTCCACAATTCTTTCTCTGGATACAGATGGTATTCTCCATCACAGATATCCCAAAATTGTGCCTGATTGTTGCACTGATGGGTTGGGCAAGTCTCTTAACCTGATTACCTCCAGGGCCATCTCCAGTCATCCTGGACCCAAGTGGCTCCAGAGGAAAAAGTGAGGCAGGTGACTCAGCACAGTACCCTCCCCTCCCATGCTTGTCATGGCATCACCTCCCTGATGTCATGGTCTTCTTCCAGAACGAAGGACAAACATCATCTCCCAGACCAGTTTCCACTCAGCCTGATAGGGGGCTGTCCAGAATGCTAAAGAGGCAGATGGCAGCCCTCCTCTTTGGTGTGACTTCACCAAACACCAGCTTGGGGGGAGGGTATTTTCCCATTCTGTCCTGTGATCCAGCTATCTTCTTAAGCAGAACTCATGCTCCACCCTGTGAACTCCTGAAAGTCTTGGGATTCTAGACACCCCTATTCCTATTGAGCCGGACCCAGTGTGGATGACACAGTCTTTTAGAAAGGGTCTGAAATCGAGGTAGAGATCAGGAGGGAAATCTGAGATGGAGGAGCCAGAGTGCCTGACCAGAAGCCCAAGTGGATTCTAGTCTTGATACTGTCCCTAATCATTGTGTGTTCTTGTGAAGGTCACTTCCCTTCCCTAGGCCTCGGTTTCCCCGGCTCTAAAATGAAAGTTTGAGACTTGGTGGTTCTGGGGGACCCTCTCAGCTCTAGGATTATCAACTCTTATTCTGGGATTCTATAAAGAGACTCTTTACAATTCTGCCTTGTGAGAGGCAACCCTGCCCTCTCTCACGGTTCGAAGGGGAAGCACACAATACCTGCTTTTCCTTTCCAAAGATCTGCTCATTCAGGGTTTTGCACAGCAAGCCTTGTGGGCAGCAGAAAGGTACAGTTTTGTGGCTTGGCTTTCCCTGGGCTGTTGTCTCCCTTTTGGTTGTCTTTGGATGGTAATTACCATGTTTGCTTAGATTGAGGAAGCACTGGTCTTGTTAACTGCTTGCCAGTGGGTGTGTGGGCATGTTAGGAAAAACTGCTTCTTAAGTCACTTTAAAATACCCCCAACAGATTTGTATCTTTTTTTAATACTAGACTTCCCACTGTATCCTCCCCTATAATAAAGAATAAAACCAAATATTAAATAATAATATGAGCATAATAATAAGGAATAAGAAAGGAGGGAAGAAAGTCCTGCAAAACTAACCAGTAGATCAAAAAACCCTGATACAATATTCCAACATGAATGAAATCCCTGGTCTAGACCAGAATAAAAAAGCTGAGTAGAAAAAGAGGGAAGGATAATTTCATAGGATGTATAGCCTATATAAAATTGCTAATTACCCTCTCAGGGAGAGGGGAGGCAGAGAATTTATAAATTAGTTTTTAAAAAAAAGAATGTCAGAAATTGTTTTTACATGTAATTGGGGAAAAAAGTTATTCAAAAATATTTTTTTAAATGATGAAATTAAAAAAAGAAAAAGCAGCAGACCCTGGAGTCAGGCAGACCTGGGTTCAAGTCTAGCTTTGGATAGGTCCTGGGTTTTAACCTAGGACAAGTCACTTGATGTCCTAGTCCCCCCCCATCAACTTGTTGACCATAAGTTTTAAAACTGCTGCTGCCTTATGTGGTAGAGATAGTTTGCTATACTGATTAAAATAGATATTTGAGTAGGACTTGGTTTTTTAGTCTGATTGTGGATTATTTGGGTGCAAAGAGAGGTCAGGAGATACAGATTATAAAATAATCTCTAACATTTGAGCACCCATCTAGACACGTCCCTGTGGCACATATTTGACCTCACTCATGCCTACTTGACTAACCTCCTTTGCCCTCTAGGACTCAACTAGATATCAGAGGGAAAAGAGTAGAGGGACAAATGTATTGAAAGGACCATGAGAGGTGACTGGACTCTCCATACTTGGGAAGCTAGGTGTAGGAACCCATTCTAGGATGTGGAACTGAGAAATGCGGGGGGAAAAGTGTTGGTGTAGGCATCAATTATAAGAGCCATAAGCATCCTCCTGAGCTGTGGAGAGATTGACTAACTTGGGGATGAGGGAGAAGAAGAAGAGGCTCAATGTTGGGCTTTGCTGAATAGATGGAGGGTGATATAGAAGGGGTGGAATAGACTGTTATAAAATTCTAGAATCTTAGAGTCATGAACTTGGAGGATAGCAAGGAATTCTTCATCATTTTAATCCAACCTTCTTTCCAGTGTAGGAATATTCTAATTAATGTTTTTAATGATATTTTTTTCCAATTATATTTAAAAAACATTTTTTAATATTCATTTTTAGGAATATCCTCTCTGCCATCATTCTTAGGGTCTTCTAAGTTATGCTAGAATACTCCTAATGATGGGACACTCACTCATTTTTCTCCCAAGTTAGTCTGTCGGCATCATTGTTGCATGATTCTGTTAGTAAAGTCTTCTCTTAGATTGAATTAGAGAATTTATGGAGAAGGGCAGCCAGTTTGGAGAAGAGAGGAGAGGACTTTAAGACTGTCTTGAGACATCCAAAAGACTCCCTCATGTAGAAGATAGGAATTAGAATTGTTCCTTGAATCCCAGAGGTTGAAACCAATAAGTGGAAGTTGTAGATGCCAAATAGAAGCTAGAAGAGAGATAGGAAAACCTCATAATAATTAGAGCTGTTCAAAAGAACAGGGCTACTTCCTGAGGAGAATGGATTTTCTGTCCTTGGAGATCTTCAAGCAGATGCTTCTTGGGTAAGGGTTCCATCGGATGGTTTCTGAGGTCCTTGTGAACCTACTGCCCTCTAATTCTCACTTCTTATTCCCAGTTCTGCTCTCTGAGGGTAATTCAGAATAAACCTAATCCCTCTTAATGGAGATCCCATTGGATAGGCCAATAGGCCACATTCCTCTGAAATCTTCTCTCCTTTTGATGATGTATTTTCTAGCCCTCTCTCCATGTTGATCCCCCTCCTGGGTACATTTCAAACTGTCATTGTTACCATAAGGTGTCTGCATCTGAATCCAATACTCCACTTGTAGTTTGATCAAGAGCAAAAAGCATTGGAATGATCCATTGTTTCCCTTGTCTTATAAAATATTCAGTAATGACTTGTAATGTTTTTCCAAAATGGCATGAACTTTTCTGTTTGTCTGTCATGTCTCACTGTTGGCTTACAGTGCTCCTCTCACCCCACCCAATATTCAGTTGCCTTGACAGTGGGTCCCTTGGGAATATGCTAGTTCTTTTGGTCGTTAAAGTAAATGCATTTCCCCTTGGGGAGTTTGTTACTCCCATTGTCTCTGCTATAGTCAGGTGTTGATCCTCATCTATTTTTCTTTATTTTCATATTTTATTATTTTTTTTTATTTAAACAATTGGTATTAAGTGACTTACTCAGGTTCACACAACTAGTAATCTTCACCTATTTTTAATCTCAGAAAGTAGGAGTTAGTGGTTCCCATTTGGTGTGCCTATTGTCTCTCTGTGTTCACTGACCAGAGATGGCTGTGCCCCAGGTAGGTCTGTATGTGCTGTGCTGTTACCTTGGCATCAGCCCTCCTGGGCATTCCAGGCACTGGATCTCTGCTTTCCCAGCAGGTCCCCCACTCCTCTCAGTTGGGATATTTGTATGTGTGTAGGGGGTAGGTGGGGGAAGGGGCAGGGAAAGCAGACAATCCTATTTGAAATCTCAAAGGTAGATAGAACCTAATGAACAAGATAAATTTGTCCCAAACCAGGTATGGATTATTGTGAGTTATCCTTGGTTTGGGACTGTCTCCAGCTCTTTCCTGTCCTTTTAAATTAATATGAGTAATTGAAAATAAATTCTGTTCCATAAGCACTGTTATTCAGATTAGCTTTCACCTTTAATAGCAGTGACGTAGGAGGCAGTATGATACAGTGCTCTGGTGTCAGAGGACCTGGGTTCAAATCCCACCTCTGATACTTGCTACCAGTGTGACCTTGAACAATTCCTTAATATAATAGTAATAATAATAATGAAAATAGTGATAAATAACTAATATTTGTATTAGTGCCCACTTGCCAGTGACTATGCTAAGTACTTTATAAATAATCACTCATTTACTCCTTATAATAACCCTGGGAAGTAGATACTGTTATCATCCCCATTTTAAAGACAAAACTAAGACAAAAACTTAAGGTGACTTACCTGTCCAGGGGTTATTCAACTAATAAATATCTAAAGCTATATTTGAGCCTCTTACGGTCCCTTCCAGCTCTAAAGCTATGCTTCTGCTTAAAAAAAAATTATCTTTTAAAAATTATATCTTCATTTATCTGAAAAATAGTAATACATTGAGCATACTATATAGTCTTTTCTCTTACAGGGTGTTGCAACTCTGTCCCTTTCTTTCCATTCACCTTGGTCTCTGGGCTGGGGTTCCCATGTTGTGAGGTTGATCTTAAGGCTGACTTTCCTTGAATTTTGTTGGTCTCATATTCTCCCCTAATGGCCAGCCTGGCTAGGGCATTACCTGACCTGACATGATATCACCAGGTACAGATGCTGAGGATGATGGTGACGACCTGCTCTTGTCCTATGTGAAGGAGTTCTGGTGGTTTCCACACATGTGGAGTCATATGCAGCCCCACCTTTTCCACAACCAGTCTGTACTGGCTGAGCAGATGGCCCTCAACAAGAAATTCGCTGTCGTGAGTAAGACCCCTTCTCTGGGCTGGGGTATATTCTGACCCACCCCCTATCCCTGTCCCCCCCCTCACCCTGCTCCTCGATACCCTACCCAGGGCAAGGACTCACTTGCCAAGGGAGACAAAGGAAAGCAAAGGTGGCCTTTGTTCATAGTTAAGTTGAAGAAGGAAGGGTTGTACTCCTTTAATGGTGAGAGATGAGTTCAAGAGAGTATGTGACTAGTTATTAAAATTAATGAATAGATTGCTGAATGAGCTCCATAGGAGAGAGTATATGGGATCAGAGGTACTTCCTGGGGGAGGTGGAACTTGGAAAAGGGGCAGATTTTGATCTTTTTCTTTTCTTGGGAAGGAGAAAGGAAAGAAAATAGATCTGTTTTAGATTTAATAGATTATTCAAATAAATTAGATAGACAATTACAGGTGTTTATATGCAAAATACCCAAAAGAGTTTCATTATTTCTTTTGTCCTCAATGGGTTATGTTTCATTAGTGGGGGAGGAGAGGCCTGGGGAAAGGTATTCATTTTTCATGTTGTGTATCTGCCCCATATCTACCAGACATTTAAATGGGCAGGACCTGAATCATCTTGTATGTCCAGAGGTCCACATCCATCTCTTTCTCACCTAGGATTGGTTGGACTAAGAGCCTTGAGGGCTGGGCAGACAATGTGAGGCCCAAGGGAACCTGGGCAGAGTTGGCAGAGGATTAGTAATTGCGCCATCCCTCACTCCCCCTCCCCTACAAGGGCCCCTTGCTCTTCTGCCTCATTAGCTGTCCATTGAAACAGACTCTACTGCTCTCACCCTGCTTCCAGTTTCAGATGACCAATTTAAAGTAATCCCCTGGGTTTGCACTCTTTCTGAATGCTGCCACCAGAAACCTTTTCAGTATCCTCTGGAAGCTCTTTGAGATTAGTGTTGGGCAAGGAGGAGAGACAATGATGGTTTAGAACTCCAGGGAAGAGGTTCCCTAGAAACTGTAGCTCAGGGCCAGACCTAGAGCATTCCAGTATGAAGGCCTCTGCACAGCCTGGGGCAGGGGGAGGGATAGTGGACCCCCTCAATGTGTGAGTGTGTCTATGTGTATGAATGTAATAATAACAGAGAGGTTTGGTAGCCCTCCAGTCTTGGTTGATGGGACACACTGAATATTTTAAATGGTATCATATGGAACATATAATATCAAGGATAGCTTTCTGCATGAGATGTCCCTGAGCTGAGACAAAGTGGAGGAGAGGACAGTGATATGGCCAGTTGAAGAGGGCTACAGTCAGAAGTTTGACCTGGGGTTTGACTGGAACTTTTTGGGAGGAAGTGATTGAAGGAACTGATGTGGGAGGGGGCTTGAACCTTGTATGAGGAGAGACTATTATAAGACTCTTGAAATTAGGAGCTGAGCTCTCAACCCAGTTGTGAGGTAGGACATAGAATTTGACCCAGGAAACTGTGTCTGCTTCAGATCTTAAGCCAAACCAGTTTTCCACAACTCAAGGAAAGACTTTCCCCCAACTCAGGAACATTCCTTAGGATAAGCAGAGAGATACATTAGAAAAACCCCTGGTTCTCGAGACCAAGGACCTGTGTTCAATCCTACTTCTTATGTCTACTACCTCTGTGACCTTGGGCAGGACACTTAACTATAAAATAAAGAGGATGGCTTTTGAAGTTCGTTCTGTCTCTAATTTATGACTATATTCTGTGTCCTCAACTTGGGAGAAACCTGTCAGCTTCAATGTTTTTAGTCTGTCACTACTAAGAGTCTTGGTCAACCCCTTGGTAGAGGGGGAAACTGAGGCCTTCAGGGAGAGGGTCTTCCTGGTGACATGTGCTCACTGCCCTCCCTCACACTGCCCCTGTTTGTAGGAGCATGGGATCCCCACTGACATGGGCTATGCTGTGGCCCCCCACCACTCTGGTGTATACCCTGTCCACATGCAACTTTATGAGGCTTGGAAGCAGGTGTGGGACATCCAGGTGACCAGCACAGAGGAGTATCCCCACCTGAAGCCTGCCCGTTACCGCCGAGGCTTCATTCACAATGGGATCATGGTAGGTTATGAGGATTGTCTGCTTCCTTCCACTGCTCACTGGGAAGCAGGTGAGACTTCTCAATGGGTGGATCTGTCTAGAGTCTGCGGGAACTTTCCTGCTTCTTTACTCTTATCCTATAATTCTTTTCTAGGCTGTCAGTGGTTATGAGCCCATTTACTGGGCCTAGACCACTTAGGGAGCTTCCCTGGAGTGGGTGGTGCTGGGGCATCTGCTATTTCTGCCACTTCATCCCTGGACACTGCTAGCCTAGATGCTCTGGCTGTTCAGTGGAGGTCGGTGCTTGGTCACTCCCACTGGGAAGGTGGTTGCCTTCTTGGGTTTATGGGAAAACCCTCCACTGCTGACTTGACATGACCCAGTCTGAAGACTTGGGGTTTTTATGGGATAGAGGTCATCTAGTTGAACTGTGCCTCAAAACTTTTCCCTTGTTAGTAAGTTGGCAATTCCTTTTCCTCCCCCTCCTTTTCTCCTAGGTCCTCCCCCGGCAGACCTGTGGCCTCTTCACCCACACCATATTCTACAATGAATACCCCGGAGGCTCCAGCGAACTGGATAAAATCATCAATGGGGGAGAGCTCTTCCTCACTGTGCTGCTCAATCCTGTGAGTGCCGATCTTCTTTATGCCCGATGGGGCCCTTGACAGCCTCAGTACTGTTTGAGGGCAAAGTAAAGGGGTCTTGTGGGCACCAACATGGGGTGGACTGAGTGTTGTATATTAAGAGTGGGGAGACAGGAGATCAAAATTCTAGTTCTATCTTGCCTGGAGGGGTTCAGTTAACTTCTCTGATCCCTAAATTCCTTATCCTTAACATAAAATACTATAGATAATAGTAATACTCACCTTAAAAAATGAAACAACCAGAACTGAGATTTATAGGTGTAGGAAATTCCAATTTGTGATCTCCCTCCACCAGAGCAGAGCTTCAGCAATCCCTTTGTAGCTCCTTTGGCTCTGAGACACTAAGGAGTTTGCTCAGGGCTGCCCAGCTGGGATGTGTCAGAGGTGGAATTTTGGCCTCCAGATGCCAAGGCTAGCTAGCTCTATTCACTGAACCTCTCAAGTCTTGCCTTCTAAAAAAATACTAAAGCTAATGTTATAACATATGAGAGAGTGTGCGTGCACACACACACACACACACACACACCCCTCTCTTTCTATTTAACTTGTCTAACTGTTTCACTCATTTCACCATTTGGTTGAAATATACTGTTTTGAACTCGTGTGTGTGTGTGTGTGTGTGTGTGTGTGTGTGTGTATGTGCACACATATCTATTACATGCATTTCTGTATGTATAGTGGTACATACAAGTACATGTGTAAACATGCATGCTTATGTATAAATGCACTTGAGTATGTTGTGAGGATATATATGTGTATATGTGCATGTGTATGTATGTATGTGCATTAGTATAGATATAAAATGTATGAACCATAAATGTATTTTTGCTTTAATGAATAATTATATATTCCCTGTTCAGCAGTCTTACCCATTGGAAATTTAGCTTTGTCTTTTCTGCTTCAATGACTAGCATACAGTGGTCATTTAATAAATGCTTCTTGACTGACTTGTAAAAGGTATAGCTCAATGCCAGCATATCTAGGACTCTTTCTAGGCAGTATAATCTTTAGTTGTAGACAGAGCTAGAGATCTTAAGAGTAAAGAATTTCAAAAGAATTCAAATTCAGATTCAAAAGGAATTTCAGAGAACCTAGAACCTCAGAACTGGAATGGATCTGAGAGAGCATTGTTATTACTTTTACTATTTCCCCTTGTAAAATATTGAGTATATCAAAATATTATAAATGGTAAATTTTTACTTAAAAAATTGTTGCTTTATTTTGCCCCCAAATTTGGTTGACTATCCACTTCCTCTCATTATACCAGAAATATTTCTATTCACCAGCTCTTTCCTGGTCAACACTTAAGAATTTCATAAATGTATTTGAAGTCCAAGAATGGTTATTTTTAATTTAAAAATCCAGACCTCCCTCTTTTGCCCAGGCTGGAAATGTAAGACACAATCACCCTCTGATTGGCATGGGAGCTTCCATCTGCTGCTTTTCCAACTTGCCCTGGTTTGCCCCTTTCTTAGTCAAGCCTGGTGGCAGCCCCACTCTTACAAGAGCCCACCACATCACTGCTGAATTGAATGAGAACCCCTTATGAGCATGAATCCTCAGGGCACCTCAACTTTCTAGCTCAAGAGAAGCATCAGCCTCAGCCTTCTGGGTTGCAGGGATTGTGGGGTGAGCCACTGTGCTTGTCTCCAAGAACATGCTGTACTATTCTTAGTTTGTGAAATGCTTATCTATTCCAGTACCCTGAATTTTAGAATTAGAGGGGAAATGACTCACCCACTGTCAACCAGCTCATGAGTTATTTGTGTCTGGCACCCTGGAATGGGAGGGGTCTTACCCTTTTCACTGAGAAATGCTTTGCTCAGCCTGCCTTCTCTCCCTTTCATAGATCAGCATTTTCATGACCCACCTGTCCAACTATGGGAATGATCGTCTGGGATTATATACCTTCAAACACTTGGTGCGCTTCCTTCACTCTTGGACCAACCTGAAGCTGCAGACGCTGCCACCAGTCCAGCTGGCTCAACGATACTTTCAGATCTTTTCTGAGGAGAAGGACCCCCTGTGGCAGGTAGGGATGCAAGCTCATGTCCCAGGCTAGGGCTTTGTATGAGTGGGAGAGTTACAGGACAACCAGGGCATCCCCAGGGGGTGTTGGAAATCTAAGCTCCAGGCTTCATTACCCACAGCCAAAGCCAGAATGTATATTCCCTGAATGAGTACTTGTAAAGATCAGTGATAGTCTCTTGGTACGCACAGTTAGGATTTGGGGGTGAAAGGAGGAGAAAAATTCACTGATATAAAGGAAGGGAACAAACTAACTGCTGCAAGTATAGAGCTGGGTTTCTTAAACTGGGATCTGTGAACTGACAGAATGTATGTATATTATCTGGCCCCCCATTCTACCCTAACAAAGCAGGGACCCTCCTCAAAGCTCCAGGATAGAGGTGCCTGTGTTCACCACAGACCAGAATACAGGCCAGGAGAGCAGACAGAACCTCTCACAAGACCTTGAAGGAATTGAGGTCCTTGTGGGGGGTGTCCCAATAATACTCAAGAGTATATGTGTATAGAAATTATATATCCTATATTAATGTAATACTAACATTCTCTTTAACTTTCAATTTAATTGATTTCCATTATAATCTTATTTATTTTACACATTCAAAAGCATTATTCTGAGGAGTTCCATAGGCTTTATCAGAATATGTGTGTGTGTATATGTACACTTAACAGTCATTATTTTGAAAATTTTGTGTCTTTTATAAAATATAAAACTTTCAATGTGATCTGTTTTCATTACAGGCTTATGTATTTTATGCATTTATAAGCATTTTTCTGAGAAGGGACCCATGGGCCTCATTAGACTCTCAAAGTGATCCATGGCACACAAAAACCCTTGGTCAGGTATAGGTGGGGTAGATGGAACAAAACATTGAGTTTTGTCCCACTCTATGATGTTTGTGCTTTGAAGGATCCTTGTGAGGACAAGCGGCACAAAGACATCTGGTCAAAGGAGAAAACGTGTGACCGGTTCCCCAAACTCTTAATCATTGGACCCCAAAAAACAGGTATGGATCTTGCTTGTGCCCCTGAAGCCCTGCTGGCTTGGCTGATGCTCCCTGTGTTCCTGAGACTACCATGATAGGATCCAGGACTGCTCTGCATCTCAGTTTGAATGAAACTGGCACTGCTCCACCTGAATAACTTCTCTGGCCACTATGTATGTACGGAGCACTGAGCTAAGCTCTGGGGAGAGGTGCCTGCCCTCGTGGAGATTACCATCTCAGAGGGAAAAAGACCAACTCAGACAACTAGAATGTGCAGTGTTACATGCTACTTGCATCAGACAAGTGCAAGTAAAGTACTGTGGGAGGCTCAAGGAAGAAGGATCAGGAAAGGCATTCTGGAGAAAGTGATATTTGAGTTGGGCTTTAACTAGAAGAACCAACCAGACATGTTAATTGAGACAAAAATTTTTACTTTGAAATAAAAATTTTTATCATCTTCTCATTTTCTTTATGGTTAAAAAAAAAAGTGAATTGACCTTTTGAGGTTTTCTTAAATTCCCAGTCCCTCTAACATTAAAGGATAAGTTAAAATTTCACAGGAAAAGGGAAAAGAAAAGCTCTACAGATAGAGGCACTTTGAGAGCCTAGCCCCGAGGCAGGAAATGAGTTGGCTTGTTCAAGAGATGTTTTCTCTGGGTTATAGAGTTTGTGGAGTGTGGGTCATATAACTAAGACTGGAAAATAATATGTGCCAGATTACAGAGACCTTTGAATACCAAGGGAAGACATTGAGCTTTATTTGGGGGACAATTGGAACCACTGAAGATTTTTGAGACTAGATGATTGCTGGAAAGTCTCCTTATCCCTCATCTCTTGGGAAAGAAAGAAATCTTTGGGAGGACTTGATGCCCTCTGAGTGACCAGCTCAGACTAATTCCCTGGAGGTATTCTTAGGGCATTGTTTCTTCTCAAATTCTGGAAGTTTTCCTTCTAGCATAATTCACTGGGGCCACTCCTCTGTGTGTAGTTATGAGAAAGAGTATAGATTCATGAGGAAGAAACTAGTCTAGACTCTGTGACCTTGTTTTTTGCTTTAAACTTTTGGATAACTGTATTGCAAAATAATTGGTCTTCTTTGTAATCTTATGTATTTTATTTTATGCTTTTAAAAGCATTACTTTGAGAAGACATCAGACATCAAACTGGAGAGACTAAAAAAAAAGAACAAAACAGAAAACTCTTTTGGTCTAGACTAACTCTAATTTGCTTGTATGAGCAAACCATGATCTAGATGGAAGTGATTTGTTCCAGATCATACTCTTATGGTGGAGAGGAAACAGGAACATGGGTCCCCTAAGCCCTGTTCCCCTCCCTAGTAGGGTATCCTCCCTTCAGTGCACTCCTGCCCAGGTCTGTGTGGCTTACCCTCCCTCTCCTCTATTCTGCAGGCACCACAGCCCTTTATCTGTTCCTGGGAATGCACCCCGACCTGAGCAGTAACTACCCAAGCCCAGAGACCTTCGAGGAGATCCAGTTTTTCAATGGCCAAAATTACCACAAAGGCATAGACTGGTGAGTGGGGCTTTCCATCCTCATGCGCCAGCCTGGGCCATTGGATCGGAAGCTCTGCATTGGTGTCAGGAAGCATCTGGATGCTGTTTACTCCCTGATGGTATTCAAGCTGTAGAAAAAGAGGGGGCAGAATTCAGACAAGCTTTAAAGAGATAGAGGGCCCTGTCCTCTGGAGACCAAGGAGGAATGCTTAGGTCTCCAGAACTAAAGCAGTTCTGACTGGCAAGAGAAGCAGTGATGTCTAGAACACCTGCTTGGGCCAATATAGTAATTGGGCAAAAAAAATTCTTTCCCCAAGTGCTAATTTCTGAGGCCTTCTAGATATTTTCTTTGGTTAGTATACTTGGGACCATCAGGTAAAGAAAGTAATGGAAATTTCCATGGCAAGAGAAGGCAGAGTCATAAGTAATACATTCAGAGATGACTTTAGGTCTTATCAAACAAGGTTTCTTTACTTCTTAATCATTTCCTACTTGGCCTCTCTCTGAACTGCCTCCAGACCATGAGGGAGGGGGAGAAATCTCCCCCCCCCACCCCCACCGAGTTCTGACCTCCAAACTTCAGGCCAGAGGTGAGATACCCCAATCATTTAAAATTCTTAAAATCCTGCTTCTCCAACCTCCCCCCAAAAGGAATGGATTGGGAAGCACAGGTGGTGGGATGTCCGTCAAACTCCCACCTCATCTCTGCAGGAGCAAATGTTACCCAAATCTCATTCTCCAGAAAGCGCTATAAACCACCCATGCCCCTCTTGGTGCTGCCAGTGGGCCCTGGTCCTTCTGGGCCTGCTCTTCTTCTTCTTGCCCAGCTGGCATCTCTCTCTGGATTCTGAACAGGTACATGGAGTTCTTCCCCATCCCATCCAACACCACTTCTGACTTCTACTTTGAGAAAAGCGCCAACTACTTTGACTCTGAGGTGGCTCCCCAGCGGGCAGCTGCCTTATTACCCAAAGCCAAAATCCTCACCATCCTCATAGACCCAGCAGACAGAGCCTATTCTTGGTATCAGGTGAGCTGGGCATCGGGGGTTGCCACCTCCTGGGGAGGAGTGTCAGAAGGGCTTCTCTGAGAGTCTGGTCACTGCGTCTTTTGAGTTATTTTACTTTGAGTGGGGTTGGCGTCATTTTCCAACGACTGCTTCCTGCCTAGGGTTTAAAGTGGGCAGGAGGACTTCCTGCCTCCTCTTCACCCTCTGTGCCTACTGGTTAGAATGTGATCTCTCCCCAGGAGGAAGTAGTGGTTAGTTTGGGTTTTTTTCCTCAGCTGATGGGGGTGATTCAGGTCCTGGGCATTACTAAACTGAGTCTCTTGCTCCCCCCACAGCATCAGCGAGCCCACGATGACCCAGTTGCCCTGAAGTACACCTTCCATGAAGTGATCACAGCAGGGCCTAATGCCTCCCCGAAGCTGCGGGCACTTCAGAATCGCTGCCTTGTTCCTGGCTGGTATGCCACTCACATTGAGCACTGGCTTAGTGCTTACCATGCCAACCAGGTACCCATCACCCCCCCCCCCCCCCCCACAGATCCCTCTAGCATCCCTCTGGGACTGGAGGGTTGGTTTTCACATAAGTGAGGTCATTCAAATAGGCTTATCAGGACAGTCCCCAAATACTTCCCCTTTATATGTCACTGTATTTCTACCAACAGAGATTTATGCCTTTGGCTTTTTGATTTCTTATTGAAAGGGGAGCCCCAGGTCACACACTGATGATTGTCTTTGAGCAGTGGAAGAGCAGATGATTTTGGAAGTGCCAATGATTTTGGAAGTGCCTGAGCATTATTATCCCCCTTCCCTCCATCCTGGTTGACTTTCCAAATAGATATCTTAGACTCCATAAATCCAAAACAGAGCTCATTATCTTTCCCCCTAAATTCATCTCCTTCCCTCTTACTACAGAGTCCCTCAGGCTCGCCACCCAGAGTCATCCTGGACGCTTCACTTTCCCTCATCCCCTTAGCCACCTTGTTGCCGAGACCTACTGACTTCATACTTGCAGTTTCTTTGGAACCCGTCCCTTTCTCCGACACCACCACCACTCTAGAGTAGGCTCTTATCACCTCACACTTGGATTATTGCAATAATCTGCCTTAAGTCTTTCTAATCCATCCTCTATTCAGCCACTAGCATGATTTACCTAAAATGTCACCTCCTGCCCTGCACAAACTCGATACAGTGGCTTCCTCTAAGTCCAGCTAAAATACTGCCTTCTACAAGAAGCCTTTCCCAACTCCTCTTAATTTTAGTTCCTTCCCTCTTTTATTTTTTAAATTTATTCTGAATATAGATTTCTTTATATGTTGTTTGTTTGCATACTGGATCTGCTATTAGATTGTAAGCTCCTTGAGGACAGATTTTTCTTTTGTATCCCAGTGCTTAGGACATAGAGGCATTCATGTTTACCAGTTGAAAGATTTTTAGCCCAGCATCAGAAAACCCACAGTGATCAGTTGTTCTAAAGTATATACCTAGGAGGAATCACTTCCTGAGCATTTGCCCTTAGTTGTCTCCTGCCATCACTAGGGACCAGAGCTTTATAGAATGGATTATAGAAAAGACTCAGGGAAGTACAGGAGAGTTTACAGGGGAGGGGGGGAGGAAAGATAAGCTTCGCTGTTTTCCAATTTGGGCAACTGTGCTGAACCTTTGCTTCCTCTTTCTTTGTCTTATAAAGCTCAGTGGATAGAACTTTGGGCCTGAAGTTAGGAATATCTAAATTCAAATCCAGCCTCAGACACTCCCTAGTTGGGTGGCTCTGGGCTGGTCACTTAATTGCAGTCTTCTACTCTAAAACAGGAATAATAGCAGCCCCTATCTCCCAGAGTGGTTGTGAGCACGATCAAATGACCTAATATTTGTAAAACTCTTAAATGCTTATCCCCTTCCCTTATTACCCTGATTTTCCTCCTTTTGTTTTCCCCAACACCCATGTCCCATCCCTACAATGTCCTCATGCAATCTTACCATTATTTTGGTGTATTTTCCCCTCAAAGAGGGTGGATAGCCAGCTCCTGGGGGTGCCTCTGTTCCTTGCTGAACCATCAGCTTCCCTCCAATGTTTCATAGCTGTACAGAGAAGTACAGAAAACTACCAGCTCATTGTGTGCCCTTGGTTGTTCCTCTCTAAGGGACTGGACGCCTGGCCGAAAAATGTTTCTTATCCTGAACAAGCAAAGGTATGAACTCACCTGTGTCTGCCTTCCTAAAACGTCCTGCAGAACACCAACCCTCTCAACTTTGCTCATTGGCTGAGAATTAGAGAATCGTTCGGTCTCAGAGTGGAGAAGGAAATCTCAGAGGGCATCTAATCCAGTTTATATCTTAGTTAGTACTGCCAGTGTGGCCAACTTGCTGGAAGACCTGGGTTCCAATCCTGCCTCAGATACTTAATAACTTTCTGACCCTGGCCAAGTCATTCGACCTTCGTTTCTTCATATATAATGTGAAGGGGTTTAACTTGATGGCTTCCAGCTCTAAATAATAATAGCTAAGATTTATGTAGTACTTTAAGATTTATCAAGTACATTGCAAACATTATGTCATTTGATCCTCATAACAGCCTTGGGAGGTAAGTGTTGTTATTATTATTATTGTTATTATTATTATTATTATCCTTGTTTTACAGCTGAGGAATCTGAGGCAGAAGTTAAATGACTTCTTGGTCACACAGCTAGTTTCTAAGGCTGAGCTAGGACTCAGACTTTACCACCTAGCTGCCTCTTTTTGATAGGGAGCAATGACCTCTACAGAATTTCTGTAGTTTCTTTTCAAGTTGTCAAGGCTTTACCATTTAGCTAAGCAAAATATGGCTAATCCCTGTTTTACATGACAGCCCGCCAAATTTTTAAAGAAAGCTTTTGTATTCCTCTTGAGTCTTCTCCTACATCAAATATTTATTCCTGGTTCCTTCAGCAAACGCTACCATTATATAATTTCATATATATCCCCACTTATCTTGGTCTCTGTGCTCTGTGAAGTTGGAAAGCACCCAAGCTGTTTGTTTTTTTTCTGTTTTTTAGAAATGAAAATTTTTTTTCAGTTCCAAATACCCTCTTTTCATCCCCATCTCTAACCAATTGAGAAGGCAAGACATGTGATATCCATTATTCACATGAAGTCATACAAAGCATAGCCAGAATGGCCCCAGCTTAAAGATGAGTCTAATGAAACTGTCCATTTGGAAGAAAGTTAGCTATTAGCCTCAAAAATCAGTTTGGTTTTGAAGGTTTGCAGCCAGTACCCACAAGCTGGTCACACTGGCAGATTTTGGGTAGGGAGGGAATAGGGGTAGGACTGGATCATATAACATTCCCCGTACTACTCTTCCAGATCCTGGTGTTGGATGGCAAACTGCTCCGGACTGAACCTGCCAAAGTGATGGATACTGTTCAGAAGTTCCTCGGGGTGACCAACATTATTGATTACCATAGAACTCTGGTGTGAGTGTTGTCCTAATCTCAAAGCCTAAGGACCCTTCTGACCTCCCTCCCTTGTCTGCTATGCTTTGATATCAGAAGTATATCCTCAAGCTCTGGAGTCAGAAGCTGAATCCCACTGGTCTCTTTAGGATAGACAATGTCCCTTGTGTACCAAGATGCATAACTTTTTCCTTGATAGAAGAGTCAACATTCGGAAACAAACACAATAGCCTAATGTTTGATGAATCAAAAGATCCTAGCTACCAGAGCAAAAGCTAACTATTTGGGAATTCTTCCTGGGGGAAAAATTGAAATCAGTCTGGCAGAAACTGGGTATAAACCAACATCTCATACTATAAACCACAGTAAGCTCCTTTGCAGGAGCCTATGGATGGAAAAAAAAGACTCATCACATCTGGTTTCACATTTACTGGGGTTCATCTTTTCTTATATGTATGTCGTTAAATGTAGTAAAGCAAGTTGCAGAAATTTCAGTTGTTGAAACCAGAACATCTGGATTTTGGTTGTGCCACTGACTCACACATCTGTAAAATGAGAGGTTGATGAGAGGATTCCTAACGTTCTTCCAGCTCTAATGTTCTCTGATCCCAGATCTGTTCAGCTTATGTTGAGGAAAAAGTGCCATTTGTCCTTATATCACTTTTATTTCTCAATATATTCCTTTCTTCCTTTTATCCAACTCAAAGTGCCATCTCTTTTTAACAAAGAATAAAAAGAGGTGGATGGGGGAGAAAATCCAGTTCAGAAAGCTAATCAGCACATTGATGAAGTGTTCTGTATCCATTGTTGCTCCATCTCCTCAAAGATCCCATCAGTTTTATATAAAAGAAAAACCACAGTTATCAGCCTAGTACTCCTCTTTATTTTTTTACTTTTTCTTCCATTTTTGATTTAAATGGAAATTTCTTTAAATATTCTTTCCTTTTAGTAATCTTTTTTTTTTTTTTGGAGGACAGTTGATGCCTGTTTTTTCTTTTTTTTTAAATATTATTTTTCCAATTACATGTAACAATAGTTTATAACAATTGTTTTTTTTACAAGGTTTTGTGTTTCACATTTTTCTCACTTCCTTCCCTCTCCTCTTACCCTGACAGAAATTGATCCAAAACAGATTATATACATGTATAACTCTGTTAAACATAAGTACATATTGGGGCGGCTAGGTGGCACAGTGGATAGAGCACCGGCCCTGGAGTCAGGAGTACCTGAGTTCAAATCTGGCCTCAGACACTTAATAATTTCCTAGCTGTGTGGCCTTGGGCAAGCCACTTAACCCCATTTGCCTTGCAAAAACCTAAAAAAAACCCCAAAAAAACCCATTAGTACATATTAATCATGCTGTGAAAGAAGAATCAAATTGAAACCTGAAAAAATCCATTGGAATGAAAAAAACATAAGACAACTTTCAAAAATTAAAGATAGGGGCGGCTAGGTGGCACAGTGGATAAAGCACCGGCCTTGGAGTCAGGAGTACCTGGGTTCAAATCCGGTCTCAGACACTTAATAATTACCTAGCTGTGTGGCCTTTGGCAAGCCACTTAACCCCATTTGCCTTGCAAAAACCTTAAAAAAAAAAAAATTAAAGATACTAAGCTTTGGTCTGCATTTAAACTTCACTGCTCCTTTCTTCTCTGAACATAGATGGTATTTTCCATCAAAACTTTTTTAACATTTGAATTATTTTGCTTAAATAATAAAATTACAAAAATTATTTTTAAAATAAAATTATTTCAAAGAATTCAATCATTACATTTTTTTTTTGTCCAGGACATTATATTTTATTTATTTAGTTTCCAACTTCATTTAGTGGTAGTTTTCAACAATCATTTTTCTGCAAGTTTTGAGTTTTACATTTTTTTCCCTTCCCCTGATAGAAAGCAATCTAATATAGGCTGTTCATGTATAATCATACTAAACATAGATCCATATTAATCATGTTGTGAAAGAAGAATCAAATCAAAACAGAAAAAATTAGAAAAAACATAATACCTAAGACAACTTTTCAAAATTGAAGATAGTAAACTTTGATCTTCATTTAAACTCCATAGTTCCTTCTCTACACATGGATGATATTTTCCATCACCAAGTCTTTTAGAACTGTCTTTGATTTTTGTGCTGCTGAGTTGAACAAATCCATTATAGTTATCATCGCTCAACCTTGCTGCCAGGGTGTATGGCGTCTTTCTGGTTCTGCTCATTTCACTCATCATTAGCTCATGCCAATCTTTTCCAGGCTATTCTGAAGTTCTGTCCCTCATGATTTCTTATAGAACAATAGTGTTCCATCACATTCAACCACTCCTTAGTTGATAGGTGCCCATTCTTTCTCTATAGTTTTGACCCATCCCTAAAGTTATAATTTGTAAACCTTCTAGGTATAGTATTCTCTTCTATGCTTAGATGTTGATGATAGTTGCTCACATTTTGGTAGCATTTCAAGGTCAACAGGATTTTCCTGTGAGGTCAGTAGAACAATTCTCATTTTACAGATGTCGAAACTGAAACACAGAAAGTCAAATACCTTGTCCAAGATTCACAACTAGTAAAAGTGTATCCCCAGCCTTTTTACTTCCAAGTCCAGTGCTTATCCCATGACTTCACCACAGACTGCCCCTGGTTTATCTCTGTAATGTTAAAGTGCTCTGTCTGAGTCTAGGGACCTATGTTTGAATTGTACTCTATAAAGGAAAATATCTATCTCATCAGGAAGATATGTTGGGTGGAATTAATGTATTTTCTCTCACTGCAGGTATGATACAAAAAAAGGATTCTGGTGCCAGCTGCTTGAAGGAGGGAAAACCAAGTGCTTGGGCAAAAGCAAAGGCAGGAAGTACCCAGAAATGGATTTGGATGTGAGTGGCTACAGCTGCCCCAAATTGATGATGTGGAGGGTGATGGTATAGCTAAGTTAATTCAGATCATAGGGACTTTAGGGAAGGACATCAGGCCTTCTTATTGGAAAATCTTTTTGGAATTTCTTGGAGATTATATTTATCCAGAAATATTAGTATAGAAAGAAAAACTATGCCACTTTATGGCACCAAACATACCCTTTGCTCTTCTGCCTCTTGGTGCTCTGTCATGCTAATATGCCTGGGATACCCTCCCTTTCCCCTTTGCTTTTAGTATCGTTGCTCATCTACTGAAGCCCAATTCTTTGCCTCTTGTTTTGTCAACCTTTCCCTCAGGTTTCCCCTGTTCCCACTATGAGTGATGGTCTTTTACTTGGACCTCACATAGAAGCACTTTATTCTGTTCCTCTCTAACAAATTTTTCATGTAATTAACACTTAGGAAGTCTTTTCAGTGACAGATACTACCCTAAGCTTTGGGTATGAGATAAGAACAATCGAGAACTTGCATTCTTAGGGGGAAGAAAATGCATAAGGAGGGGCTGGAGGTTAAAAAGTGGGGTTATGAAGCTAGGTATGGTTTTTCAAATGTTTGGTGATGGGGTGAGTTGGCCTAGGACAAAATAAAATAAAAGCCCATGTGCCTAATACAGGTTCTAGGGTAGAGCCTGATTTCCAGTGGGAAGAAGAAGGGGACCACAGTATGGGCAGAGTTCAAGTTGACTTGCTTTGGACATGGCCAGGACTGTGGAAATAGCAGACCCTGAAACATCACATAGATTTTAGCTATCATCAGTGTTGTTATCATCATCATTATCATCATCATCATCATCATATTATTATTATTATTATTAATTTCCATCCTACTAGACTAGAAATTCTTGAGTATAAGCAGGGATCATATATTTTAAGTTTTATACCTTATTGAGTGACAGCAACAGTTGTTCTTTGCATATTTTTCATTGTTGTTGAGTCATTTCAGTCATGTATGACTCTTGATGACCCCATTTAGGGTTTTGTTGGTAGATATATACTGGAGTGGTTTGCCATTTCCTTCTCTAGCTCATTTTACAATCTGAGGAACAAACAGGGTTGCCCAAGGTCATACAGCTATTAAGTGTCTAAGGCTGTATTTGAGCTCATGAAGATGAGTCTTCACCTATTGCTCTATCCATTACACCACCTGCCTGCCCAAGACCTGGGTTTGGTTTCTACCCCTTATACAGATTGGCTTTGGGACTGTGGAAATCACTTAAGCTCTCAGAACTTCAAGCTCTTCTCTAAGACTAAACTGTAGAACAGATACAGATCGACTTTGTGAAGCAAGTTTTCCTATTAGGAGTTTCATAGTATACCAATGAAGTCACAGACCTAGTGGTTCAGGAGATTTGTTGTTGCTCACTTGACCCCCTGGACTGTTCATGTAAGCTTTTTTTTTTTTTTTTTTTAAGATTTTTGCAAGGCAAATGGGATTAAGTGGCTTGCCCAAGGCCAAACAGTCATGGAGCTTTTTTGACCAGGATACTGGAGTGGTTTGCCTTTTCCTTCTCCTGGATGTCTTTTTTTTTTCAGAAGAGAACTGAGGCAAATAGGGCTTAAGTAACATGCTCAGGCTCCCCTAGCTGGCTCAGAAATGATCCGAGACCACATTTGACCTCATATCTTCCTGACTCCAGTCAGGTTCCCTATCCACAGCTGCCCCTCAGAACTGCATAGTATCACTTTGAAAGAAATAATGTATTATTATGAGTGTTAATAGAGCATAATATACTGAAGGGAATGGGGTGAATAAAGGGAGGAAGAGGTGAGTTCTGAGCAGGCCCCTGACACTTTGACTTCCCTTTCTTGTTATAGTCACGCGCCTTCCTAAGAGACTATTACCGGGACCATAACATCGAACTTTCTAAGCTGCTGTATAAAATGGGCCAGACGTTGCCCACCTGGCTGCGGGAGGATCTCCAGAATACTAGGTAGCTGCTGCCACTACCGTGACCAGAGTGAGCATTCATGATGGCAGGCAGCTCCCAGCCTCACACTGAGCCACCCTTGGGGTGTGGAACCCAGCCCAGAACTGCCAAGCATTTCTGAGCAATACCCCACCAAGACCTGACCTGGGAACGGGAAGAAGAGCCGAAGAGAGCTCCAGAGCCTGCCCCAGCCAAGGCCCCCAAGCAGGCGCGTGGCCCCAAGCACTTCCCCAGGTTTAAGGTCACTTCCAGCGTGTGTGTGTGATGCCACTGCCTTGGAAGAGGCTGCCTCTCACTGTGCCCTGGGTAGGGCACTCCCTCAGTATTAATCAATGTGTTTCCCACCGGCCGGACAGTGAGGGGGTGGGGTGGGGCAGGAAGGACCATTCCCCAAAAGGCCCTTCAGAGAGAGAGGTCTGGTACTCAACCAGTTACCAGGCCGGACTTGTGTCTGATGGCCTCCAGAGAGCTCTGGAGCCCATCTGATCAATACCTTCCCCTCTCTGTCCTTAAAACCTCTTCGGTACCTGCAGTATCTACCCAGTCCCTGGGGATCTTTCCAGGGGATGTTTTTAACTCCTCCATCCTAACATCCTGACTCCCAGGACCAGGTCCTGGAGTCAACATTGTCCCAGAATACTCACCCTAACCTCCTGCCCCATATCCTTTCCATATCATCAGATATGACTACGTGGTGTTTTCTGTGGTAAAAGACTGAGGTGACCCCAGGGTCCAGTTACCAGAACCCATTCCAGTGTACATAAAATGTCCCCCCCCCAGTCCCAAGCAAAGGCTATGGGCGGTGAAGATGGTGCCTACAGCCCGGTACCTCTGCCTCCAGGCCTGCTATAAGCAGGCTGAGGCTTCCCAGAGAACCTTCTAAAACCTCTCAAATACTAAAAAGCTGAAGTATTTTAATATTTTGGTTTTTGTTTCTTGGTGCCAGAGTTTGTACCCTGATTACTGGGGCTACACTGTGTTATTTTATATAAACTCTCTCTGTATCTCTTCCCTTCCCTCATCTGTCTCTTGCCTCCCCTCCCTTTTTTTCTTTCTAGTTCTCTTCACCTTCTTTTGTGGGGTTTGTTTTAATCCAGCCAGATGCCATAATCAGAGTGGCAGGGCATCTGATTGGCGGGGTCAGAAAGGTGGCATTTACTTCCAGGAGCTCTAATCAAGGATGCCACCCTTTCTCACCCTGAGGCTGTTTGATTTTTATCTCCTGCAGGCAGCAGATAAAATCAAGGAGGAATAGCTCCTCTATTATCCTGCAGTTATATCAGAAATGAGAGATGAAGAAACAGGCCTGACTTGTACCCCAGGGCCCACTTGTACCCCAAGGCTGGTGTTTTCAGGGATCTGGTGTCCTGATGTGTCTGGCTTTGTTACCCTCAGGTTCCTTTTGCACCTGGGGAGGTCTTGTGACTGAGTAAATTGCCTGAGGGCTTAACTACAGAGAGAACATGGAAGGGGTTGGGTAAGGATGACCATTCCAAAGTCTGGAACCCCTCTGTTTTTGACAGCCCCTTAGTTCTTCCCTGTTCTTTTGGGTTTACCTGTGTTCAAGGTCATGAGACCCTGGCAGTAGCACCATTTTATTGAAGACTGGAAGAGGAGACACGTATGGGACCAACATGAATGTATTGGGGTGGGGTGGGGAAGAAGGTGCCCTTGGATAAGCATGAGAGCCCCAGGCCTCTGTGACTGAGCATCTGCTGGCAGAAACAGGACTCTCCACATTGGGGATACTCTAGTTAAGCATCCCTGATCACCTGGCCCAGCCGTGAAGCCATGGAGCCTCTTTGGAAACGGGAGAGTGACGTAAGTTTAAATTGATAAAGCAAACCAGAGACCCAAGGTTCCTGTGTGAGCTCTTTACTTCTGGGGCTGTCGGAGCCCACATTTTTGGTGTGGGGCCCTGTGGGAGATCAGGTCAATGTATCTCCTCTGGATCAGACTCCCAGGTGAGTCTCAGAGCCCTCTCCTACTACAACAGTAGTTACCTGGAAGGGAGGGCCTAGAATGACAGTGTGTTTCCTGAGAGTAGGAGAGAATTCACCAGTGACTTCTGCCTTGAGAAGGGTCGTGTTAGAGGTCCTGCATCTGGGGCATGTGGTGGGAGATGAAATAAAACAGGCAATAGTTGCTTCAATCCAAGCCTCTAACCTGGATGGTGAGAAGCCAGGAAGCACAAGACAAAGCAAAGGTACTTTCTCTGGGAGAACTAGAGAGTGGATAGAAGGAATGATTAGAGTGGGCTTTAGTACAATCCAGTTCTTCAGGACAGGAATGAAGATGAGTTGAAGGAATAGGGAACTTAGAAATGTGAACTACTTGAGTCAAAATTGTTTTTACCAAAACTCCTGTGGAAACTGGAAAAGTTTGGCAAAAAAAAAAAAGCCTGGAAGCTAACACCATATACACCATAATAAGTTCTAAATGGATAATTGAGAAAAAGGAAAAGGGCAAGAGTACTAAACCAAGCACACTCTACAGTAGGCATTTACATAGACAGTGCTAGAGGGCCAAGAGTAGGCCAGAATGAATGGTCAGGGTGCTGGTTTATCTGTTTAAGGCAGAGGGAGTGGGAGTGATAGGATTGGATAAAGGAGGGGCTGAATTGCCTC
This sequence comes from Macrotis lagotis, assembly GCF_037893015.1. Classification (NCBI taxonomy): domain Eukaryota; kingdom Metazoa; phylum Chordata; class Mammalia; order Peramelemorphia; family Peramelidae; genus Macrotis; species Macrotis lagotis. The sequence continues at coordinate 400,556,134 of NC_133658.1, read as the reverse complement.
AGTAGGTATCTTGTCCAACTGAGTTGTAAGGGCTGGAAGACCACACCTGCTATCAATAACTCCAATGAGGTCTTTAAGATTGGCCTTACACAGAAACTAAGTGAAGTCAGAAGTGGTATTTATTATAATCTGGCTCTGGGCTGACTAGGAAAGAATGAGAATGATGAGGCAATGCAACTTCTGGAGCCTGAGGGTTTCCTTACTGGTGTTCCCAAGTGTTGTGTTTGGACCACTGTAGGACCCTGTCTATGGTGTGGCCAACAATTGTTGACAGGACAGCCACAGCTGCAACTGCGCAGACTCTCTGACCCTTTCCCTGTGCTCTTGAGTGAGTCTGTGTCAGAATCCAAGGGACCCTGACATAGAAGAACTTCTTTGCCTGGATCCAAATCTTTCTGATCAATGGAGGTAACATGATGAAATAGGAGGATTTTATACTGGATGTCTGGGAAACCACTAATAAAGTACTCCTGATGAAACTTCCCCTTCCCCTAAGGCACAGTGTCAGGTTCTAGGAAATGCCCCCCCCCCGGGGGGGTCTGGAAGAAGGGGGAGGTGGCCAAAGATGGTGGGTCATCTGCAGTCAAGTTTTCTCTTTAATGGAAACCTGACCATGTAACAAGTCCAGATGTTGGCCAAAGGAATGATGATGATTAGGGTAAGATGGAATAGGGTTGAAAGACTGATCCTAGTTTGGAGATCTGTGAAACCAGAGATGAGCCAATCTTGTTCAAAAGTCCAAGATAGAATGAGATTCTCACTCAGTACCAAATTGTTTGGATAATTACAGCTTTGTAATATAGTTTGAGATCTGGTACTACTCGGCCCCCTTCTTTCCAATTTTTGGGGATATTTTGATATTTTTGATTGATTCCCTTGATATTCTTGACCTTTTTTATAATGGGATCCTCTAAAAACATACCTACCCCATCTCTTTCCTTAACTTGGTGCTAGAGTGGGATTTACCTAGGATCCACAATTGCTTTCTTAATGGGCAAACAGAACACTATAAAAATGGATGGATGATGGAGAAATCTTGGGTCCCTGAGTCTGGTAAGAGTCTTGCCAATAACAGGTATATTGGTATCTTTTTCAACTGGAAGTCTGGGTTGAACTATTAGGGGCAAGTTTATAGACACAACTGTTTGACTTGTCCAGATGTTTTATATATATTGCTCTGGGTCAGGAAGGAAGCCCATATAGTGGATCTTTCAGGCTCACTTTTTTTTTTTTGGTAATTTAATATTTTATTTTTTTATCCCAATTATATGTAAAAACAATTTTAACATTATTTTTTCAAATTTTGAGTTCCAAATTCTTTACCTCCCTTTCTCCCCATTGAGAAGGCAAGCAGTTTGACATAGGTTATACATGTGTAGTCCTGCAAAATAAATTTCTATGCTATGAAAGAAAATACAGACAACCCCCCCCCCAAGAAAAATAAAGAAAAAGTATCTTCGATCTGAATTCAGAGTCTTAGCAGTTCTTTTTCTGGAGATGGTCAGTATCTTTTATTATAAGTTCTTCAGAATTGTCTTAAACTGTTGTGTTGCTGAGAATAGCTAAGTTATTCATAGATTATCATACCATACGGCTGTTACTGTGTACAGTGTTCTCCCTGTTATGCTCATTTCATTTTGCATCAGTTCTTGTAAGTCTTCCCAGGATTTTCTCAGAGCAACTTGCTCATCATTTCTTAAGGCATAATAGTACACCATCACAATCACATATAACAATTTGCTGAACCATTCCCAATTGGAGGAGTAGTGGGCAGGCTCACTTTAGCTAGGAGTCCGGGATCTCTCCACTGATGCTAACCCACTTGTAAAACTGTAAAACCCAAATGTAGTGTTCCCATTACCGCCCACTTAACCACCACCACTACCTGGGGGGACTATTCTGGAAAAATGTGTAAGAGTGCTATCTGAATCATTTTTTTTAAGTTTTTGCAAGGCAGTGGGGTTAAGTGACTTGCCCAAGGCCACACAGCTAAGTAATTATTAAGTGTCTGAGGTCAGATACTCCTGACTCCGGAGCAGGTGCTCTATCCACAGTGCCACCTAGATGCCCCCCAAGTCTTGGTGAATTTTTAAAGGAGATGAGGCAGAGTACTGTTGTGAGCCTGGCTGTCCAAGAAGACAATCTTTAATTGTAGAGAGCTACTTGAAGGAGGGAAAACTCAAGTATTTGGACAAAAGCAAAGGCAGAAAGTACCCAGAAATAGTGAACAGTTGGAGCTACAGCTTTTAGTTACCATTCTAGTGAAATTTACCAGGTTGGGGTGTTGAGGTGGCAGCAGGGTCCCCCCCAAGTTGTGTTTTCAGTTTGAATCCAAATGCAGACTTGGGAGGGGAGGAGAATTTGTTGGAGTGGCTTTTGGAGCTCTTGAAGTTGAAGACTGAAGATGGAAGAGCTATTCCACCAAAGTCAAGAATGAAAACATGAACCAGATCAAATGGCAGCACTCTTAAGATCTGGAATGGATTAGGTAGACATAGCTTAAAAACCTTGGGCTGCCAGCAGGTTGACAGGGCTCCTGTCTGCTGCTGCTGCTACTGCTTCATTTTAATAGAGTGGAAAATTCCGCCTATTAGGAGCTGCCCTACTAGGTAACCTGTTGGATTAGAGCCACAACAGTTCCTCTGCCACGAGGATAGAGCTGCATTCTCCAAGAAATCCTCAAGAATGAGATGTCTTTCTTCCTTCAACTTACAACTTAGGCCCCTGTAGTTTTGGCTGGAACTTGGAGGTCAAGGTAGTAGGTGCAATTCATATTGCTCTTGACATAAATGGTCTTAAATTCTGTTCTGCCAAATCTCCCTTTCATAAACATCTTTTCCCCAAATTAGGAGCAGACTTGGAGCCTCAGGAGTTGACTCAAGAAGATATAGCTCAATTATGTAGGCTTTCATTGGCACCATTCGGATTCTGCAAGATTTGCATTTCTAGTGTCCCTTTCAGGAGTTTCCAGATATTTCTTCCTTTCACCAAACCCCTCCCTCAAATAAGGCAGCCCTAAAGAAAAGACTCAGTCTGGCAAAAAAGACATCAAATCTCTGACTGATACCATCAACTAGATGGACTTGAGAACAGCATGACCTTGTGCTAGTTAATGATCAAAGTTGCCCTGATCATGATAGAGACACCTATATTTATTGCAGAAAACCAATGAAGCCTCATGGAAAAGAAGTATCCAAAAACATCTTGATAAGCTAGAATAATGAGAAATTATATTAGAAATAAAGCCTTGATCAAAAAAGTCAACTTCATAGTTACAGAATTGGGATCTATTGACATGGGGGAAGGGGGAAGTGATGCAGCAGGAGAGCTTTAAACTCATCGAGGGAAGCCTCAGATCCCATCTGAGGGAGTGCAGCTCCCATCTGCAAAGCTTCTCTGCCTCCCTCTGTCTATGTGCAGGTGGGAGCTAGCATCTTGGTAAGAGGCCCCTTCTTTATCATTAAGTTAGGAGTTAGGTTGGCAGAATCAAGAGGGGATGTTATCAGCTCTTTTCCCAACACTTAATAGAAATCTGGACTCCAAGCTCTGGCTGCTTCTAAGACTACCACATGAATTAGTTAATATTATCTTAACTGGGCAGCTGCTGTTACCAGTCCTCTTGTAAGTAAGCGTTTATGAAGCACCTACTCTATAGAGAATCATTTACTTCGTGTAGCTTAGGAGAAAGGCATAAAACTTCATCCTGTTCCTAACAAAGACAGTCTAATAGAGGAAACACATTTAAGAAATCAAAACAACCACTTAGAAAAATGACTATCCATTTAAAATGTTGTATGAATGAACCACATAGTAAAATCTAAACTAAGGAGGGGGATTGGCTTAGAAAGACTCCCAAGGTGAACTTTCTCTGACATTCACAATGGATGGAAGTTGAGGTGGAAATGAAAAGGATGGCAAGGAGTCGGAAAGTGTAAAGGTAATGTGCTTAGCAAGGGAAGGAGGGGAAGAAAATAATTCCCTACTGTTTCAGAGAACTAGCTAAAGTTCACAGAAGAGGGGATTTCCTGTTGAGCTTGAATTCTATCCACTTCTGTTGCCTTGAACTCTACGAGAGTCTGGGAAACATGCTTTGTCCTTTCACCTTTGAGTTCAACCTGGCTGGAACAAAGCCTGGTCTGCTCACATGGAGAAGAAATGAGGAGTTTTGCCTATGATTCCTGTATGTTCTCTGGACCTTGGGTAGGAAAAATAGGAAGTGGGAACCTAAGCAGCTGACTCTTAATAGTTGGGTGAAACAAGCTGTATTTTCTCATTACAAAGCTTCCTCTACCCACCTCTTTCCTCTCCCTGGTCCTGGTTCAGTGTCCCCAACATATACCCTAGAAGAGTTGGGGGGTGGGAAGATGGGATTGGAAGAAAAAAAGATTATGTGAGAAGTGCAAAAAAAGGCAAAGAAAAGTTTATACAACTTTAAAAATTTTTTTATTTTCAAGATCCCCTTTCCTCTTTTGCCAGTTTTTGAATAGAATTCATGTCTCTTCCTAGGGAGAGGAAGTCCATAGTTGAGATTAGGAGAAAGGGAAAGAAGAATCTCTTCCCTGGTTAGGAGGGGTGGGGAGTAGGGGGGATGAGATAAAGTTCAACCCATCTCTCCTGTTTCCTAGTGCTCACCAGCTTTTGGTTTCATTGGAAAAGAACCTTCATCACTAATGTACAATCTTGAACTAACTGCTAATAAAATGGGATTGTTTATATTCATTTCTCTGGGCTGTTTGTTTTCCTTTTTTTGCCAAGTGATATTTAAGAATAGAGATTCTGGGGCAGCTAGGTGGCATAGTGGATAGAGCACTGGCCCTGGAGTCAGGAGGACCTGAGTCCAAATCCGGCCTCAGACACTTAATAATTACCTAGCTGTGTGGCCTTGGGCAAGCCACTTAACTCCATTTGCCTTGCAAAAACAACAACAACAACAACAAAAGAACAAGAATAGAGATTCCTCATTGTTAAGTATTTCCCATTGCTGATAACTTTAGACCATATATACTAGGTGGAAATGTCACCTGGACACTCAAATCCTTTGGAATTTTGGACAATGGTTATTGTAGAACTTTGAATCTTTTTATTTTATCTTTTTGCAAGGCAATGGGGTTAATGACTTGCCCAAGGTCACACATCTAGGAAATTATTAAGTGTCTGAGGCCCTATTTGAATTAGGTCCTCCTGACTCCAGCTTTAAATCTGAAGATAGAAATGTCCTAGGAATTCATAGGATTTTTAATGAACATGCATTAGGAAAGCCACTTCAGCATCCTCAAATGAAAGCTATTGGATTTTAGGATAGATTAATGGAAAGAGCCTTGAAGTAGGATTTGCAGTTCTGGGTCCTGGCTGTGTCACTGTGTTGCTGGAGAATGTAGTTAGTTAAAGGCTTCAGGGGTTCAATTGAATGCGACTGAATTCACTTAAAAGACTGACTCTGATGAAGAATTTAGGGACAAAATAATTTTATATATTTCTGTGGTTAACAGAAGCTAAGAGAGATTAGCAGAGGAAACAGCATCAGCAGCTACAGCTGCCATCAGTAACAAGTAGTACGGAAGGATATAGGGGTATGAGAATTTATTTGGGAGATCACGCCCCCCCAAGAGCAGGTTGACCTCCCAAAGGAGAATGAACAACTCAGCTAAGGATAGGGTAAGCTTGGGGTGGCTAGGTGGTGCAATGGATAGAGCACCGACCCTGGAGTCAGGAGTACCTGAGTTCAAATCCGGCCTCAGACAATTAATAATTACCTAGCCTGCCTTGCAAAAAACCTAAAAAAAAAAAAAATGTGAGGAGAGGGTAAGCTTTTAAAGGGGAAAGAAGATGGGGTAATGAGGGATATGTAGAGGAAAGATGTAACTCAAAAGACTTAATCTGTTAGGTTAGGACAGGGATCTATTGTTTTGTTGATAGGGCCTTGTCTTATACCTGAGAGTAGGGATTTACTGGAGCCTTGCAAGCATATCCCTCACTATAATAAACATAATTCTGCAAATCATACCTCCAGTCATTGGTTAGTTAGTATAGTCCTCTTCTATATCTGAAGAAGGACTAACATATTTCCCTGAAAAAAAAAAAGACATAACCAGAAAATAAGCCCTAGCCTGATTTTTTTTTCAGGATGCTCATAATATAAACCCTACCCCCCAAAATAAGTCCCAGGTAAGATTGTTAGCCAGATGGACATATTTAATATGTCCATTGCAACACACAATGGATATATTGAATTATAAAATGATATTAATATATAATTAAATATTAACAATTAATATTGACATTAATACTTAAGATAGATTTATGTACATGAATAAATGTATGTTAAAATTAATTTAAGATCCTGTCTTATTTTCAGGGAAATGGTGGTGGTGCTGATGGTGGTGTTGGCAGAGGCTGTAGCAGCAGCAGTTGCCAGGGAAGAGCAAGGCACTTAATTGATAAATTCATTGATCTCATCTTGTTAGCTTGGACAATGAGATGGGGATTGTTATTAAAGTATGGCCAGCTCAGAGGTTAAGTATTTTACATGTTCAATGCAAAGGAAACAGATTAATTATAGAATATATTTCTCTGTCCAATATTTCCTTTACTACAACTAAACTGACTTTTAAGGACACAATGTCATTTTAAATTGCTATAAACCACATTGAGGGGTGGTTAGTCAAGGTTGCAATTCCAGTGAGGAATCAGCCATCTTCCCTTTACCCTTTGAGTATCCCTGGATTATACTATACTGGGATAGTGAAATGAGCTCTGAATTAGGAATGGTAAGACTTCTGTTTCTGATTGACACTAATTGGGACAAATAGCAAGTCATAGAATCATAGACTTTTTTAAAAAAGATGGTTTTGGAGCAGCTAGGTGGTGCAGTGGGTAGAGCACTCGCCCTGGAGTCAGAAGTACCTGAGTTCAAATCCTGCCTCAGACACTTAGTAATCACCTAGCTATGTGACCTTGGGGAAGTCATTTAACCCCATTACCTAGCAAAAAAAAAAAGATGGTTTTTATTTTTATACCACCTTCATTTCTCAGTAAATATCTTTATTCAACACCTGCTGGAAAGTTATCCCTTTATAACAAAGAATAAACAAGAAAGGGGAAAACAGTTAAGGAATAACACTTGGGGAAAGTCCTATATCATCTGTATGATTCTATATCCATGTTACATTTTCCTCCTTCTTTTCAAAGAAAGGAGAGAGCTTCCTCATGTTATTTCTTTGGTACTAATCTTGGTTATTATACTTTCTTGGCATTCATTTTAAATTATTTTGCTGTTCTTTCAATTTACGTTCTTGTAGTTGAGTATAGTTTTCCTTCTGCTTACTTCACTCTAGATCAGCCTGCTTCTTGGTATTCATATTTCTTATTTTTCACAACATAGTAATGTTCTTTTCCATTCATGAACCACAGTTTGCTGAACAATTATTATCTGATGGATGACTCTTAGAATTGGAAAGCACTTTAAAGGTCATTCAATCCAATACCTCCCATGAATAACATAAACAAGATTCTTTAAGTGTTCCAGGAACAGGATGCTTCACCAGGCCTGTCCATTGACAGGCAACCAATTGATAACAAGAAACTCCTCCAGTTGGCTCCCTATGTTTTCCCATTATTGGTACTATTGACTCTAGGGTCAAGAAAAACAAAAATAAAATTCTTCCATTGGAAAGACCTTCAGAGAAGGCAGACATAATCATTGGTGCAAATTAAGTCTTCTTTTCAAGCTAAATATTTAGAATTCCTTTAAGTTTTGATCAGAATGCAGGTTCTAAGTTTCTCTTCAATCAAGGCGTCCTCTTTTGGATATACTCCAGTTCACCAGTGTCCTTCCTAAAACCTGGTCCTGAGGACACAGATTCCACATGGGATATAACCAGAATAGAGAGCTTATCTCCCCCATGTTCTGGATACTATAACTTTCTCAGTATTAGCTCTTTTGTCCTATACACTGTTGACTCATATTGTACTTGTAATCACTTATACTCCCAGGACTTGGTCACATTAACTGTTGTCTAGCCAGATCTTTCCTTTTCTGAATATGTACAGTTGATTTTTTGAATCCTAAGACTTTTCTGAGTAACAAATCCATTAAAAAGTAATAAAAGAAAGTGAGGATATTTAGGGAATATCCTTCAATTTTTAGTCTGATATCAAAGATGACACCAGGTCATTCTATATAGCATGTCTTTTGATGTCTTCTTCAGAGGCAGAATCCTAAGCTACAGGACACACACACACACACACACACACACACACACACACACACACACACACAAACACACACAGAATTTTAAGTTCTAAATGTGATCTTAGAACATCAGATGCTCTACCCACTCAACTAAGCAAGCCTAGTGAGAAAAGTTCAGTAATCTTTGGGCCTAGTTGGGTGTCTTTGACAAAAGAGTTTTTAAAAATCTACCCAACTGCTAGCTATATTGGGACCATGAGGATCAAAGACAAAAGATCAAAAGTCAAAAAGAATTGACCCATATACTCTGAAATATTTATAGTATCACTTTTTTTGTAAGAGCAAGGAAACAAAGTACATCTTTATTAGTTAGAAAATGACTGAACAAATTGTGGTACCTTCTGAAATATTAGTCTCCTAGACATTTATTAAGATCCCAGCTACTATGCTGAGTACTAGCAATACAAGGAAAAGAAAAAACAGTTTCTGCTTTCAAGGAAACTACATTCTAATGGAGGGAGACAGCATACAAACAACTATATACATACAAGACATACACTCTTTGAGGATGATTAGGAAAGACCCCTGGAAGAAGGTAGAATTTGAGTTGAGACTTCTAGGAAACCAGGTAAGTCAGGAAACAGAGATACCAAGAAAGAGCACTCCAAGCTGGTGGAATGTCAATGAAAAGGTACAGAATCAGGAAATGTTTAAGAGGAACAGAAAGAAGGCTGATGTCAGTGGATCACAGAGAATAAGGAAGATAAGAAAGTCTAAAAAAAACCTCAGAGGGTAGGAAGGAGCTAGATTGTAAAGGGCTTTAAAAGCCAACCAGATGATTTTAAGCCATTGGCATAACTGGACTTGTGTTTTAGGAAGATACTTTGACAGCTGATTGAGGATGTGGGTGAGAGAAAATATGTGAAAATATTTTTGAAGTATATTCATGGAGGAAGGGGTGGGGAAAATAGGCACTACATGAACCTCACTTTCATGTGAAATATATAAAAGGGGGTTTTAATACAAAATGTTTGGCATAGTAATAATATTGGTAAACAAAGAAACAGGAGAGAGAAGAGAAAGGGTAGAGAGGTTAAGAGGGAGAGTCAGGAGTGAATAGATTCAAAAAAAAAACTTCATTTTTTGGGAGAAAATTGGAGTGGGATCAATGGTTCATGTAGAAGGGTTGGCCTATCATGTAGAAGGACCACCTCTCTTCATAGGAAACCAGAGTGAAGAGAAGGTTGCAGGGGAAGATGTCTTAATAAGGTGAGATGTAAAGAAGCACTCTTTTGATTCATACAAAAGAAGAGTATGGTAAAATGGATTAAGAAACAATAAAAAAAAACATTATTTACAGTAAAAATACCTTAAATATAAATATTCCAGAGTTAAAAATGAAGCACTGGAGCAAAATTTATTATGCTTTAGGTGAATTAGAAAAAACAGGAGAAGCAATCATGATCTTAAACAAGGCACTATTAAACGGAGACATAGTTAAACTGTTAAAGTGATGAGCAGGGAAATTACCTTATATTTAAAGGCATCATGGACAATGAAATACCAATACTTACCCTGAATCCACTATTATATAACATCTAAGTATTTGATAGAAAAGTTCATTGAATTACAGGAAGAAATATACAGCCAATCATAATAGTTGGAAACCTGAAAGACACTTTCAGAATTAGATAAATCTAATAAAAAGATAAAGGAAAAAAAGATTACAAGAAGACAAGTTTTTTTTTTCTTTTTAGGTTTTTGCAAGGCAAATGGAGTTAAGTGGCTTGCCCAAGGCCACACAGCTAGGTAATTATTAAGTGTCTGAGGTCAAATTTGAACTCAGGTCCTCCTGACTCCAGTATCAACTGCACCACCTAGTCGCCCCAAGGCAATGTATTCTTAACCGAAGAAGAGATAAAAGACAAATTGCAAAAGATAAAATAGATAACACTGGATACTTGAAAAGGAAGAGCTTCTGCACAATATTAATGTATCTAGGCTAAGAAGAGAAGCAGTTGAAATTTCTCCAATAAGGGATTGGAATGCAAGATATAGAAATACTATCTATCTTATCAATCATTGATAGCTATTCTCAGGTTAGATAAGTGATCTAAGTGCAGAAGGGAGGAAATGGGCTTCAGGAAAGGGGACTTATAGACTGCATCTAGGGGGTGGGTTTGGGGGTGAACTCACTAATTTTTTTTTTAGTTTTTTGTTGTTTTTTTTTTTAGGCAAACAGAGTTAAGTGGCTTGCCCAAGCCCACACAGCTAGGTAATTATTAAGTGTCTGAGACCAGATTTGAACCCAGGTACTCCTGACTCCAGGGCCGGTGCTTTATCCACTACGCCACCTAGCCACCCCAGAACTCACTAATCTTTAACTCAGGAAGGTAAGAAAAGGATAGACTTTAATTCACAGGTTTCTCAAAAGGCTCATAAAATTCATAGATGACTACAAAAAGGGCACAGGTGAAGTTCTTGGGAGAAGAAGTAAGATAGTGCTAGGACAGACTAACTAGCAGAAGATGAGGTTAAAATGGCTAAAGCACTTTAAAAAATAAGGAAAAAGCTTAGATCAACACAGACTCAACTGAATGGAGCTGAGGACATATTGTTCCAGCAGCATGGCCAGACCAGGTGAGTCTAACTTAGGGAAGAGAAGGGAAGGCAGCCCAACTGGTAGAGAATAAAGATGAGAGATGCACCCCATTAAATGGGTGGGTGCCTTTCCATGATGGGCAAGACAAGGGTGGTGTTTGAGGAGTGGTCTAGCACCTGGCTTCAGGTATTCTCCAATGCTCCTACCACAAGGGTAGTCCCCAAGGAATGGGACTCATTGGCATAAGTGGTGTTCTACATACAACTACACCCTCTCCTGCCTCAGAGAGCATGACTGAAAAGTAATGGAGAACAGCCCAACAGTCTAGCTCTGTGTCCAGAGTTGTCCTGTTACAAAAGGACACGAACAAGGCAGTTCTCAGTGGAAGAAGTTCAAAGTAAACACAACTACAAGAAAGAATGCTCCAAATTACTACTAATGAGAGAAATGTAAAATTAAAAAGCCAAATACTGAAAATTGGTAAAGATGACCAAAAATAATTAATGGTGGAGAGTTTGTAGAATAGTAGACACACTAATACATTGTTGGTAAAGTTGTGAAATGGTAGACATTTTGGAAAGAAATTTGGAATTATGTAAATAAAATTACTAAAATGTCTATATCCTTTGAATTAGAGATTCTATTCCCATGGAAGCTCTCAATAAGACAAAAGTCCCCATATACACCAAAATGTAGCATCTTTTTTCTTTTTTTAGGCTTTTGCAAGGCAATGGGACTAAGTGACACAACTAGGTAATTATTGAGTGACTGAGGCCAGATTTGAACTTAGGTCCTCCTGACTCCAGGGCTGGTGCTCTATTCGCTGTACCACCTAGCTGCCTGGTGACTTTTTTTGTAAGAACAAAGAACTGGAAACAAAGTAGATGTCCATTAATTGAGAAATGACTAAATAAATTTTGGCACATGAATGTTATGGGATATAATTGTGCTGTAAAAAGTGATGTATGTGATGAATACAGAGAAGCATGGAAAGATCTACATGAACTAATACAGAGTGAAATAAGCAGAAACAAGAAAACATACAATAACCATGACAATGTAAATGGAAAGAACAGCCACATATAAAAAAGTAATAATAATAAATTATAATTATAAGTTATTCAACATATTTGCATAATTGATATGAGGATGTCTCCAATCTACCCCTTTGTGGAGTTAAGAAGTCTACATGTCCTCCTACATATTACACATGTTTTTGGACTTTTATAATGTATTGATTAGTTGTGTTGATTTTTTCCTTCTTTTTTCTTTTCTTCTTTTGTCTTTAAAAGTATACAGTTTTTTAATAGATGGAATGGCTCTCTGGAAGAGGTAAGAAGAAGAATCTATGATGATATTAAAAACAGAAGACATCAAATAAAACTTTTTTTAAAGAGACTCTACATATTAAAATCTTACAAACTATGACCAGGTTTTATTTATACCAAAAATTTAGGGTTGGTTAAATATTGAGGAAAACATATTAATAATAAAGATAATTAAAATCTCTCAGATATATCAATAGATCCAGAAAAAAAGCATAAGATAATAGATCCAGAAAAGACAAAAATCCATTTTCTTTTAAAATCAACATTAAAAAGCTTAGAAATGAATTAAACTTTCTTTAATAAAACAAACAGTATGTATCTAAAACTCAGAGTCAGTATGTAATGGGAAAATGAAAGAGGACTTTCTATTACATAAGGAGAAAAGCAAGGATGTCCCTTATCACTAATACTGTTTAGAATAGGTCTTAAGGGGTGGCTAGGTGGCACAGTGGAGCCCTGGAGTCAGTAGTACCTGAGTTCAAATGTGGCCTCAGACACTTAATAATTACCTAGCTGTGTGGCCTTGGGCAAGTCACTTAACCCCATTGCTTTGCAAAAAAAAAACTAAACTCTAAGAATAGGTCTTAAAATGCCTGCTAAATCAATAAAATATGAAAAAGAAATTGAAGCACAGATAAAGGGAAAATAAATTAACTCTTTGATGGGGAAAGAGTAAAGATTTACATAGTATCACACAACTAGTAAATGTGTGAAACCAGAATTGAACTCAGTTACTACTCATTCCAGGATCTGGGCTCTCTCTCCACAGTGCCACCTAGCTGTCCCCATATATTATATATTTTTAAAGAGGTTACTTAAAAATTTTTGAAGATTCAGCTAAGAATTAATTTAAACAATAACTATAGCAAATAGCAGGTTCCAAAATAAATCTACATATGTCCCCTGAAGGGAAGCTAGGTGGTGAGGTGGATAGAGCACTGCCCTTGGAGTCAAGAAGACAAGAGTTCAAATTTAGCTTCAGACACTTGACTCCTATAGCTGTGTGATCTTGGGCAAGTCACTTAACCCTGATTGCCTCCTTTCCAGGGCCATCTCCAGTCATCCTGATTCATATCTGGCTACTGGACCCAGATGACTCTGAAGGAGAAAGTGAGGCTGGTGACTTAACACAGCACCAAATCACTCAAAATCCAGTTCATGTCTTGTCGTGGCATCACCTCCCTGATGTTGTAGTCTTCTTTGAAAATGGACAAAAAAAAAAAGAAAAAAAAGAAAATGAAGGGCAAACTTCATCATCATCATCATCATCATCATCATCATCATTGTTATTATATATGTCTCCCACCTTTCTGTATATTATCAAGAAAATTAAGACAGAGAAATTCCACTCAAAATAAATAGAGACTATATGAAATATTTGGTTGTCTACCTACCAAGACACACATTAGAATTAAAGGAATACAACTACAAAACATTCTTTAGAGAAATACAGAGTTAAATAATTAATATTCATTGCTCATGGTTAAATGGGACCAATATCTTAAAATTACATGTTAAAGTTAATTTACTTATTCAAATAAGTTCTCCAAAGAGCTATTTTATAAAGCTAAAAAATTATACATTAATCTGAAAAATCAAAAATCAAGAAAATGAAAGGAAGGGGTCTTGGCAATACTACATCTCAAACTATATTATAAAGCAGTAATCATCCAAATTGTTTAGTACTGGTTTAAAAAAAAGAGATCAGTGGAATAAATTAGGTACAGAAGAACCAAAAACAAATGAACATGGCATGATTTTTGCTAACACCACTCCCTCTTCCAGGATTCCAGCTACTAATTGGAATTCACTAATTTATTTCACTAGTTGAACAAAAACTTCTATGAAAATTGGAAAGTAGCCTGGCAGGAATTAGATCTTCAGATGAACACTTATACTATGATAAGTTCCAAATGGATGCAAGACTTAGTTATAGAAGGTGACATCTTCATAAATAAATTTTAAAGTAGCAGAGAAGAAAATACTTTTCCCCTGCTATGCATAGGAAGAGTCTTTGGCCAGAAGAAGAGATAGAGAGACTCATAGGACTTGAAATGGACAATTTGATTACATATAAAATTGAAAAACTCTTCCATAAACAAAATCAATGAAATTAAAATTAGAAGGAAAACAGTTAACTTGAGGGAAAAAAATCTCTGTGGCAAGTTTCTCTGATAAAGTTTTATCCAGTAAATATAGGCAATTAATTAAAAAAATAAGTGCAAGAACCATCCTAAAGACAAAAGGTCAACAGGCAGTTCTCAAAGAAGAAAAGCAACCATCAACAATTACATGAAAAAAAATCCTACAAATTCTTAATAATTAGAGATAAACAATTTAAAACACATTAGCAAAATAAAACAGTTCTAGGCCACTACCTCATACCCATTAAATTGGTTAAGAAGACTGAAAAGAAAAATGACAAATTCTGGAGAGGATTTGGAAAAATAAATCTGTACTGTTGGTGAAACTGTGAATTAGTTCAGCCATCCTAAAGATCAATTTGGAACTATGCCCAAAGAACTTTAAAATTGTATGTACCCTTTGACCCCAGAAATATCAATGCTAGTTTTATACCCCATGGAGATCAAAGGAAAAGGAAAAGGATTTATATAAACAAAAATATTTTTTAGCAGCTCTTTTTGTAGTAGTGAAGAACTGGAAATTGAGGAATGTCCATGAATTGGGGAATGACTGAACAAGCTTTGATATATTGATGTAATGTAATAATATAGTGCTGTAAGAAATTATGAAGGGGAAAATTTAAGAAAAAATATGGGGAAACATATGGATAAGTGAAGTGAGCAGAACTAGGAGAAAAGCATACATAGAAATAGCAATATTGTGAGGAAGATCAACTATGACAGATTTAGTAACTGATCAATACAAGAGAGGATTTAAAACATTTTTTCTCTCAGTGGGGGAGAAGAGTGGTGGGTATTGGTGGTCCAGTCAAAGTGATACAAAAAAGGAAAGGAAATGTGAAAAAGTAATATTAATAAGCATTTTTTTAAAATTGCTTTAAAAAAACCCTAAAAGTTTTGTAAGAAGGAGATAAAGCAGGGCAACTTTGGAACCAATGGGCTAAATTGATTATATACTTAAATTTTTTTTTTTTAGGTTTTTGCAAGGCAAATGGGGTTAAGTAGCTTGCCCAAGGACACACAGCTGGGTAATTATTAAGTGTCTGAGACCGCATTTGAACTCAGGTACTCCTGACTCCAGGGCCTGTGCTTTATCCACTGCGCCACCTAGCCACCCCTTAAAATTTTTTTTTAACAAAATTAATCAGTATAGAGATTTGTTCTTTCTTTCTTTCACAATCAGTGACTTGTCCAGGGTCACAAGTATCTGAGGATGGCACATTTGAACTCAGATTCTCCTAACTCCAGGCTCGCGCTTTATTCACAGTGCTACTTAGTTGCTATGGATAGAAAAAGAGTCCTTGGCCAAAAGAAGAGATGAGAGATTCATAGGCCTTGAAATGAACAATATTGATTGCATATAAAATTGAAAAACTCTTCCACAAACAAAATCAATGAAGTTAAAACTAGAAAGAAAAAAAGTAGTTAACTTTTAGACAAAAAAAAATCTCTGCAGCAAGTTTCTCTAATATAATTTTATCCACTAAATGTAGGCAATTGATTAAAATATATAAGTGCAAGGACCACTTGCTGGAGAGGATGTGGGAAAATAAATCTGCCCTGATGGTAGAGATGTGAATTAGATCAACCATCCTAGAGATCAATTTGGAACTATGCCCAAAGAACTTTTTTTTATTCAATTTTATTTTATTTTCAGTTCTGGCTTCTCTTTCTCTTTTTGTTCCTCTCTTCTCCATCTGTAAAGCTAAAAAAGCACAATCTATTATAAATACATATGTTTGTGCAAAATTAATTCCTGCTTTAGCCATGTCTGCAAAAACAAAAAAAGAAGAAGAAAATATACTTAATCTGCTTGCAATTCATCAATTTTCCATCTGGAGGTGGAGGGCATGTTTCATTATCAGTCATTTGAAATTATAGTTAATTATTGTATTGATCAGAGTTACTAAGTTGTCCAGTCATTCCCCAGATCACATCCTTTCAATTTCTAACAAAAAAAGAACTACTGTGAATATTTTTGTACACATTGGTACTTTTTCTCTTTCTTGGATCTCTTTGGAGGTTTAGAACTACCAGCAGGATTAATGGTAAAAAGGCTATATATTCAGCTAATAGCTCTTTAGCTATAGTTCCAAATTGCTTTCCAAGAATGATTGAATTGATGGTAAACCTGTTTTTACCAAAGCCCTTCCAAAATTATGATTTCCCTTTCTTATCATCTTAGTCAATATGATTAGCTTTAGATGATATCTGAAAGTTGTTTTAATTTGCGATTTTCTATTAATGCTTTTTTTAAAGTATAGTTATTGATAGCTTGAATTTCTTCTTTTGAAAACTGCCTATTTTTATCTTCCGTCACTTATCAAATGGGGGAATGGCTCTTTCCCTTGTAAATTGGCTCATATATTTGAGAAATGAGACTTTTATAAGAGAAACTTGCTGAAAAGATCCCTCCCTCTCCAGTTTCCTGCTTTTCTTTTATTTTTAGCTGCATTTGGATGTCTGTTTCCATCCTTTAAAATAAAATTTTCCATCTTACCTCTTGTAAACCTCTCATTTTATTTAAGCATGAACTCTTCCCCTATTCAGAGATCTAATACATAATCTCTTTCATGCTCACTTATTTGTTTATAATGTCACCCTTTATGTTTTTATCACATTCTCATCTTGATATACAGTGTGAGATATTAGTCTATACCTAGTTTCTTTTAGACTACTTTATAGTTTTCTCAACTATTTTTGTTAAATAATGAGTTCCTGCATCAATTGCTGAGATCTCTTAATTTATCCAACACTAGGTTACTGTGTTCATTTGCTTTTGTACTTTTTGTACCTAATTCGTTCCATTGATCAAACCTCTATTTCTTTTGTGGTTGTTCGGCCATTTCGGTAGTTCAGCTCTTCATGATCCCCTTTGAGGTTTTCTTGGCAAAAGTAATGTAGTAGCTTGTCATTTCCTTCTCCATCTCTATTTCTTACCCAATATCAAATTATTTTGACAATTAAACTTTGTAGTATAGTTTGAGATCTGGTACTGGTAGACACCTTTCTTTCCATTTTTTTTTTTTCATTTGTCTTGATATTCTTTTGTACCTCCGGATAAATTTGATTATTTTTTTTCTAGCTCTCTAAAGTGATTCTTTGGTAGTTTTTGGTGATATCTCATAGGTAAATTAATTGAGGTAATAGTGTCATTTTTATTATATTGTCTTAGTCTGTCCATGATCAATTTAATATTTCTCTAATTATTTAGAACTGTCTTTATGTGTTTTGTAATTCTGTTCAGAGTTCCTGTGCATGTGTCTTGGTAGGTAGACTCTCATGTACTTTATACAATCTATAGCTATTTTAATTTTTCTTTTCATCTTTTCCCACTAGATTTATCAGGTAATAGAAAGAAATACTAATAGTTTGTGTGGGTTTGTTTAAATCCTGCAACTTTGCTAAAGTTGTTAGTTATTTCAATTTAATTTCAATTCAACTTTTTTAGTTGACTCTACAATTCTCTTAGTAAACCATCATATTTTTTGCAAAATAAAGTTTTTTTTAATTCTTCACTGCCAATGTTTATTCCTTCAATTTTGTTTTTTGTCATATGTCTATAGCTAGAATTTCTAGTTACAATATTGAAGAGGAATAATGATAGTAGTCATCCTTGCTTTACCCCAATCTTATTGGAAAGGTTTCTGGTTCATCTCCATTACAGATAATATTTACTCTTGGTTCTGGACAAATGCTACTTATCATTTTCTTTCTTTTTTTTTTTGGTTTTTGCAAGGCAATGGGATTAAGTGACTTGCCCAAGGTCACACAGCTAGGTAATTATTAAGTGTCTGAGGCTGGATTTGAACTCAGGGCCTCCTGACACCAGGGCTGGTGCTCTATCTACTGCACCACCTAGCCACCCCTACTTATCATTTTAAGAAAAATTCCTTTTACTCCATATTTACCAATGTTTTTAATAGGAATAGGCGCATTTTAGCAAAGGTTTTTCTACATCTATTGAAATAATTATTTGATTTTTATTGAGTTTTCACTAATATTGTCAATTATCTTTATAGTTTTCCTAATATTAAACCAGTCATGGTTTAATTTCTTTTATAACTCCAATGTGACAATGTATAATCTTTGTGCTATTTTGCTATAGTCTCCTTGCTAGTATTTTATTTAAAAATTTTACCCTGATTTTTACTGGAGAATTCCTTATCAGTTTTGACTCTCCTTGGTTTACGTATCAAGATTATATTTTTGTCATAGAAAGAATTTGGAAGAATTTCTTCTTTATTTTTTCACATAGTTTATGTAATATTGGAATTAAGTTTTCTTTAAATGTAGAAATCACTTGTAAATCCTGAGTTTTACCTTTGGAAGTTCATTTGTAGCCTATTCCATTTCTTTGGCTAAGACAGGGTTATTTACGTATTCTATTAATTAATTAATTAATAATATTAATCTGAAGAATTTATATTTTTGTAAATATTCACCCATTTAATTTAGATTGTCAGTTCTATTGGTATATAATTGGGCATTTTATAAACTTTAAAAACAACAACCAAGCTGTATGAAATGAAGATTTATGGAATCATATATGATATTTTCTTCTTATTTGGATAGAAATGCTCATTTTTTTTACATTTGTCAAGTGGAGAATAACAAAAAATTAAAAATTAAATAATCACAGTCGAAATTGTTCAGTCATCTTTTATGATCATTTTTACCCAATGTTTCAATAAGAATTTTCTCTCTGAATATAATTATTTAAGGTCTCTTCTATGCTTTGTCTTCTAATATTTTTCATGGCATAAAATTTTATATTTAATCCATATATACAGTTGAGGTTTACTAGCCTAACTGAAGCAACAAAGTACCCTGATTGAGAGAGAAATCAAAAGTAGTGCCTACCAAGTAGGTAAACCACCACCATCTCCTTGGTCATCAACTTCCCTCAGATACCAATAGAAATAGACCAGGACCCTGAACTTAATGGGAATGGCAATGCTCCCAATCAACTTCCCTCAATCATTTCCTGGGAAGATGATCTCTTTGGAGATGCAACTTCATAATTGCTCCTGTAGATGATACAGGCCTGTTACTGAAAACTCCAAAAAAGAAAATTCTTGTCAATAAATTCCTTGGCATTGTCAGATACTTCAACTGAGTGAGATTAAGATGGTTTTGTCAGTGAAAATCACTTTAAAAAGCCATTACCATCTGCTTTGATCCCGTACCCAAAGGATTATGGTACCTTCTTATTTGACTTGCAACTGAAATCTTCCATATATAATGTCGTTTTAGAATGGAAGCTCCTTTGGAACAGAGTCTGACTTCCCCATTTGTATCCCCACATGTTGTATGTATTATTTTAAAATGTTTTATTCAATCATTCATTCATATGGTGTAAGGTTTAAAACTATTTTTTGATGGACTGTTTTATGGTTTTCCTAGAAGTTTTTTAACTAAATAGGGAGTTCTTAATCCAAAACTCAGCATTCTTAAATTTATAGTATTCTATACAACTATGTTCGATTACTTCTGAGTCTTGTTTGCCCAATCTGTTCCATTACTCAGTTTTTCTATTTTTTTAGCTAGCATTAATTTGCTTTCATGACACTTTTATAGCATGGTTTGAGATGTGGTACTGTTAGGCACTATTTACTTCTTTTTACCATCTACTGCTTTTTAAAAATAATTTCCTCTGAGAGTCTTCACTTTATGTTCCTTCATATGAATTGTTATTTTGTCAAAATCAATAAAATAATCATTTGATATTTTGCTTGGTATAGCACAAAAATCTATAAATTAAAGTAGGCAATATCACCATTTTAAAAAATTGGTAAAATCCAGTCATGGGCAATTAGTATTTCTCCAATATTTAATTCTTCCTTTATTATTGTGTAACCCTGGGTTTCCAGCCAAATCTGGGGTATTGTGTATGACACTTTCCTAATTGGTTGTGGAGAGAGAGATTTTGAAAGCTGTAAATATGTATGTAATTTCCAGATTGCTTTTCTTTTTTTTTCTTTATTTTTTTTTATTAAGGATATTATTTGAGTTTTACAATTTTTTCCCAATCTTGCTTCCCTTCCCCCACCCCCACCCCACAGATAGCACTCCATCAGTCTTTACTTTGTTTCCATGTTGTACCTTGATCCAAATTGTGTGTGATGAGAGAGAAATCATATCCTTAAAGAGAACAGAATTCTCAGAGGTAACCAGATCAGACAATAAGATATCTGTTTTTTTGTTTTTTTTTCCAAATTAAAGGGAATAGTCCTTGTACTTTGTTCAAACTCCACAGCTCCTTATCTGGATACAGATGGTACTCTCCTTTGCAGACAGCCCAAAATTGTTCCCAATTGTTGCACTGATGGAATGAGCAAGTCCTTCACAGATTGCTTTTCAAAGACTTTGAAGAATTTCCTTTTGTGAGATTGGGGGGGGGGGTCTTTCTTAGTTTGAGTTTATATATATTGCTTCCAAAAGGAGAATTCATTTACTCTTTGTATCTTTTGGTACAATTTATCTGATTTTTGTTTACCATCTATTTTGAATAAATGGGTTTACTTGCAAGTCACTATTTTTTAATGGTCTTTTGTAAAACTAAAAGTTATACAACTGTGAAGAAGTAAAACTGGGGAATGTAAGCTATGAGACATGACTAAGTTTTGAATCAAAATTGTGCTTCAAGATCAGAAATATTTATAGGGACATAAAGTTATAATTCTAGTGCCCTCTTAAAGACTAACGAAAAGATCACCAAACCTTACAGCCCTTCTTTTATTCCCTTCAAGAAAGAAACTAAGTCTCCCTTGGAAAGTGATGGCAAAATTCCAGAGACATCGTTTAATACCTTTAGAGAATCGATGTGAATATATATATATATATAAGCACACACACATGCATACACACATCCATAAAAGTGTTTTTAATTGTAATTATATATGTCCTTTATCTTAGTAGAAAGACTGCATATTTTACACATGCTTCACTCACTGTCTTTTCTTTTTCTTTTAAATAATACATTATTTTTCCAAATTACACATAGACTATTTTTAATATTAACTTTTTAGGGTTTTTTTGCAAGGCAATGGGGTTAAATGGCTTGCCTGAGGCCACACAGCTAGGTAACTATTAAGTGTTTGAGGCCGGATTTGAACTGAGGAACTCCTGACTCCAGGGCCGGTGCTTTATCCACTGTGCCACCTAGCCGCCCCACCAATATTCATTTTTAATAAAAATTTGAATTCTAAATTTTCCCCCTCCTCCTAAAAATGATAAGCAATTTTACATAGGTTATATATGTGCAATCATACAAAACATATCCATATTAGTCACATTGTGAAAGAAGAAACAGAATAAAAGGAAAAACAAACATGAAAAAATAAAGTGAAAAAGTATGTTTTGATTTGCATTCAGACTTCATCAGTTCTTTCTCTGGTGGTGAATAGTATTTTCCATCATGAGTCTTTTGGAATTATCTTGGATCATTGTATTGCTGAAAAGAGCTAAGTCATAGCTAATCATTATACAATGTTGCTGTTACTGTGTACAATCTTCTTCTAATTCTGCTCAAATACATGGCCAAAAAGTCACCAGGGTTGTATAACCTCAAAACATTCTTTATTCTGTTGGAGAGGGGAAACTAGACACACATGCCAAGGGTCTCATCTAGAAGGAGACCCAGTGCAGTGGGATTCAGTCTTGATACATATAGTAGTGGCTAGACAAAGACACAGGCAGTGAGCTGTAGTTGTGGCAATGACAGGGTAACAGCAACAATGAAACAAGTTTGATTCACAGAAGTTTCATGACTGGAACATGGTTCAGGAGGGTTCTTATCCAGCTTCAGGACCATCTGGGACTGGTGTGAAATCATTTTGGAATTCTGCAATAGCAGAACTCATCCAGAGGGTGAGCACAAATGATTGTTTTTATGCCAAGCTCAGGGAATAATTTGCACGTTGGACTTTAGCTCTAAAAGACAGGATGTCTCCATAGTAAAACTAGAGGGATGAAAAGAAGGGGGATCTTGGTATGGGGCATGGGGAGCCTGACACTTAGAGCAGCCAAGTGAGTCTTTTTTTTTTTTTTTAGGTTTTTGCAAGGCAAAGAGGGTTAAGTGGCTTGCCCAAGACCACACAGCTAGGTAATTATTAAGTGTCTGAGACCAGATTTGAACCCAGGTACTCTTGACTCCAGGGCCAGTGCTTTATCCACTAAGCCACCTAGCTGCCCTATATAAGCCTTTTGAACATAGTTCCAAATTGCTCTCCAGAATGGCTGGGTTCAATCTTAACTCCACTAATAATACATTAGTGTTCCAATTTCTCCACATTCCTTCCAACATCTATCATTTTCCTTTTCTGTCATGCTAGTCAATCTGAAAGGTGTGAGGTAGTACCTTGGAGTTGGTAAGAGATGGTAAAGAAGGGTCTCTCTTTTGAAGGTCCACTATTGGGCCACTCTTCCTGTCTTAATAACTAAGGGATCCTCATACAAGAATGAAGCAGCATTCACTACATCAGTCATCATGGGATGGGGGAATCAAGCTACCTTCCCAGGATTTACTGTATTACTTCAAAATGACAGTTCATTGGTTTTTGAGTATTCTATCCCCACCCCCATAAGTGGTTAGGACACAATGGACCTAGTATTCCTTGCATGGGGTGAGCTCTAGCTGGAAAAGACCAAGGGACCTGTTGGTTAGCTCCCATTATGCTATCATGCCATCTGTTCCACTGGCTTCCTACCACTTGCAGGATCAAATATGAAATCCTCTGTTTGGCATTCAAAGTTCTTCACAATTGGCACCCTTTTACCTTTCCATTCTTTTTACACCTTACTCTCCACCATGTACTCTGCAATCCAATGACCCTGACCTCTTTGCTGTTCCTCATCTTATAGGATACTCCATATCTTGACTCTGGGTATTTTCTTTCTTTTTTCCAAATACGTACAAAGAAAGTTTCCAAAATTCATCTTTTTGTAAGCTTTTGAGTTCACATTTTTCTGCCTCCCTTCCCTCTCCCCTTTCCATGGTAGCAAGTAATTTGATATAGGTTGTACATATATGCATACAATTGTGTTTAACATATTTCCATATTAGTCATGTTGTGAAAGAAGAATTAAAACTAAAAGGGGGAAAAACATAAAAGAAGTTTTAAAAGGTGGACATAGTGTGTTTTGCTCTGCATTCAGATTCTATAGATTTTCTCTGGATATGGATGGCATTTTTTTCTAACAGATTTCTCAGAATTGTCCCTGTTCACTGAACTGCTGAGAGGAGCTTCATCCATCATAGTTGATCATCTCACAGTGTTGCTGTCAGTGTATGGTCTGCTCCTGGTTTTGCACCCTGCATTTAGCATCAATTCATGCAAGTCTTTCCAGGCTATTTTGAAATCTTCTCTGAACATGTTCAATGGCTATACCTTAATTCTTTTTCTTGACTTGTTGCTATAGGTAGCATTTCTGGAACAATATTGAATAATAGTAGTAGTACCTTTCTAATCTTATCTCATACCACTCCCCTTCAGAAACTACAGTCCCAGATACACTGTCTTAGTTTCTTTCCAGGCTCCACAGATAATCTCCTCCAGGATCCCTCCAGTTGTTCATGCTTCTCTGCACTCTCTGCTATTCCGTGAACTAGTCTTTCATCTTTTTTCTTGGCCTTCTCAATAGTATTATTTCTGGATTGAATTGATAATACCACATTGACCTAGGTTCAAAACCTCATTCTTTCTTCCCTCTCCCTCATGATTTGCATCCATTCAGTCACTAAATGCTACCAGTTCCAAATCTACAATATCTTTCCTATCTCTTCTTCTCTGTACTATCTTAATAGATCTGACTCTGGGTGAGATTCCTCACAAATATATCCCTTACACATCTACCAAAATTATCTTCTTATTGCAAAGATCTGAGCATTTCATGCCTATCTTTCAAAAGCTTCAGTTATATGCTCTTGTGGGCTTCAGAGAGACAAAGTAACCATCAGAAGACCCCTCAGAGAGCCAAAGCTAGTAGCAGACCACAGGAACTCTAGCAGACCACAGGAACTCTAGTAGCAGCAGGAACAGTGTGATTTAGGAGCTGGCCCAGAGAACGCTTGGGCGTTATCCAGTCCAGTGGGGAGGATCAGGCAATAGAGAGAGTTCAAGAAGGAGGTAGCCCAGCTGAGCAACTAATTTATCAATTTCTGCCATACTTTGAAGTGTAATTGGGAGGGACTCCATGGGTGGGGGAAAAAGAAACCAAGGGCAAGTAGGGGCCCAATGACCATATGCATGTGATTCCAATACTGGAGCTTCAGGACCTTCTCATTTCAAGTTTGGGTCTTCTCAGGGATCTGTATGGAGGAGAAAGTGGTCTCTAGGTTGGAAGGGAATATTTTGTATTTTTACATGTAAAATTTGAACCTACCCTCTCTAGGTTTGGGAGAAATATATTTTTAACTTTTGCTCTTGCTATACCTCCTTCTTAAATATCCCACTGTCAAAACTTATCAATATTAAGTGGTTAAGACACTGGTGGAATGGAGAGCGGAAGGGGAAGCACACTGAATGGAGCTGGGAGTAATAGTCCTAGAATCTCCAATCCCTTATCTCTAATGGGAAGGGGTTCTTACCTGCTGCTGAGGAGAATGCCTCTGGCATCACAAGTGGCTCCTTCCTACCTTCCCCCACCCCCAATTTAACTCAATGACTTTGAATATAGGGGTTAGGGCGCCAACCCAGTTTCACTGATAGGGTGAATTCCCAAACGAGAAACTCCCTACACCAATGCAGATCGGCATCTTCTGTGAGGTTAAAAATTTTCCCAAGGTTAGAGTCAGTATATGTCAGAGTTTGGACTTAAATGGAGGAGGTCTTCCTGGCTCTGAGGTCAGCATTCTCTCCACTCCACATTGCCTCTGGAGCATAGCAAGTGCTTAATGAGGCAGCAAGGTGGAATAGTGGACTTGGAGTTAGGATGATATGAGTTCAAATTCAGTCTCAGACACAGTATTACCCTGGGCAGGTCATTAAGCTCAGTTTTGACATTTGTAAAATGGGAGTGATAATACCAGTTTCTTCAGAGGATTGTTGCAAGGATAAAATGAGAGAATACTGGTAAAGTGCTTTGCAAACCTTAATATACAAATGCTAGCTATTTTTAATAAATATTGATTAAATGTTTAGTGATTCTTATGAATGATGTGTTTTGCACAAAGTAGGTATTTAATAAATGACTGTTGAATGAATGAATACACCAATCCTGATGAGATTTTAAGGAAATTCTCTAGTCTACTTTATGAATCTTGAGCAGGATAAACTAGTTTAATCAGGAACTTTTTTACAAACTATTCTTTAGGGTACATGATTTAGGTATGTGGACAATTACATACAGATAGGTGACATAGTACATTGAGTGCTGGACCAGGAGTCAGGAAGACTCATCTTCCTGAACTCAAATCAGGCCTTAGTCACTAGCTGTATTTTTGCCAAGAAAACCCCAAATGGGGTTACAGAAGAGTTGGACAACTGAACAACAGTGACAATCACATCCATCTTAGTTTGATTCTTTTTTTTAGGTTTTTTTTTTTTTTGCAAGGCAGATGGGGTTAAGTGGCTTGCCCAAGACCACACAGCTCGGTAATTATTAAGTGTCTGCGATCAGATTTGAACCCAGGTACTCCTGACTCCAGGGCCAGTGCTTTATCCACTGAGCCACCTAACCGCCCCTTAGTTTGATTCTTAAAGAACAAAAATGTCAGCGGCAAAAAGTATCTTATCAGATGGAATGTTCACTAGTTCAGCTGGGCTACCTCCTTCTAGATCTCTGTCTCTTTTATCTTAGGATATAGAAGGGACAGCACAGACTATCTGAGCTGATAGGCTTTCCGTTCACTCTTTTCTCAACTCTCTTGTCTGAATTCAGATCTGATCATTCAACCAAAACTATTTTCTTCAAAATTCCCTTTTCTTATCTTTCTTTCCTTACCATTTTCTATACACTCTTCAATGCAGAGACATTGTTCTTGCCAGTCCTCACAATTAGACCCCCAATGTCCTGACTTTGTGCATTTTCAATGGCTATCATCCATGCCTGGAATTCTCTTCCTCCTCATTGCTTTTCATGGCCTCCCTGCCTTCCTTGAAGTTCCAACTAAAATCCTACCTTCTGCAAGAAGCTTTTCTTGACATTGATTATTTTTGTTGATCTACCTGTATCTTGTTTGCACATGATTGTTTTCATGTCTCCCTCATTAGACTGTGAACTCCTTGAGAGTGGGGATTAATTTTTGCCTTTCTTTGTATTCTTAGAGCTTAGGATACCTAGCCCATAGTAGATGCTTAATAGATACTTGGCTTGACTTTTTTCTTAACCTAGGGACCTAGAATATAAAACACAATGCCAGAACAGCCAAGCTGGCTCCTTCCTTTTGCAGATAAGGAAATGAAAGTTAGGCAAGGGAAGTTGCTCATCCAAGGTTATATTAGTAGCAAAGCTATGCCTAGAAGGCAGAAGAAATTCATTTACTGGAAACTTTTTAAGATTGTTGAAAGAATCCTGAGCCAGTGGGTGAAAGACTTGGGTTCTGGTTCTAGCACTGCCACTTTCTTTTTCTTTTTTAATGTTTGAAATAATTTTTTTTGTATATCTTCTGCTTTTACATCACTTATATTTCTCTCTTCTAACCACTGTCCTAGCATTCTTTATAACATGTAACAACACTGGAGGGCTAATCTCACTCTCTAATGGGTCCCGATTCTTTAGGATCATGCTTATGACCAGAATCAGTCCTAAGAAAGTCTGGTACTAAAAAAGTGGAGTCAAGCATTTCCCGCCCCCAGGGAGTGTCACTTAAAGCTTAGGTTTGGTACATGGCTAGGTTCTCCCTAAAAGGAACTAGAATGGAAAGGTATTCAGTGAACACTTATAGGTCACATATATGACAGCTTGTTTAATTCCTCCACATACACAAAAAAGATAAACATATAGACTACTCACAAGCACTTATTGATAAAAACTTAAGCATGTTGCAGTAACCTAATTACTAGTGTCCTCAGTCAGGAATCTAAGACTTAAAGTAGGACTGTCCAACCTTAGGTTATCTTAGGGCTGCATTAAAATAAAATAATTATTCAAGGGCCACACCCATAATAAAAAATTCAGTATCTTATCTTAGCAAGTGCTATGAAAAGTCATGGTACTTTTAACTTCTTGGAAAGAGGGGGATTGCATGTCATCAATACCACAGGCGAAAACAAATACAAAACAACGGAGTGACAACACAACAGTCTAAAACATAGGTGCACACTGACTAGTCTGCATTGTACAGATGGAATGCATCCCATGGATTGACTAAAAATTCTAGGCGATATGTTGTCTGTAATACCACTTAAAAACACCAAAGAAAATTAACATCAAGGAGATTATTAATGTTGGAATTAAAAAATCGAATACACATTCCATGCAAATTATTATTTCATCTTTTCACTCATAAAAATTAAAATCCATAGGTAGGCCACATAAAATCACAACTGCAGGCCCCATTTTGGATGGCCTTGACTTACAGCATGAAAACAAGAGACATTTTGGACACTGGTGAACTCCTATTTCACCTTTTCTAGTTCTGCCCTAGATTTAGTTTCCTCTAGATTCTTGTCTACTAGTAAGCTTGTCTTCCAAGAAGCACTCCAAACAGAACCACCTATGGGATGAAGGCATATCACACTTGTCAAACTCAGAGATATTGCCTTCAAGACTTTAAATATCCCATGTTTTATCACTGTGCTCCTTCAAGGCCCCCTGCCTCAGCTCATAGCACCAAATCCTTAAATCCTGGCTCATCATTCAGAAATGGTCATTCTGTGGGATGAGTCCTGACCAGAACACATCTCTAGAAATAGTCAAAGCTCTGGCTCTACATTATACCAAGAATAAAAAAGAAGAGGGAAAGAGTTCATCAAAGCTAGTCAACCTACCAAAAAAAGTCTAACATCAATACTTAGTGTTCCACATCCATAATTGCCCACCTAGGAAATGAAGGGACAAGATGCCTCCTTCTATCTCTTCCCTGGATATGTCTGGTCATTGTAATTTTTTTTGTTTTTTGCAAGACAATGGGGTTAGGTGACTTTGCCCAAGGTCACAGGGCTAGGTAATTATTAAGTGTCTGAGGGCAGATTTGAACTCAGGTCTCCCTGACTCCAGGGTTGGTGCTCTATCCACTGTGCCACCTACCTGCTCCTGGTCATTATAATTTTACAGGATTCATTTTCAATTACTTTTCGTTTCTTGTTAAACCAAAAATTAAACCAGTTTAGGATGCCCAGAATTTTCTCTTCCTGAAACATCCTCCCACCACCATTCGTTCCTCTTCTAGTCCTTCTTACCTAACTTTAATCACTGAATGGATATTGTCTCAATCAAACTGAGACCTGTTAAAGGCCTGTTTTTTTTTTAAAGATTTTTCAAGGCAATGGGGTTAAGTGGCTTGCCCAAGGCCACACGGCTAGGTAATTATTAAGTGTCTGAGGTCGGATTTGAACCCAGGTATTCCTGACTCCAAGGCCGGTGCTCTATCCACTGAGCCACCTAGCCACCCCCAAATAATGACTTCCTATGTAACTTATATTTCCAGGTTTATTGAGCACCAGGCTATAGAATTAGGTCATTTCTGATTCTTCTTTGTCTAGTTTATTCTGATGATCTAGTTTTTTCTTTTTCTTTTTTAAATCAGTACCAAACAATTTTGGTGACTATTGCTTTAAAATTTAGTCTGAGATCTGAAAATGTTATGCCATGTGATTAACTTCTTAGGTGACCTTGGAAAAGGAATTTGCCTTCAAGATAAGGTCTGTGCGACCTTGGACAATAAACTAGGTTTCAGTTTCCTCCTCTGCAAAATAAAGAAGTTACATGGATTAAGTCATCTACAAGGTTCTCTTGTTGCTTTTGTATAATTGAAATCTAAAATAGCAAGTTTTCTATAAGAAATGTGTAGATGCCGCGGGGGCAGGGTGATCAGAGGGGCACGGAATGCCGCTGGAAGCAGAGCCAAGTTTTAAAGAAAAAGTGCTGTCTTTCCTGAGCCTGGTTCCTTCCTAGGCTAACAGGCTTGTGAGTCCCAGGGCACCAGCACCAGCCCTGCCTTCCTGACCAGCTGATCCTCTTCTTGCTCGGAGCTGAGTTTCCTCCTCCGCGGGGAGGATTTTGGAAAGAACAAAAGGTTAGGCGGGGAGCAGGGGGCTTGGCCGCGGCCGCGCTGCGCAGGCTCGGGCGGCCGCGTGTAGCCAGCGGGTGGGCAAAGGTCTACGGAGCCGGGCCAGGAGGCGGAAAGCCCCGGCCGGCCCCAGCCGCCCCGCCCCCGGCGGCTCCCCTCCCCCTCACAGGCAGCGCCCACCCGCCCGGGCCCGCCCCGCTCCCGAGCGCTCGGGCCGCGGCTGCGCCGGGCGCCTGTCTCAGCCCCCACGCGGGCCCAGGACGAGGCGGCAGTGGCCGCGGCCCGGCTGGGGGCGGGGCGGGACGTTTTGGAGCCTCCGTGTTTACGGGCCGCAGAGCGTTCCCCGGAAGTGCCCCCGGAAGCAGCCTGGCCGGAGCCTCCCGGCCTCTTCCTTCCGGCGCCGGACTCCGGCCGGGGCCCCTCGTAGGTGCTTCGATGCGCGGGCGCCCAGCCCGCTCCTCGTGGCACCGTGCCACTTTGTTACATTCACGTGTCACTTCTCCCATTGCCGCCCTCGGCCGTGCCGCCACCCACCTTTTCATGCAGACGGAATCTTTTGTGGTTAGTCAGTTCTTTGGGACAGAAATACAGGAGTGGCACTGCTGGGTCAAAACACTTCTTTTTTGGAAAGGGAGTCACCGGGCCTGGGCAGCACCTCAAGAGACTCTTTGTTGACAACATCTATTAAGTGCCAGCCGCGCTAGGGGCTGGTAATTCAAGGGAAATGCAAAAAAACAACCCAGTCCCACTCCCCAGGACACCAGCTCCAGAGGGGAGGCATGGGCGTGCTGGGACAAGAGCAGCAAGGGGGGTCAGAAATGAGGAACATGAGGATTTCGGGCAAAGGGACAGCCGGTGAAAATGCACTGTCAGGCTTCCTAGAGATGCCGATTAGTTTTGTTGAATTTTTTCCCTCCTTTTTTTATTCTTTGTTATATGAAACAGTTCTTTCACTAAGGAAGGGGAAGGAATATGGGAAAATGGTGATATTTAATAACATGATTTTTTAAAATACCTATGGAAATTGTGTAGATTTCATTGCATGCTCCCAGATTTTTTAAAAATACTTGAATCAATTTACAGCTTCAACAATGAATGTTTTCCTACATTCCCATTGATAGTGAATTGTTTTTATTTTATCAGATTTTGTAATTTACTAGGCATGGGAGAATGACAGCATTATTTTAATTTGTAATTATCTGAATATTAAAAACTTTGAGCACAATTTTATTTTAGATGGTTGTAGATTTGCATTTCATTTTTTGAGATGTTCATATCCTTTGAAAGGAACAACTCCTAATTTTACATGTTTGTACCAAATCTCTTTAGTTTAGGATGTCTGACTTTTATCAAAGCAATTTTGTGTAAAATTTTCCCCCATTTTGCTTCTGTGCTTTTTATTCTAGATATATTTCTTTCTGCAACAGCTTTTTATTTTAATATAACTAAGAGGCAGAATAGCATAGAGGATCAAGAACTGACTAGGAAGATTTGTGTTCAAGTCACATCTCTGACGTGTGTGTGTGTGTGTGTGTGTGTGTGTGTGTGTAACAGAGCACATCATCTCACTTCTTAGCTTTTTAGGCCACATACGAACACTTTATAAATTGCAGAGATGTTGACCCATTTTCCTTACCCAAGAGTTCCTCATACCAATGAAATCAAAGGCTTAGTACTTATTCTCATATATTACAAAAGTGGTACAACATCTTGCGGCTAGGTGGTATAGTGGATAAAGCACCAGCCCTGGAGTCAGGAGTACCTGACTTCAAATCTGACCTCACACACTTAATAATTACCTAGCTGCGTGGCCTTGGGTAAGCTACTTAACCCCATTGCCTTGCAAAAAATCCTTAAAAAAAAGTGGTACAAGAAATATTTTGGTGTATATGAAGCCATCCTTTTTATCACTGACCTCCATGGGATATACGCCAAATAATATCTAGGTCAAAGAGTATGGATATTTTAATTACTTTCTTCTCATAATCCCAAATTGCTTTCCAGAATGGTTGGACCAATTCACACAAGTTTCACATGCAAGACACTAATAAGCGTACTCATCTTTTAAAAGCCCTCTAAGAGGTGGCTAGGTGGTGCAGTGGATAGAGCACCAGCCCTGGAGTCGTCAGGAGTACCTGAGTTCAAATCAGACCTCAGACACTTAATAATTACCTAGCCCTGTGGCCTTCCGCAAGCCACTTAACCCCACTGCCTTGCAAAACAAACAAAAAACAACTCTAAAAGCCCTCTAAAATCGACCCTTATTCTTGTCATTTTTTTTGGATAATTTTTTGGGTATAGAGTGAAATTCTAAGAGTTGTTTTACATTTTCTTATTATGAATGATTTGGAAAATGCATGTGTTTGTTAATAGTTCATGATTTTGGGGGGTAGTTGTAGAAAACTGTTCATTTACATTCATCACTTATCTATTAGGAAATGGTTTTATCTATTTGTTGCCTGTATATTTTATATTTTATCAGGAATATTTGATACAATGATTTCTTCCCTCTCACACCTACCCCCAATCTACTGCTTTCTCACTTGCTTTAATTTCACTTAATTAAAAACTTTTCAGTTCCTCATTGTCAAAAAGATCTCTGGGAAAAAGGTAAAGTACCCAGCCTTAAGTAAGGAAGAATGAGCTCAAATCTGGTTTCAGGTATATCCTACCTATGTGAACCCTGATAAGTCATTTAGTCTTTATTTGCCTCAATTTTCTTATCTGTAAATTGGGGACAATAAAAGCATTTACTCCCAGAATTGTTGTGAAGATCAAATGAGATAACTGACATAAAATAAGCACTATGTAAATGTTAGGAAATATTAATTAGCTATTATAAGCATTCATCTCCTACCCATAGTTATAAAAATTACTTGATCAGATTCTCTTCTAATGTTGTTAATAGTATAGTCTTTAATATTGATAATGTTATGCAATATAAACATTTTTAACACTAAGCATTGTACTAAACCCAATTTTTGCCAGACTTTTCCAGTTTTCCCAATTATTGCTAGTGTGCTCTTTATGAAGTTATTTGTTTTTCATTTTATTTAGGTTTTTTTTTTTTGCAAGGCAAATGGGGTTAAGTGGCTTGCCCACACGGCCAGGTAATTAATAAGTGTCTGAGACCGGATTTGAACCCAGGTCCTCCTGACTCTAGGGCCGGTGCTTTATCCACTGTACCACCTAGTCGCCCTGTTTTTCATTTTATTGAACAGCTATTGAATTCAATAATTTGATTTTTCCTTTTCTTGTCTGTAAAGACTTATTTTTCCAATTTTTAAACATTACTACTTCTGATTATAACTTTCTAATATCATTTGAAGTTCAGAAGTTCTAGCTATGAATATTGAATATTTCCCTCCTCTTTTAGGTCTCTAATTCTTTGTGAAAATTGTTTTAAAACTACATTTGTTGGAGTCAGGAGGACCTGAGTTCAAATCCAATCTCAGACACTTAATAATTACCTAGCTGTGTGGCTTTGGGCAAGCCACTTAGCCCCCTTGCCTTGCAAAAAAAAACTAAAAAAAACTACATTTGTAAAAGTCCTATACAGTGTAACTTGTCAAGTTAACTTTGAGATATTGAATGTTTTTTCTTATTTTAAATGGTATTTCATTCTTCCTGGTTTTTGTTTGTGATATGAGGAAATGTTGATGATTTTTTGTGAATTTATTTTTTATTTTTGCTAAGCTTTTGTCCCAAATTTTGACAGATTCTTTGTGATTCTCTAGGTAAACCATCATTCAGTTCAGTTCAAATCACTATATTGTCTGCAAAAAAGAGGTAATTCTGCCTTTTCTTTGTTGATTTATATTAATTTTTCTTATTTTATTTTCTTAGCTATAGAGAAAAGAAACTAAATTACAGAAAAAGTAGCAACTGAGAAAGGGAGTTTCTTTCATGGGGAATTCCCCATATCAACTAAATGACAGATCCAGCCTCTCTTCCTATTTCTAGCATTTTTACTAGTATATTAAGCAAGGATACTGATCTTATTGAAATACTCCACTGTGTCTTAGAACATAGTGCTAACTCTTGGTTTTATATATATATATATATATTTGGAATCATATTAAGGAAAGATACTTTCATTCTTATACTTTTTTCTGCTTTTAACATAGATGAATGCTACATTTTTATAAAAACTTTTTCTGCATCTATTGCTATAATTATGTTTTAAAATTAATATTATATGTGATCACAATGCTGAATCATCTTTGCATTCCTGGTATAAGCCTAACTTAAATCATAATGAATTTTGCTATATTACTAAAATCTCTTTGCCAGTGTTTTATATTTTGGCATTTTATGTTTATCAGAGATACTGATCTACAGATCTCTGCTTTAGTTTCCTGGTTTATGATTGAAGACCATATTGTGTCATTAAAAGAGTTTTATGGAGTTTTTATTTTTGCTTTAATTAATTTTAATTTAAAATTAATTTTAATTTAATTAACATTTTAATTTAATATTTTAATTTAATATTTTATTTTAACATTTTGATTTAATATTTTATTTTTAATAGCTACACGTTAAAACAGTTTAAACATTTTTTTCTGATTTTGAGTTCTAAATTCTCTCCCTCCCTGAGAAGTCATTTGCTTAATTTTTAAAAACTGTTTTTGTGGCATAGGAATTGCTTTGTAAAAGTAATAAAATTCACTTGTAAATTGATTCAGATTAGAAGGTTTCTCCATGGGATTTTCATAAGATTTAATTTTTTTTGAGATTGTGTTAATTAGATTACTGAGTTAATTGCTCAATGGACATTGAGCTACTTTTCTGTTTTGTTAGTTTTCAGCCTGTTTTAGGGAATGGAGAGCTATTTGTGGAGCCAAGAAGAAACAAATAAAAGTTAAGCCAGGGACTGGTGGTAACTGATATATCCCTGGATAGGTCACCTGCCCACTTAGTGCTTTAGGCAACACAGAAGACAATAGTTCCAGTTCATCTTTGTTAATACATGTGGTTTCATCTGAGAGTTCTCTATATCATTAAAATCAAAGTTCCAATCTTTATCCCATTGCAAGATTCCATTTTTTCTAAAACTAGCTTTATTTTATTAGTCTAATTTTTAAAAATATTAAAGTATTTAGTTGGTTTAATTTTCAAAATCTGTGTTGTACTTGTTTTGGGATTCTGAATTTGTTGGTTTTCCAGTTGTTTTTTAATTGCATGCTTAATTATTATAAGTCCTTTCTTTTTTCTTTGGTTAATATTAGTGTTAGGGTATTACATTCTTCTCTAAGCATTTGCTTTAGCTGTTCCTCATACATTTTGGCATGTTGTCTCATTTTTATTATACCCTTTAAAATAATTACCAATAGATTCTGTGATTTAATTGTGGTTCATTTATGTAACTTTTTTTCCCCTCTCTGTGGCTATCTGCATCTTTTGTTCCTATTTCCTTGTTTTTGTCTCCATGTCAGTTTGCATCTTTTGTTTCTATTTACTCATTTTAAAAAACTACATGATATATTGTCTGTAAAAGATATTATGATATCATCCTTTCTGTATTTTTTATGAGTTTTTGTGCCCTAATATGTAATTAGTTTTTATAAGTCCATTTTCCAATTGAGAAGTCTATCATATCCTTAAGTCTATTAAATCCAATTTTCCCAATGTTTGGTTCACTTTTAACTTATATTTTGTTCTGTTGAACTTATCAGTATGAGAGAGGAAAATACAGATCATCTAAAATTAGTGTCTTAGTATCTGGATCTTTTTTCATTTCAGTTAACTTTTAAGAACTTAGTTATTGGGTAGTCTGGTACATCAGTGTTTAATATTAATAATGATATCTTTAAGCTTTTATAATCTCTTGGCTTTTCTTAATTAATGATTGTCTATATCTACTATTACCTTATCACCCATCCCTTATCAAAATATCTGACACATTTCAGGAACTTAATAAATTCTTGTTGAGCTATTTTAAGTCATGACTGTAACTCCAGTTTTTTTTTCTCTTTAATTTAGTGGAAATACCATCAATTTTATTTCAGTCCTTCATTCTGAAACTACATACTTTTTACATGTGCTTCTGTAAGCGTTAAATTGCCTTTTTTAATGACTAACTAAATTTGCTTAGTAATTATTTACATTCAAATTAATTGCTTTATATAAAAACCAAAATAATTTTTCAGACACTCCCTAGATCCTCAGGACTTAAAAAATTCATTTATTTTTATTTGCCTTTCCTTATATAATTACTGTAAACTCTATTTTTCTGATTCTTCACCCCTTTATATCTCCCCATTTTGTATTCACAAATGTCTTTCATAATTTCTTTATATTACTTATTCTTGGTCTTAATTGCATTGTAGTATTCCATCATATTAATGCTTTTGCCTTTCTCTGTATCCCTAGCAATTAGCACAGTGCCTGGCCTATAGTAAGTGAATAATAAATGCTTTCTTATTGATTTAATGTAACACAATTAATTTAATAATTTCCCTATGGGTTAATATTTAGGTTATTTCCATTTTTCTTTGCAATTATGTCTAATACTATGAAAACCTATAAAATCTTTAAATAAATGCTTTTTTTGTGGTTTTCTTAATATTTTTGTTAAATATTTCTCAATATCATGTATATTGTGTTTTTTTAAGTAAAAACTTTAAGGCTGGGTTTTATTTTATAACTCTTTAATTCAGTTCCTTTTTTTTTTTTTAGGTTTTTTCAAGGCAATAGGGTTAAGTGATTTACCCAAGGCCACACAGCTAGGTAATTATTAAGTGTCTGAGGCCAGATTTGAACTCAGGTACTTCTGACGCCAGGGCTGGTGCTCTATTCACTGCGCCACCTAGCCGCCCCTCAGTTCCTTTTTAATTAGTGAATTCATCTTATCATTCAAGGAGAGAAGCAGTTGAAAAATTCTTGAACAAATTGTGGAATGACTGGAGTTTTATTGTATTTTGGGAAATGTTGAATTAAGAATTCAGTGACTTGTATGAATTTATATAAACCAGAGCTTGAAGAACAATGTACATAAAAATTCACAAAAAATAGTGAAAATTATAATCACTAAGACTGGAGTTCTCTTCACTGTATATGATTGTTCCTTTTATCCTTTTTTTTAAGAATAATGTATAATGCTTCCTGTTAATATTTTAAACAACTCAGCCTCATTCCCTGCTGCCCACACTAAAACACAGATAAAGCTTATCTAGGTTTGTAGCAGTTCAGTTTTAATCATATTCTACTCCTTTCTCTGTTCACATCAAACATAGATTCTGGTATTCTACTTTTGAGGTTATAATTTCTTAAAAATTATCTTTGTTTATTCAATCTTCACTATGATCCTAAATAAGAATATGTACTTTGGAAAGCATTCTTTGCCCCCCCCCTTTGATTAATATTTACTTGTGGTATACAATGTATTTTTATTTTTTTAATTATTTTGATTTCACATTTTTACAAAACATTGAGGAAAAACCTACGTACACAGGGACCCTGACAAGTGATGGAAATGATATTTCACATTCATATTTCCCTTCTTTCAGTAGAGGTGAAGGAGTTTATTTCATCTAATTTATCCTGGTTCTACTTCCTTTTATCATTTTACATTTTCTCCATATTATTTGAAATCATCATATTCATATAAAATTGTGAATTTTAAGAAATATTATTTCACTTCTTCAACCCCTTCCAGTCAGTCCTCCAGATGATCTAATTCTGCCTCAACTTCTTTCAAGAAATTCTTCCCTCAAATTCCCAATCTTTGCTTTTCAGAGACCCTTATATACCAATTGTGATTTAAGAACTATAATAGACATTATCGCCTTATCTCCTTATTGTATATATTAACATTGAGTTCTATTTTACTCTTTAATTGCATTCAATTCTAAATTACCTTTTTTTAAGTTGCTTTTGCTTGATCAATTTGAATTTTTAAAACCTTATACAGTTCTAGATTTCTCATCAAGAAGTAAAATTT
Organism: Macrotis lagotis; assembly: GCF_037893015.1. NCBI lineage: Eukaryota > Metazoa > Chordata > Mammalia > Peramelemorphia > Peramelidae > Macrotis > Macrotis lagotis. The sequence goes on along the minus strand of NC_133658.1, from coordinate 400,518,752 downwards.
CTGACCTCATTAAAGAGCAGTATTCTTTTTGTTTGTTTTTGCAAGGCAATGGGGTTAAGTGACTTGCCCAAGGTCATACAGCTAGGTAATCAAGTGTCTCAGGCAGGATTTGAATTCAGGTCCTCCTGATTCCAGGATCAAGATTCTATTCATTGTGCTGCCTAGTCACTGAAGTTTTTTTTTTTTAAAGTTTTTGCAAGGCAATGGGGTTAAGTGGTTTGCCCAAGGCCACACAGCTAGGTAATTATTAAGTGTCTGAGGCTGGGTTTGAACTCAGGTCCTCCTGACTCCAGGGTCGATGCTCTATCCACTGCACCACCTAGCCACCCCTTGAAGTATTCTTAATGAATAAAAAAACATTTTTGCTTTTATTCTTGTCCTTAAAAGTAACATCCTTATTCCAGCTTAAGGTACTCCTTGGGTTTAACATCTTGAAATAGAGAAAGCTCAGAAAGTTCTAAGGGTATATGACCTTTATAATAGTCTTCCAAAAGACACAATCAGCTCACAGCAAAGGGAAGGGTGGAAAGAAAGAAGCATCTGTAGAGAGGCTTAGTATGTGCCAGAGTGCTAAGTGCTTTGGAAATATCACATTGCTACAACAAAAGTTAAGTGCTGTTATCTGGATTACATCTGAGGAAACTCAGGCAAAGAAGTTAAGTGAATTTCTAGATAAGTAAAGGTCTGAGGGAAAATTTGAACTCAGACCTTTCTGACACCAGCTGGGCCGGCCCAGCAACTGTGTGACCTGTGCCATCTATCTGCCTCCATCTACTGAGATGGAATTATAAGAAAAGTAACTACAAAACTTTCTTCTACTTTGTCAAAAAGCACATTCCTACAACTCTGAATAATACCTGTGGGGAAGAGTATGGATGTGTGTATGTTGTGTTTATGTATGTATGGCTTCCACCCACAGGGAACACACATGGCAGGGCCCCAGTGTTCTTTTGCACCTGAACAATGTTTCTGCTGAGTGGATTAGTCAGTCTTTGTTTCTGTAGCTCTAATTTTACTGTTATGATTCAAAAAACTCTATCAATTTTGTGCCTTGATTGGGAATAGTGTCCCAAACAAGCAATTCCTTTGCAAGATGCCATGATCAATGAATGAGTGCAGCTGTCTGGCCTTAGGGGAGGCTGGGCCCCAGGATCAGCTCTCTTTTCAACCTACAGAGCTCAACCTTATCTGTTTTACGTTCGAACTTATCTCCTGCCTTCATTCTCTATCTAGGCTTTGGCTAACCAATGGCTCTCTAATCCAATCTAAAAAACTGATCACAAAAAAAACTTCATACCTTGAAAAGGGTTAACAAAGTGTAAATGCTGTATACTTCATGAAGACCATAACATCTTATGGTCTCATGTTATAGAATTTCATTAATTGAGCTGAGACCAAAGGAGATGTCAACCAACCAGATCAATTCTGAACAACTTCCATCCCCTTCCTACATAACGTTTTTTGCGTCAAATTTCTAGGGTTTTAAAATGTCAACTTTTATCCTTTGTTTGGCTTTTAAAGCACTTTACAACCCTGCCCCTTTCTACCTTTCCAGTCTTCTCACATTGAACTCTCCTCCCTGTACTTTAGGCCTTCTGGTCTTCTTTGCACATTAACATTTCTTTTCATGCCTGGCTCTCCCTCCTCACTTACATCCTCCTGGTTTTTCTGGACTTCTTCAAAGTTTAGCTCAAATATACTCTCCTTCCACAGGCCTTTCCTCAGATCTCCACTGCTAGAGTCTTCCTTCAGAGTCTGTCTCTCAGTTTCCACTGAGGACAACTCCCCATTAGAATGGGAGCTCCTAGAGGACAGGAACCATCTTTTTGTCTTTTTGTTTTTCCAGAGCTTATAAGGCACATAGGAAACACTTAATGATACTGCCCACAGACTGACTTGAGGGTAGGGATTGTCTTAGCTTTGTTTAGTTTTATTTCCAGTGCTTAGCACAGTACTTGACAATAGATTTTTATTTGTTCATAACAATGACTGCTGATTGATTAATTCTGACAGTGGTGGAGCTAAGAGCAAGCCAAGAGTGTGGAAAGGGAAGCCACAATTATTAATGGCTGTCTAGGAATGGTGGATAAATTGGCTGAATTTCTAAGTTGCCCCATCTAATCCTAAAGTAAAACTGGTGACTTAGCACAGGACACCCTCCCTTCAAGTCAACTCATTTACAAGTCATAATATTGCCTCCCTAATGTCCTCTTCAAGAATGAAGGACCAACTATACCAAACAAGAGATAGTGGCCCTTCTCCTTGTCAGGGCAGACTCCTCTATCTGCACCAGTGATGTCATGCCCTTCCAGCTGGTCTTCTCCAGCAGATTTCTCCACCACCCCCACTCTGTTATCTTTCATTTCTCCCTTCCTACTGGCTGCTTCCTTACTGCCTACAAACACTCTCTCAAAAACCCTTCAACTAATTTGTACATTTTACAGACTTCTCATATTCCTCTTCCTTTTTGTGGTGAGACTCCTTGAGAAGGCCATCTACAGAAGGTGACTCTACTTTTCTTCTCACTGTTCTTAACTCTCTACAATCTGACTTAAGATCTCTTAAATTGTTCTCATCAATTACCAATGACATTTGAAATGTAATGATCTTTTCTCAATCTTGATGTTACACATTCACTCTGAAACCTTCCACACTGTCAATTACCCTCTTTTCTCTAGGTTTTCATGACAATACTTCTGATTCTTCTCCTACCTGTCTCTTGACTACTCCTTCACCAGCAGCTAGGAGGTGCAATGATCGATCCCTGGAATCAAGAAGTTAAAATCCATTTACTAGTTGTGTGATCCTAGGCAAGTCACTTTACCTTATTCTTCATCTATAAAATGGAAATAACAATAGCACCAACTACGATGAGTTGTGAGACTCAAATGAGATATTTGTAACATGCTTCACATAGTATCTGACATATATCATTTCTGTAGAAATGTTTATTACCTTACCCTTCCCACTTCTCAGGTCCTTTTGCTATATATTTGTCCAGGTTCTAACAACTACCTGGGGGGATGGGGGTGTTTCTATGAATTCAATGATCATCTCTATCCTGATGATTCTCCACTCTCCTTTTCCAGACCTCCCTCCTAACTTCCAATTTCCCATCTGAAATTCTAACTGCCTTTTCAACGTAATGGGGTCTTTTTGGTCCATTCTCAAAGAAAACCATATCATCAGGGAGTTGATGCCATGACAAGCACATGAATTGGATTTGATTGAGGGGGAGGCTGTGCTTTGTCACCAGCCTCACTTTCTCTTCCAGAATCATGTGGATCCAGTGCCCAGATATGTATGAGGATGACTGGAGATGGCCCTGGATTCAGGGCAATCAGGATTAAGTGACTTGCCCAAGATCACACAACTAGTTGTCAAGTGTCTGAGGCTGGATTTGAACTTCTGTCCTCCTGACTTCAAGTCCAGTGCTCTATCCATTGCACCACCATGGACATCTTAAACTTAGTATGTCCCAAACTGAACTCATTATTTTTCCTTTCCAACTTCCCTATTACTGTCAAGATCCTCTTTATCATCCAGACCTCTGGACTTTCACTCATCCCTTCATATTCAATCAATTACCAAGTCCAGGTGATTCTCCCTTGATAACTTGGTCTCGGATCATACTAACACCTTTGCTGGTAAAGGTCTTTATCACCTCAAGCCTAGACTATTGCAATAATTGGAAGGTTGGACTCCCTGCCTCAAGTCTCTAAAATCCAGTTCATCATCCACTCAGCTATTAAGCTTTCTAAAGCACAGGCCTGACTGTGTCACCCTCTTCCCATGTCCATTTCAACAAACTAGTGATTTCTTATTGTCTTCAGGATCAGATATAAATTCTTCTGTTTGGCATTCAAAGCTCTTCACAACCCATACTCCTCCCAGACTTTTTACTCCTTACTCCCCACCATATACTCTGTAATCTAGTGACACTAGCCTTTTTTTTTTTTGTGGCCCCCGCAACTCTTTACTTTTTCACTGGGTTTCTCTCATGCTTGAATTCTCCCTCCTTTCCATCTCCTGATTTTCCTGGCTTTCTTTCCTGTCCCCTCCTTAATGCTCATCTACTGATTACACATCGTTTAAGTATATTTTTCTTTTCTCTCATTAGACTGTGAGCTTCTTGAGAACAGACACAATTTTTTGTCTCTCTTTGTAATAATCCACAGCATCTAACACAGAGCCTGGATTATAGAGGTGTCCCAATAAGGATAGGTAACCTGACTGGAGGTGAGGAGGAAGTGCATTCCAGGGAAGGGAGCTAGTGAAGGTAATGAAGAAAGGTAGAGTGGATCTTGTGAGCAAAAGAGAAAAGGTTAATTTTGCTATAAAATGGAGGGGAGGAAAGTAATGCATAAGGAGACTGGAAAGATTGATTATTGCCGGGTTAGGGTTTTAAAAACCAACAGAGGAATTTATATTTCTCCTAGAGGCAACTGAGAATCACTGGAATTCAATGAATAGAAAGAAGACTGAGAATCAGATTTAAGTTTAAGGACATTTACTTTGGGAGCTATATGGAGAATGGAATAGAGTTTGATTGGAAAGATTTGAGGCAAAGACATCAATTTGAAGGTCAATGCAATAGTCTAGGTGAAAAGTGATGGGGGCCTGTACTAAGATGAGAGATAGTATAGATATGGAAATGGAAAAATTTGGCAACAGCCTGTATTTGTGGAATAATAGAGAGTAAGGATTCAAAAATACCAAGGTAAGGATCTTAGAAATGGAGAAGTTTAGTAAAGAAATGGATTGGGAAAAAGGGATACATTCTGCTTGGTTAATTGAGTTTGAGATTCTCAGGGCAATCCAGTTTGAAATATTCAATAGGCAGTTGGTGATTTAAGACTACAGCTCAGGAGAAAGAATAAAGCTGCAGGTCTATATCCATGATTTATAGAGATAGAAATTATAATTAAAACTACTGGAATTGATAAAGGTATTAAGGACAATGCAAAAAAAAAGAAAAGAGGATTCTAAACTGTCTTGAGATATACCACATTTGGGGGTTGTGATACAGACAGTGGTGTCAAAATTCACATAAAAAGGGGACCACTAATCATTCATAAGGAGCCCTGATGGGGTGGCTAGGTGGCAAAGTGGATAGAGCATTCATTGGCTTTGGAGTCAGGAGGACCTGAGTGCAGATCCCATCTCAGACACTTAATACATATACATACTTAATATATACTTAGCTGTGTGACCTTGGGCAAGTCACTTAACCCCATTGCCTTGCAAAAATCAAAAACAAAAAAACAAAAACATAAAGAGCTCTGTAGGTACACAGCAATTTAGAAAACCACATAATATCTATGTTCATTTGTAATTTTATTTATTCTGTTACATGTTTTCCAATTACATTTTTTTCTTAGGTTTTTACAACATAAACAGGGTTAAGTGGCTTGCCCAAGGCCACACAGCTAGGTAATTATTAAGTGTCTGAGACTGGATTCGAACCCAGGTACTCCTGACTCCAGGGCTGGTGCTTTATCCACTATGCTACCTAGCCTCCCCCCAGCTGCCCCCCAGCCGCCCTCCAATTACATTTTTATCTGATTTAGGCTGTCAAGTTTTGCAGCAATTCCATAGTGGGGATGAGTGTTCAACACCACTGAAAAACCAGCAAAGATGACCAAAGAGCAATGAGAAATGTGGGAGGAGAACCAATACAGTCTAACACAGTTACCAAGGTTAAGACCCACCTTCAATGCAGGAAAGAAATCAACATTGTTAGGGAGTTTTGTCACTCATATGGCACACATATGAGGGAGTTTTCCTAGTGAAAGGGTAGGTCTGGGTTGCTACTCCATCATGGTGTAACCAACAGATTAGAGATCTGGATTTAGAGTCAGTTAAAACCAGACTCAAATCTCACCCTCTGCCTTTTAATAGCTGATGACCAAATTTGTCACTCAAAGTGATGACCAAATCTGTCAACTCAAAGTCATAATTTCTTCATCTCTATAAAGCCGGGACTTTCTTAATGTAGATCTCAGCTTATTAATGCTCGTGGATCTCTATTAAACTCAATTATCTAGATCCATAGTATGAGTTCCCCACTTATGACTCACAAGACCAAACCAAAAATCACATAAATTCAAAGCAAAATTACTTAACAAAGCAAATACTTGACTCAGTTACAAATTTCCCCCTTCACCTTCCTTTCACCTTTACTACTTCAAAAATGTGGAAGTCCAGTCTATCACTAAAAAATTAAATCTCCAACATTGTGGGACAGGAGCTCAGACAATTTATTTAATTCATGCATTGATGGTTCAATAGGAAATGTGAAGTAAGCTTTCCTTTACCCTTTGCCTGACAAGATAAAGAGTTCTGCTGACCAGGCCCTGACACACTAATTCTCCACCATACCTAATTCTTTTTGATTGTTTACAAATGCCAGAGTTCAGGACATGGCTATCACTTTCTTATGCTTATCCAGCTAGCCAACATCAAACCAAACCCACACCTATGTATATATTAATTATTCTACCTCTTGGGGACTTCTCTTTAAATTATAGGTGCTGAGTTAAAGATCTCATATTCAAGAAATAAAATGAATTTATTTACATTTATAAAACCAAAAACCATTTCCAAATTAATAAATTGTCAAAGGACATGACTAGGAAGTTTTTTTTTTTTAGGTTTTTGCAAGGTAAATAGGATTAAGTGATTTGCCCAAGGCCACACAGCTATGTAGTTATTAAGTGTCTGAGGCTAGATTTGAACTCAGGTACTCCTGACTCCAGGGCCAGTGCTCTATACACTGCGCCACCTAGTTGCCCCAACTAGGCAGTTTTTAAGGGAACAAATGCAAGTGATCAACAGTAACATGAAAAAAAATGCTCCAAATCTCTAAACTAGAGAAATGCAAATTAAAATAAATCTAAAGTTTTACTTCAGATTCATCAGATAGAAAAAAGATGACAAAACCGGAAAATAACACATAACAGAAGAACTAAGGAAAAATAAACATATCAGTACCTTGGAGCTGTGAATTGGTCCAGCTAGTCTGGGTGGCAATTAGAATTATTCCCCCAAAAAAAGAGTTGCTAAATATCTATGTCTTCTGACCCAGTTATTCTACTATTAGGAAGACTTATATGAACTGATAGGAGTGGAGTAAATAGAACTAGAACAATTTATACAATGATAACACTATAGAGACATCTTTGACAGATGTTAGAATTCTAATCAATGCAATGATAAACCACAATGAAAGAAGACTGAAGATGAAATATAAAATATGTTCCAGGCAGGTGATAAGACTTAAAATATAGAATGAGACATACATTTTTGGATATGGTCAATATGAGAATTTGTTTTGCTGGACCATGCATATTCATTATGAGGATTTTATGTTTTGTTCAATGGAGAGAGGCAGTGGGAGGATTGTTAATGCTTGCTAAATTAAAAACAAAGCAAATTGCATTCTAGAGGTGCATTTACTTAATTATGTTAAGTTATGCCATGAAACAAAGCTCCCACAGTTCCTCTTGGGAAGTAATAGTACAAAAAGACCATGAAGTCTGTATACTGCCTAGGACCTCCCCTGCCTACATAAGGCTAATCTTATCTTAGAGGGTGGTTATCCGGCTCAGTTGAAAACACTATACAAACTTCAAAGTGCAATAGGAGTCCCTGTTATTATTCCAACTCAGGATTATACAGATGGCACAGCATACATAGCTTTCTCTTAAGAGAGCCTGGGAATCTCTTTCTCTCTGACAACAAGTGTATAAGCTAGCCTTTCTCTAGGTATATTTGTTTCTTCATTAGTTTATTTCTTACTGTCTGTCTCTACCAGGTTGCTCAACAGGATGTATAAACTAGTTCTCTAAAGAAGTTGCAAGAATACTTTAAAGATGTTGCAAGAATGAACAAAACTATCTAAATATTTCCTATATCATAACTCTGTGCGGTTTGATCTTCCTTTCAAAGCCCAGAGATGTGAATGAAGCCATGAACATAAATCTGAATTGCACTTATCAATGGGGGTTGAGAGTCTAATGGGAATTCTCACCTTCAATAGGAAATTTATATCTTGTCAAAGAAATAGAAGGGGAAAAGGGTTAGGAAAGGGGCACATGGACTACTTTTGGGGCATGCCAACTACATAATTAAAACTCTAAATTCATTTCTCACTGCTTCTATCCAAATATTGAGTAGTTTCTACATAGCCAAATGTGCAACAGCACCTTGGAAGTTGGGATCTAGCTTTAGAGTAGAGAGTAACATAAATATGTGATCATAAAGATTATCAAAATATTGGTCAGTCCTGCCTCCCTCTTCACTAGTAGATATAAAGGCCAGAGATCAAAGGAACTATTTTTTTTAACTTTAGAATTTAACACATATCGGTTCTTTAGAATTCAAAGATGTAGGGAAGAAGGACAAGTAATTGTTAGAGAGAAGCAGAGGAATAAAAAGGAGACATTTTGTGAGTAGAGGAATCATGGGTAAAGTTGGGGAGAGTTGTTATAAAGATAGCAACACAGCAGCAGAAGAATAACAGTGGCTACTGGTCATATCCTCAATCCAGTCTGAATGTCTTTTTCTTTCCATACCAAATGTCCAGTCTCAGATCACCAGGTTTCAGGGAGTCTCCTTTCCAAATAGGTCCCCTTTCTTCAAGCCTCTTTCCTCTTCAATATAAACTGCATTCACTGCTGGATTGATTTGCATAAAGCTTAGCTTTCTTACTAGAAAACATCAAAAGGTTACCCTTTGATTATCAGCACATTTTAGACTCCTTAACCTGACATTCAAGATTCTCTGAAAACTAGGGCCTAATAATATTCTCTATCTTCTAGCTTGGGTATTATCACCCAAGCATTACATTCCTGTGTCACTAACTTCAGTTAGGTCATTTTTACCAAATAGCCACACCTTCCCCCTTTCTGCCATTGAGCCAAATCTTATCAAAGCCAGCTCTATAATTCTAACTCTTCCTTATAGTAAACTGTCCTGTGAACACCTACAGAACCTGTCTGTATCTTTCATTTGGTAGATAGGATATAATAATCTGCCTTTTTTAACTCTGAATATTTCCTTTTCTAGACTGATTTCCTGAAGTACCTAGACCGTATCTTAAGTTTAAAAAATAATTTTTTATCTTTTGCTGGACTTGATAAACTAACAAATATTTCTGCAAAAACAAAAACAACAACCCAGAAGACTATATGAAACTACATTTTCCCTTATGGATAACTTACTTTTAAAAAAGCATACATATATTGAAATGCTAATGATTTATGTGGTTTTGTTTTACATCCTGCTACTTTGCTGAGGTTGTTTCTAGTAGTTTTTTAGTTGATTTTCTCGGGTTCTATAAGTATACCATTATATCATCTACAAGGAATGCTTCCTTATTGACAATACTAATTCCTTCAATTTCTTTTTCTTCTCTTATTGCTGAAACTAACATTTCTAAAACTATATTGAATAGTATTGGTGATAATGGATGTTTTTGTTTCACCCCTGATCATACTGGAAATGCTCCTAGTTTATCCCTATTATAATTAATGCTTGTTGATGGTGTTAGATACTGCTCATTATTTTAAGGAAAACTCCATTCATTTCTATACTCTCTAGTGGCTTTTTTTTTTTTTTTTGCAAGGCAATGGGGTTAAGTGGCTTGCCTAAAGCCACACAGCTAGGTAATTGTTAAGTGTCTGAGGCTGGATTTGAACTCAGGTACTTCTGACGCCCTGGCCAGTGCTCTATCCACTGCGCCACCTAGTCGCCCCCTCTCTAGTGTTTTTAATAGGACTAGGTGTTGTATTTTGTCAAAGATTTTTTTCAGCATCTATTGAGATAATTATATGATTTGTTGGTTTTGTTATTGATATGTTCAATTATGTTGAATCTTTTCCTAATATTGAACCATCCTGCCTCCCTGGTATAAATCCTACCTGATCATGCTGTTATTATCCTAGTAATAATTTGTTGTAATCTCTTTGCTAAAACTTCATTTAAAATTTTTAATCAATGTTTATTTTTAGGGAGATCAATCTATAATTTTCTTTGTTTTGGCTTTTCCTGGATCAGGTATCAGCACCATGGTGTTATAAAAGGACTCTATCTCTCAAGATAAACCCAGAAACTATATGTGAACACAATTAGAAAATATTTTTTCACACACATAAAGTCAGATAAAAACAATGGGAAAACCATCAATTGCTCACAGTGAGGTCAAGCTAATATAATAAAAAAAGGACAACTCTACCCAAATAAAATTACTTAGTGCTATATCATGAAACTACCAAAAATTTTAGAGTTAGGAAAAAAGTAACAAAATTTCATCTGGAGCAACAAATGGTTAAGAATTCATGGCAATTAATGGAAAAAAAATGCAAAGGAAGGTGATCTAGTTGTACCAAATTTAAAACAATATTATAAAGCAGCAGTCTTCAAAATTGCCCAGTACTGGTTAAGTAGTAGAATAATGGAATAGGGGATTAGAGCAGGAAGAAACAATATAAATAACTGTTGTAATCAAACTTTGGGTTTATCAAACTCAATCTTATCTGTGGGATCTATGGAGAAGGGAGAAATTTAAGACCAAACAAAAAATAAGAGAACATTATAAATTTCAAAGTGGATTTTTTGACTATATTAAATTTAAAACCATTGCAGTCAAAATTAGAAGGTAAAAAGCTGGGAAACAATTTTCACAGCTAGAGTTTCTGATAAAGTTCTCATTTCTACAATATATAGATAACTGAATCAAATTTATAAGATTACAAGTCATTCCCCATCTGGTATAAGGATATGAACAGGTAATTTTCAGAAAAAGAAATTAAAACTATTTATAGTTATATAAAAAAGTTCCAAATAATTGATTAGCAAAATACAAATTAAAACCACTATAAATTACCACTTCACAACTACCAGATTAGCTAAGATGTCAAAAAAAAAGAGGAAGATGATCAATGTTGGAGAGGATGTGGGAAAAATGGAACATTAATATGCTGTTGCTGAAGTTGTGAACTGATCCAATAATTCTAGAGAGCAATCTGGAACTATGCCCAAAGTGCAAAAAAATTGTGCAAACCTTTTGAACCAGCAATGCCAGTTGAAATAACCTAAAGAAAATCATTAAAAAAGGGACAATCTCACATGTTCAAAAATGTAGCAATTCTTTTTGTAATGGCAAAGAATTGGAAATTGAGGGGAATGACTGAACAAGTTATGGTATATGAATGTTACAGAGTACTTATTGTTCTATTAAGAAATCATGAGTGGTATAGTTGGAAAAACAAAATATTTATATTAAAAAAATCATGAGCCACTTGACTTCAGAGGAGCATGGTAAGACTTAAATGAACTGATGCTGAATGAAGTGAGCAGAACTAGAACATTATACACATTAACAGCAACATGGGGGTGATGATCAACTATGATAGATACAGTTCTTCTCAGTACTTCAAAGATCAAGGACAACCCTGAGACCCTGGCTATGGACAATGCCATCCACACCCAGAGGAAAAAACTAGGGAGTCTGAACATGGAGCAAAGCATACTATGCTCACTTTTTTTTTTTTTTTATTAATAAGGCAATAGAGCTAAGTGACTTGCCCATGGCCAATAAGTTATAGGTCCTCCTGACTTCAGGGCTGGTGCTCTATCCACTGAGTTACCTAGCTGCTCCCCATGTTCATTTTTAAAAAATTTTTGAGTTTTTTTCTTTCCCCTTAGTTCTAATTCCTCATTCACAACATGACTACTTAATGTAAATATATTTAACAGGAATGTTTAAACATGGGAGGGTGGCAGAAAAATGTGTAACTCATTACTTTGCAAATGGATGAATGTTAAAAAAACTACCATTGCATGTAATTGGAAAATTAAAATTTCAATGAAAAAAGCATATAGAAATTCAACATTTCATGTTGTCTTGCTTGTGACTTCCCCCCTTCTCTGCATTTTTAAATGTGTGAATGATCCTTTGTTCCTTTTTTTTTCCATCAGCATCACAGACTCCTCTTTTCTTTTTCAAAAATCTGTAACAAATCAGTATGTTCAAATACATGTTGGCCATGTCCAAAAATGTCTCAAATCTGTTTCTCAAGTCCACTGCTTCTGTCAAATGGAGGACTTTATTTTTTATTCATCCCTGGATTTTCCTACTGTAGTAGACTCTTAGAAAATGTTTGCTGAATAGAAAAAGCAATAGCAATGGATAGAAGTTGGAAAATACAGAGCAAAAAAAAGACAATTTTGGGGCACTGGAGGCCTGTATTTTACTTCCTTCAAAGTCTCTACTTTGCTCCTTTCTGAGACTATAAAATTATCTGTGCAGGAGGTTGATAATTTCTATTACTGCTCCTACCTAAGACTACCTGATGCTTTGTATACTTTGACTTTAATTTTTGGACTAAATAAGCAATGATAGAAGTACATTGGAAACATGTCAAGAAATTTGGTTTCTAATCTTAACTGTTAGCTTCAGTTTCTTCAACTGGAAAATGAACTGGAAAAGGAAAGTACAAAATACTCCAGTATCTTTTACAAGAAAAGCGCAGTAGGGATACAAAGAATCATATAGGTCTGCAATGACAGAACAACTATTTAACTTTCCTAATTAATTATATTACCTTGAATAAGTTATTTAGTTCCTTTTTCTGGACCTGTTTCCTTATCTTAAAGTAAAATAATTGGAATCAACATTTATATGGTTTTCTCTAGATTTAAAATTCTATTGCCATTTTCTTTTTTAAAAATCCATCCTAATAATTACTTTAATAATGACTTCTCCATCAAGTATGATAGCCATATCAACACAGTGGCAAATACTAAAGAAAAGTATTAAGATTCAGGCAAGCTCTATCTTCTTGAGGAACTTTCCCCTAAGTATCCCAATTCATGCTGATTAATGATTATACCTATGGTGTCATTATACAACTTATTAACTATTATCCTATTATTTCCTCTACCTAACAATAGCACTTTATTAAAGCAGTGTGATATTTTCATGTGATCTCATTGATTTGTAAATTTACTCTGGGACTTTTCCTCATAGGTGATTCTTGTCCATGTCCCTCCATAAATCTGTCAGGTTTGCCCAATAACCCTGAAAATCTTATGTTTTCCTTTTTTTTTCTTCAGAAATTCATTAATCTTCTAGTGAAGCATTTGGGATCTGTCCCTATTATTTCTTGCTCTGTGACACTGCAGCAGTATAAAACTCCTACTATGCATTTAGTTTTTGTTCAATAATTGTGTATCTTGAGATCTCATCATTTTTAATAATGAAAACACCCCTTAAATGAGGCTATTTAAAAATTTTTCTTTTTAGTGAAAACAGAATTGTGAAACTACTTAAATTTTAAAGAAAAGAAAAAAATTGGAAGCACTTCCCGGCAAATTCAGAAATCATCTAAATACCTTATTCAATGCAATTAGTTTATATTGTCTTGATATATTGATCAATTTTTTTGAATATTACTTCTAGACTAAAAGGTCCTTGTAGACAGAATTATATTTCTTTTGTATCTCAGGGTACCAAGCATGCATTCTATTAAATGCTTATTTGCTTATATGGGACAAAGACTTTGTGAACCCAATCAAAAATTATCTATTGTGAAATTAGGACAGTCAGGGTATTAAGATCTACCATTTAAATAGCTGTTTAGGTGTGCAAAGTGCTTTGGTACAACTTTGGATGTAGATGTCTGGACTGGGCAGTCCAAAAAAACCCCTTGACCACAGTTTAGCTAAAATGGATTTTCTACATTTATTCTATTCCTCTTTAATACTCCAGCACTAATATTCAAATGTTACATTGATTTTATCACTTTTAATAATGAAATGTAAAGTGAGCAAAATGACAGATTGAGCCCTGGAGAACTGAATTTCACATTAAATTTGAGGAATAATGGGGGTGAATTGCTTAAAGGGAAGTTGAAGTCAACTCTCTCTAGTTTGCTCCTTTGAGACAGGAAAATACCCATGGCAGGGAATTATTTTCTATTCCCAGTTAAAACTACTTGGTGCTTTGTACATTTTGAGCACTCAGTTCAGTCTTCTGGCAGTGTGTGGGTATGATTAAAAGGTACTTCTGAAACATGAAAACGGAGTTCCTTTTCTCTAATCTACACTCTCTCCGTCAATTGGTCACTCAGCGGCAAAGGTTTTACTTATCATTTCCAGGCAGGTGATTCCAAGATCTGCCTATCTCCAGTTTCTCTCTGGAGCTTCCCATCACTGATGGGGTGTTCTGGAAACATCTCAAACTCCGTACCTTGATGAAACTTTTTCTATTTTCTGTTTAAGGCAATATTAATCATACGGGATCCCTGCAGCCTGGGATAACTTACAAAGTTTAGAGTTCAAGTCCTGCATCTAATACATAAATAATGGCCGTGTGACCCAGGAAAGCTCATCACTTCTCGGTATTCTGGGCAATTCCCTGGGCACAGAAACTGCCAGGAAGGTGCTAATCTGCATTGGTAGAGGGATGTCCCTCACCCGGGGGATTCCTCTCCCAACGCAGTGCCAAGGTCAGTCACTGTGTCGGGAAGTGAGTCCAGGGGCACCGGGGAGCTGGCGGCCCTGGCACGAGGAAAGGATACAGATGCCGGCCGCGGCTTCCGAGCGGCAGCGGCCCCGTTCCTCCGCCCCCTCCCCGCAGGCACTGCAGCCCGCGCCGCCGGGTGGCCCTCGCGGCTCGCCGGTGACGGCCTCGGCCTCCTGAGGGCAGGGGATGCCGGCCCAGGCCTCTGCGGCGGGGCCACGAGCCGGCAGCGAAAGCTCGGGCCGGGCCTCGCGGAGCCGCCGCGGGCCTGCGTGCGGGCGTTGGGCCTCGGCTGGGCAGCGGCTCCGTCCGCGGCGGGGCGCGGCGGCCCGGCGGAGTTTGGGGAGGGAGGCCGCGGGGGGAGGGGAAGCCACAGCCTAAGCCCCGCAAGGCCTAGCCGGCTGCGCCGGGCCCGAGCCCGGGGGCGGCTCCGAGGCGCCGGCGAGGCTCGCGGGCGGGAAGGCCCATCCGCGGGGAGCGGGAGCCGCCGACGCCGAAGACTAAAAAGCCGCCACCCCGGGGGGGGGGGGGGGGGGCGCGGCGTAGCTCACCCCTCCCCCACCTTGGCGGGCCGGAGAAGCCAAGCAGCGGCAGGTCGGCGCATGCGCGCCGGGCACAGTTGTAAGCGGACGGGCACGAAATTCAATATTCGCGGGAAGGCGCAAGCGCAGAAAGGGCGCGAGGTATCGGTGGGGGAAGGGCCGGGGAGGACCGTGGCCAAAGCGCACGCGTACGAGATTCCTGTGGCGGGAGGAGGTTGGCGCTGGTGGAAGGACGCCTGCGCACAAGCGTTGTGTGACGCAGGGGGGCGGAGCCTGGAGCTCTTCTGCGCGTGCGCAGAGCGTGCTCAAAGGGGTTTATCTAGGATGCGCAGGCGCTTAGCGGTCATTTCTTCGTAGCCACGCCGAAGTCAAGTATCGAGGTGAGCACCGGTCGGCTCTCGTCCAACCTCCGTCGCCCGCGGGAACGGCGCTTCTCTCAGGACCCCTCTCGGCCTGGTCCCCGTCGGCACTCTGGGGGGAGCGCGGCGCGTTGTGGGCCGCGGTTCGGGTCGGCCGGAGCTTGTCGGCGCCTCCGAGGCCTGCGGGCCGAGGCGACTCCATTGTGTGCGGAGCAGGAGGAGGCGGAGCGGAAGCAGCCGCCGCCATTTCCTCGGCCGCCCGCCCGCCGGAGAGGCTCGGCCGGCGCGGCCCCGGAGGCGCGGGCGGCCGGTTTGGGGGCGCGGCGGGGGGGGGGGGAGGGAGCGGGTGGTGCGGTGGGGGACGGGTTTGCCGGTTGTGGAGCCCCGCTCGGCGCGGGGGGCGCGAACGGCCCGGGAGCGCGGGCGGGGGCGAGGGGCGGGGCGAGGGCCTTGCCCGGGCGGCGGGGGGGAGGGAGCCGCTGCTCACCCCCGGCCCTCGCTCCGCAGCCGCCGCCGCTGACCGGACAAGATGATGCTGAGCACCGAAGGCGGGGAAGGCTTCGTGGTGAAGGTCCGGGGCTTGCCCTGGTCCTGTTCGGCCGATGAAGTCCAACGCTTCTTCTCGGGTAAGCGGGCGGGGGTGGGGCGGGGTTGTGAGGCGGGGAGAGAGCGCGCCTCTGGGCGGCGGCGGCGCGCGACCTCGCCTCCGCGTAGGCCTCGTGCCCGCGGCGGCGGCAGGTCGGCGGGCGGGGGAGGGGGAGGGCCGCGTGGTCCGGGGCCGCCGCGCGCTCCTGGCGGCCCCCTGGCGGGGGAGCGGCCGCTGCTGCAAGTCTCGCGCGGCTGCCTGGGGGGAGGGGGGTGGAAGTTGGTTTCGCTTTGCGTCATTACACAATGGAAATTGCGAAACGACCGCGGCTTGCTTACGGGAAGTGAAGGGGCCTACTTAGCTGAAGCCAAAGGCAATCTTTATGGTTCTTATTCTGCCGAAGTAGGGCTGCTTGGAAATGCGTCTGTTTTGCTTTGACAAGAATTGAATGTATCCTGATAAACATTTGACTGTCTCCTACATAAACAAAAGTGTCCGGGAAAAGAATGGTATGAATTTTTGTTTAGGATAGATGAAGACTACATTTTTTTCCATGGAAAGTAGCAATTTTAGTATATAAACGTGGGTTAGAGATGTTCATTAAGGGTAAAAAAGCATAACTTTAATTTTTGTTGAGGTAAATGGGGATTTGAAGGACTTTAACCAAAATTGAATACCAGCAAAACTGATTACGAGTCTATTTGAAGTTGGCAATGCTTCGTTGCTTGGTATTAGTAAAATGTTGGAGATGTATGGGAAGTTAAAGGATTTATAGCCCACTTACTGTTCAAATGAAGCTGTTGTGGAAAAATTGGAAACAAGCTGCTTTAGCAGTTTGAAAGGTAGGTCAAAAAATTTGAGACTGTACTGCTATTACAATGTGATGCTATAGTATTTTTGCTGCTTGATGGATGGTAAGTCAAGAATGTTTCACCTGGGTTCTGTATCTTGGTAAAGAGGAATTGACATTTTGTCCCCTCCCCCCCAGATAGTTTTAGAATAACTTGAGGCTCCTGGGTTGTTTGGCATGCATCCCCAAAGGTTAATTTTTTTTTGAGCTAAAGGACAGAGAATTTGAAGAATAACTTAAGGATTAAAAATCTCACTTGAAATTAAGGTTTAGAAAAGTAATTCTTTGGAATCTAATTTTGAAAATTTGCAAAAAACAATGTTTTTATGTAACCTAGTACTAAAATCTTATTAAAATTCCATTTTTACAAAGCCAGACAATCCCAAATGGTTAGCTCCATTAACTGTGAATTAACGATTGGTTTTTTTACAGAATGCAAAATTCAAAATGGGGCATCAGGCATTCGCTTCATCTATACCCGGGAAGGCAGACCAAGTGGAGAAGCATTTGTTGAACTTGAATCAGAAGATGAAGTCAAATTGGCACTGAAAAAAGACAGAGAAACTATGGGACACAGATATGTTGAAGGTTTGATTTATGTTGACATAGTGTTAAGTGTGTAGATTTTACCCCCCTTTCTGAATTTTAGGTAATTGACCGCATGGAAATGGTCATCTAAGTGAGTTTTTGGCAGCTCCTAGTTTTCTAAAAATAAGGAAATTTTATCGTTTCCAACATGCCGAAATTGACTAATTCTAAGCACCTCTTACAGTATTCAAGTCAAACAACGTTGAAATGGATTGGGTGTTGAAGCATACTGGTCCAAATAGTCCTGACACTGCCAATGATGGCTTTGTACGCCTTAGAGGACTCCCATTTGGCTGTAGCAAGGAAGAAATTGTTCAGTTTTTTTCAGGTATGTAGCAGTACTTGTCATTGGACAGTGCATTCTGGTTAGTTGAAGTAATTGGAGTGATTTAGATGTACTTTTTGGACAGGTTGAATTTAAACACTGAAATACTGTTAATGGTTTAGAAAGTTTAGGGACCTTCAAATAATTTAAGCCCATAAATTAGACTACCTTACTTAAAAACTGGAAAACAACTTGGATTCTAAATATCACTAAATTTTTAATTTTTTTTATACTTGGTGTTGTAGTTTAAAGTAGATATTTAGATGCTAGAGGATTGTCCTCAACAGCTTAACTTCTTTCTACACATTTGCTGTTCAGCATAGTACCTCAAGTTTATAAGGTAAGATGCACTTATCACCATGATTAGACTGATGTACTTTAATTTTAACTAACACTCTCCTGCTGTTATTCATTACTGTAAAATGACACTGCCGGTGTCATGGGACCAAAGTAAACTCCTATATGTTCTCTGGAGCAATACTATGGAGCCTCTTCCAAGGAAAACCTGATTATAGCCTGGTAATTGTAGGCTACTAGCATTGCAAGTTGCCTGTCTTAAGTAAGATTGCAGAGGAAAAATTTTCAGGTACTGTTTTAAATTCTTTACCAATTGCTGATTTTAAAAATGATGTCCCACTTTACTTAAGATAGGGAAATGCTCATCTGAGGTAATGTTTTGGGCCTAAACTAATTGAATGTCTAACACAATTCTGATGTGATTTGCATGAGTTATTGTTCACATTGAAAAGTATAATAGAAATGTTTTTAAGTATTTGAAAAATTTGGCTAGTTGCTAGAGCTGGAATTTCAATGTTAAAGATGAAGATTTTTTTTGTTGTTTAATAGCTAATAGAAGTATTAATTTCGAATCTTAAATAGCATATTTGGTAACAATATTTGAATCCTAGTCATTGTTTTGACTAATGTTCAAATATCTATTATTACAATGAAAATTTGAATGCCGTTTGTCATTTAATGTCATCTCATATCTTACTCCTAGGAAAGTGTTTTAAGTCTTTTTGTAATCTTGGAAATGTATCCACGAACTGGAAATTCCATCTTTGAAAATCTTTTAAGTGTTATTTTACAATTAGATTATAAAAATTGCATGATTGTCTTACATAGATCAGTTGTATTTCAAGTCAGGTTTTTTTGATCAGTTTGTGATCTTAGCAATGTTTTATTTCATCATTGTATGTGTTTGTACCTAAATATGCAAAAAATGTCTTTTGAAAACTGAAGTTCCGCTTAGTTATCTTTATATTTAATTTAAAGGAAGATGTTGGCAAAACTTGTTAGAATGTGAAACTTGATTAACTTATTATTGTCATTTTATCTTGTGTGATTCTCAGCAATGAGAATATGTTGAAAATATAAGACTCAATGTCAGTTTCTTAATACACCCCCCTATCAGCAAGTGAACTGTTTATTATTTGTTTGCCTCCTATATTTTTGTGCCACAGGGTGTTTTAAGAATAGTAAACTTATATGGAACTTCATGTCAGTGCATATTTATGAGTACTTAAAGTTTTAAAAGCATACCTTTCGCCTAAAATAATTTACAATTCTGGTGTATTTAAAGCTATAAGAAGAATCATTTCTGGGCTTGTGATGTTAATATTGCCCCCCTACTGGGGTTATTTGTCCTTGGGTTGAAGGGTTGGAAATCGTGCCAAATGGGATAACATTGCCGGTGGACTTCCAGGGGAGGAGTACGGGGGAGGCCTTCGTGCAGTTTGCTTCACAGGAAATAGCTGAAAAGGCTCTAAAGAAACACAAGGAAAGAATAGGGCACAGGTGGGGATGGATGGTTGGTTGGATACGTCACTTTTCTTATGGTAAATGATAATTAAATCCATATTCTCTCTGCTTGAAAGGAAATGTATCTATTTCCTAGTCCTAGTTAATAATTAAAAGAGTTAAAACTTAAGTTACTGTTGGATGCTAAAGTTACATGCTAAAACTTAACTGCCATATTTGTATAGACAAACATTTAAGGTTAAAATTGCTCCCAGTTATTAAGATGCATTTGCCATTTAAGGTTCTTAATTTCTATAAGCAACCATAAGTCCATGGAGTCGAGAGACTATGGCTTTAAAAAAAATTTAGTATAAACAATGGCTTTAGCTCAATATCTAGTAAATTAATATTACCATAAGAAAATGTGATAACTTTCTGAACTTGTTTTATAAAGTTGAAATGCCACAAACTTTCTTGCTGTATATAAACTTGCATTGTAATGTTAAGCATAGCTTTCAAGAAATTGTCACAAAAGGTTTTTATTCAATTTTGCTTGTGACTATTTTTCATTGAAGCATGCGCTTACCTATGCTGATTCTTACTAAGAAGCATAGGATATGTGGGGTATTTTACAGGCAAAGTAAATATGTAGCATTGAGCTGGAATGTTGGTGAAGGCTGACTTTTTAACTCAGTTGTTACACATTGCCAGTTAATTCAAATGTTGAAATGTTGAGTTGAGTGGAATTTATTCCCTCCTAAAACATTTTACTTTTATTTAAATACTCCTCTCCCACCCTTAAGGTTGGGCTACAGTAAAGTTATTTTTTTTTAATAAAAAAAGGAGGAGTTTTGACTTTTCCCCTGAAAATTGACATTTTTATAGTCCCAAGAGTAAAATCTGGTCATTGCCTATGCAAATGTAAAGAAATCTGGCTTTTAAAGTATTTTGTCAGTTTCATGGCTATGACTAGAATATTGTCTTGTGTAATTAATTATACCTGTGCATGAAATGAAAGACTCACTAGTTTTCTATATGAACGATGTTTTAGGTACATTGAAATCTTCAAGAGTAGCCGGGCAGAAGTTCGTACTCATTATGATCCTCCTCGAAAGCTAATGGCTATGCAGCGACCAGGTCCTTATGATAGGCCTGGGGCTGGCAGAGGCTATAACAGCATTGGTAGAGGAGCTGGGTTTGAAAGAATGAGACGAGGTGCCTATGGTGGAGGTATGTGTACCTAAGAAATAAGATAACAAATTTTTTTTAAAAAGCTTTCTGTTATGTAATGACTCTTCCCCATTAACCATTTCAGGTTATGGAGGCTATGATGACTATAATGGATATAATGATGGATATGGCTTTGGGTCGGATAGATTTGGAAGAGGTAAGGTAAGAATTGTGCTTCAAAACTGGAGGATACCTACACTTTTTTAAATCCAGACCTCAATTACTGTTTTTCAGGAATGTCTGATCATAGATATGGAGATGGTGGGTCCACTTTCCAGAGTACAACAGGCCACTGTGTGCACATGAGAGGATTACCTTACAGAGCTACTGAAAATGATATTTACAATGTAAGTTTCTCAAATTAACTTGAAAGATGGCTCTGAGTGTGTTGTGTCTTACATATATTATGTAAGGTCTTAAGAACTGAAGGATTTTTTTTTAAATAGAGCATAACCTGATTCTTTTTATGCCCAGTTTTTCTCACCACTCAACCCTGTTCGAGTACACATTGAAATTGGACCTGATGGCAGAGTGACCGGAGAAGCAGATGTTGAATTTGCTACTCATGAAGATGCTGTGGCAGCTATGTCAAAAGACAAAGCAAATATGCGTAAGTCTGTTTTGGACTTAGGTTATTCTAGGAAGTTTTTCATAACATGCACAATATTGCCTGTGAGAGCATGTGTGAGATTTTCTTTTCACATACTTTTGAATACTTTGGTTCACTTTGGTTCATGGGCTTGATTCAAATTGTATTTAGTTGAATAGAAGAGACTAACATTAGTTGATAGAAAACAGTTTATAAGACTGGTTAACTAGATTTAATATTAAAACAAATATTTTCCAATAAGTAATGAATGTTTCAACCCTTTTTTTTGTCATTTCAGAGCACAGATATGTAGAACTCTTCTTGAATTCTACAGCAGGAGCAAGCGGTGGTGCTTACGGTAGCCAAATGCTAGGAGGCATGGGTTTGTGTAAATATCACTTTAGTGTCTTTTTTTTAAGCTAACCTTGTATGCCTTTTCTCTCATTTCAGAACACAGATATGTAGAACTCTTCTTGAATTCTACAGCAGGAGCAAGCGGTGGTGCTTATGGTAGCCAAATGATGGGAGGCATGGGCTTGTGTAAATATCGCTAGTTTTTTTAAAAAACAAAACATTTATATCTTAAGTCAATTATTTAAGTTAAGTTCTATTTGTAGTTAGCTTACATTTAATTAAGTTTAGTGTAACCTTTAAGTCAGGTCCTTTTTGGAAGGCTATTCCTTCCATTTTCATGAGTTATAAAATTAATTGTATTGGTTTTTGAAATTCATAAGTTTAGATATCTGACTAGGTTATATTTTGCTTAATTTATATTTGGGGGAGGGCACATATTGTTAGTAACATTCCTTAGAGATATTTAGTCCTAATGTAACTAAAAAAAGGACCTGTCCAAAAAAATGCACAACAAAACCATAAAATGAAGTCAGTTGTGATTATGTGTTATAATATGATTGAGAAGTATGGTGTCCAAGTTATACCTGAAGTTGAAGGATGTCATTTCATTATTTATATCCATTAAAACCAGTGTAAAAATATGTAGTTAAAATTAAAAAGCAGCTTTGTAATAATGCCTCTACTTTATTGAATCCTGTGGATTTATTCTTGCTGATAGTCATATGCTATTAGCTTACACAGTGCATACTGTGGAGGAATAAAATGCTGTTTAAAAAATAGCTTGAAAGATTGAAAATCCTACCTAGAACAGGGTTGGTTATAGGACATGAGGTCAACTCTGGAAGACAATGTAGATTTAGAAGTGCAAGCCAGGTACCACCAGGTACCACATGGCCTTGGAAACAAGAACCTAATGTTTTCTTAACTTAACAGCAAACCAGTCCAGTTACGGTGGTCCAGCTAGCCAGCAGCTGAGTGGGGGTTACGGAGGAGGCTACGGTGGTCAAAGCAGCATGAGCGGATATGGTAAGCATCTTTTAAATTTTGGTTCAAATTATTTTAGTCTGGCATGTTTATAGGTGGGAGAGGGAATATGTAGGTTTCTTTTTTGAAATTGGGCCTTAGATGATAGAGGTTTTATTTTTGGGAGTGGAGGTGTGGGGCATGGGGAGAAGAGGGTTTGGGAGGAAAATATGGTGAGCATAATAGATTTATTATACTAAGCTTTGAGAAATGAGTTTGGGGGGGGGAAGTGTTTCATAAATGAATGGCACCTAGAAGTAAATAATTGTAATTCTTGCTGTGGTTGAGCCAGAAAGTGTATCTGCCTCCTAATTTAATTTAAAATGTGCCTTTTGTGGGTTTTTTTTTTGTTTTTAAAAGTAAATTGAATATTTTGTATGGGATAAATAGCAGAATGGTGGTTGGGTTCAGATCATGTTTTTAGAGTTTAAACTAGGATTGGTTTTGGTTTATTTTCAATTGGTCTAAAGAATGGTGATTTGTATAGTCTTACCCTAAAAATCCTTTTGCAGACCAAGTTTTACAGGAAAACTCGAGTGATTTTCAATCAAACATTGCATAGGTAAATATTTTCTCAAGAAATCTAATTTAAATTCCCACTAGGAAATTTTTTTTTTTATCTGTTGTAATAACACCTTTAGCAGTCAGTGGCTCTGACTTTTTTAACTCCATGGAGGCTGCCATTTTGGGCACAGTGAGTTGCCATTAGTCCAACATTGTAGTCTCAATTCTTGCCCACCATGAATAGGAAAAGCCAAGAGACTTCCCCCTGTGCTCCCTATTCATAATGCCATTCAATTAACACATTGTGAATGTTTTATGTTAAATTTTTTAAATGCCTGTTTAGCTTTAAAATCATTGTGAAGTAATTTTGCAATTTTTGAAAAACACTAGTTTTCCTTTAAACTTAAATTTTCAATCCTTTTAAAGATCCACTAAAATGGTGGTAGCACAGGAGTATGGCAAGTTGGTACAGCAATGAAGGGGTTAACGGAGGCCTGTTTGGAGTAAGGGTCCCCCTATCCCAAACATGTTTCTCTCTCCACGTGAAACAGCAGCCATTGTGTGTACTGTGCACAAATTTTATCTATTTTTATAATACTATTTTCTCTGCTGGCATTTTGAAATGGGGATTAACTTTTCCACGTGTATCTCTTTGCAGGGAGCCAAGAAGCGTTGAACAGCAGCTACTACAGTAGTGGGAGCCGTGCATCTATGGGAGTGAACGGAATGGGAGGGATGTCTGGCATGTCCAGTATGAGTGGTGGATGGGGAATGTAATCCTGATCACTGACTCTTGGTCAACTTTTTTTAAAGAAAAAAACAAACAAAAAACGAAGTTTAACAGTTTTGCAATACAAGCTTGTGATTTATGCTTACTGTAAGTGAAATCAGGATTGTTTTAAAAACTTCAGGTTCAGTATTTTTGAACACAGAAAAACATTCATCTAGGATGTAATAACCAAGTTGAGTAAAGACTATAACTGTTAAACAATTTCAGCTTTTCTCAAGGTAGTTATGTTGTAGGAGTGTACTTAAGCAGTAAGCGTATTTAGGTTAAAGCAGTTTCAATTATGTTAAATGTTGCTCTTATACCACATTACATGGAACACTGTTTGAGATGCATGTTGGGAGACATGCTTTTTTGTAAAACAAATATAGGAGCTGTGTCTGCGATTCAAAAGTGAAACATTTGGCATGTTTGTTCTAGTTTATTTCGTTTACTATCCTGTAAGGCACGTACGTTTAAGCTTTTTTTTTTTTAAGTTAATGGGGACAATTTTGAGACGCAATACGGATACTCTAGGATTTGGTCTTGGTGTTTGTATTAAATTCTGAGGCCTTGATTTAAATCTTTCATTGTATTGTGATTTCCTTTTAGGTGTATTGCGCTAAGTGAAACTTGTTAAATAAAACTTCCTTTCAAAAACTGGAACACATTGTCCTTACTTTGAACAGTGTCTTTTTGGCACTGAATCTTGAGTGACTACTCAGTGCTAAATTTCTTCACCATTCTATTGAAATGACTGGCTTTTGTGGGTAATTAATAGTAATCCCTGTCAGTTCTGGTTCAAAAAGAGAGATGCATGCCTTCAGATACTAGTAGTCTTAAGTACTATAAAATGGCTTGTACTGCATCACCATGAGTATCTGGTACCTAGTATGTCTAGAGGAAAAAAATGTACAGGACTTGGGTGTCTAAATGTAATGAAGTAGACTTCTTGGCCTCTTCTGCAGAGGCACCCAAGATCGTGACCAATTAGTCAATAGGGCGGTTTCTGTCTTGGGGCAAAGGTAATTTGGGTTATGTGCTTGTGCTTTGAATCTTTATGTGATAGGTTCAAGTTTTCTAGAAGCAGTCTTTTTTAACTTTAGGGCAGATAATCATTACTATAAATAGGGACTTTATGACATGAACCATAGGAAAATTTTCTGAATTTGTAGTTCTATCTTTTGTAATTTTATGTGGAGGATGCTGTTTTGTATCTGATTTAGTAACTACTAACCCAAGTGTTTCTGAAATATGCTTTGAAAAGTAGTAACCACCTGAGAGCTGAATGTGTGTGCCAAGTCCTCAAGTGGGAGTGGAAATAAGTTATATCAAATAAGGTAAATGGCCTGAAACCCAGACCCATATCCAGACCTGTGGTTCTTCTGGCTTTAGTGGAAAATGTTTAATGTTAATCTAGATTGATTATAAAGTAAATCTCAGTAGTGGAATTTCTGTAGAATTGCACCTTAACTAATAAGTTTTTTTATCTGATCATGCTTTTGTTTTGTACATGGCATTCTGGCTGTTCAGTTTACTGTAGGCCTTGAGAAAATATTTCCATCCTTAAAAATAACCACTCACTTCATAACTTTACCCTCAAAAGAGGAGGAAGTTTTGGAGTCCATAAATTCCCAAGTAAAGAATAGATATCCCATGTCTTTGCCATTTGAATTATTTTTAGTCTTTATTTCTCAAGTATTTCATGACCTATGAGGAGATAATTGGCCTTGACAAATAGGTCTCTTATTCCTTTCTTAAAAGGTTGTCAGTTGTCTATTAGATTTTTTTCCTAAGTCCTAGATGATGATATGTGACCATATCCAAAGAGTGGTCACATTTCCAAAAGCTTAGGTCTGTCATGGCTCTTGGGAGTTCCTTAGTTTTCTCTTTATACCTTGTAATCCTCCACCTGTTTCCTTGTAGAATCCTTTGACTTTCCAAGGATCACAACTCTTGTGTTGTTTTAGGTTTTTCCTTTGTCCTTTGGCATCTTAACTCTTCAAATACTATAAACCACAATCTTGAAAACCCTCCAGTAAGGGGGAACTCAAATTGCAGCTTCTTCAGTTTTGGGACCAACTAAAACTTAACAAGGCAAGAAAGTCTTGGAACAATCTTTCTGCAGGGGGCTTAATAAGACTGAGTCCTCCCATTCCTCACCAACAGTACTTTCTAGGTAAAACATGCTTTTCTAAAAACAATTTTAGATTGGATTTAATTAGGAACTGATACTTACATAGTCATATCACTTCTCTTAATGTAGCTAAAAGACTTGCTTTTGATTTTATTCCTAGGGTGTCAATAGGTGAATTTCAAATTTATTTTACATGTCTGAATTGGAAATCCTGCCCTGAAAGTTTACCTGTATTTGTACCACTATACTCATATCAGACAAGCCAGCTCTTCTTATATACTAACCTCCCCCCCCATCTCTTGGCTTCTCTGGGTCTGTCTTCTTCATCCTTAAAGTTAAATGGCTGCTTTAAAATCTGAAGTCCCACCTTTGAAATGATTCCAAAAAATGGCACCAAATGTCACTGCTTTAGGGGATGTTTTTAGGACCTTAAAATATTTGACCACCCATATCATCCTCTACTTATATGGTGCCTTAAGTGCATGTAAACTTGACACTTGAAAGCCCACTTTGGTATTTTGCAAGGCAATTGGGCTTAAGTGGCCACACAGGTAAATTATCTCAGGTCCTCATGACTCCAGGGCTGGTGCTCTATCTTTGTGCCACCTAGCTTCCCTTAAAGCCTTCTCTCCACACAAGCAGGAGCTGCTTGGGGTTTCTGTCCCCTACATTCTAAATTTAACCCACTGAAGCTTTTATAACTCCCTTTTGAGATTATTTTGTAGATACGTTTTTTCCCCCTCTTGATTCTGAATAGTGTATAACAGTTTCATTTCTGAATATGCTCGACATTGGGGTTAAGTGATCTTTCTAAGGTCACAGGTAATTGCCATCTGAGGCTGGTTCTGAACTCCAGGGCCAGTGCTCTATCCACTGTACCACCTACCCATACCCCTTGATGTTTAATTGGCAAAGGTACTGAGGTATTTGCAGTTTTCATCAGCTCATAACAGATGAGAAAACTGAGGCAAATAGTTAAATGACCTGCCTAGTAGTCACTGCAGCAAGTCAACCCCTGACTACCTAACAATTCCTTGGTGTTAGCAAAAAAGAATTCCCTCCTTGTCTTTGCAACCCCCATCTTGGATAATTTCCCAGGAGTCAGTTCAAAACATTTTCTATAAGTTTGAAGAACTAGATACCGATACAGTGGTTAGATCAATGGCCTTGGGCAAGTCATTCCAGGGCCAACTCCAGTGGCCTTGAACCTAGTCACTGAAACCAGATGGTTCTGAAGGATTGAACCTAATGTCATGGTTTAATTAAAGAGTGAAGGATAAAATTTTTGAACACAGCTAAAAATATTCCACAGGTAGTCAGCTCCCTCCCAGAGTTCACTAAAGGATGAATGGGATCAATTGAGCATTTATATGCTGGTTTCTTGGAGGAAGAAAGGTATTGAACAAGTCAAAAGCTTTTATTGTATCTTATGGGCACAAGAGAAATTAATTTTCCTGAAGACACATGAATCAAAGTTTTCAAAGTGAAAAACAATTGTAAAACAACCATTCTACAACCACTACTCTTTAGAATGGTTGTTTTCCTAAAGGAGAGATGGTAAGAGTAAAGTATATGAAATATTATGAACTTTTTTCTCCTTTGATCTCATAAAACCCCCCTGAAAATTAGTAATATACAGATTGCATTAACAGTAGACATGAGCATCTGGTTACTGCCTTCCTTTGCCCTTTTCCAGAATTCTGATCATTTGACTGGTTCATCAGAAATGTTGCAGGGAGGCAGGAACTCATTTGCTCTGTAGATAGAGGGCTTCTGCATTCATGACTCCTAGGAAGAACTGGATGAATATCTCTGAAGGAGGAGGGTGTGGCAGGCATCACACACACGTACAGGCCTCGGGTAGGATGGCAGTGCCAGTTCATTGCTTGAACATGTGTTACAAAAGATGTGTCCACAGTTTCGACAGTGATGCTAGAGCATGGTTAATAAAAAAGGCATATATGGGCTTTATTATGTAAAGACATATGCTTTACACTTTCAAATATACTGCTACTACTTACTGCAAAGGAACAGGAACAGTTTGAAGTTGGGTTATTGCCCCTGTCTGGACTTTTGTCTGGATATTTATATTAATTACCCACAGGTTATTGCAATAAAAGTGAAGGCCCCCTTACTGAGCTGCTTCCCCTAATCAGGGCAAGGTGATAAAACGGGTACATGCAGTGGTCAAGGCTTAAGCCCTCTTACCTTCCTCCGAGAGATGGAGAACTCTTTTTCACACTGTTTGCAGTACGTTGCTTCATCATCTTTTAGCCAGGTGTGACCCTAAGGAGAAAGGAGCCCTAAGAATTAGGAATAGGAAATCAAATTAAGACTCAAAGGTTAGAAGTGTCAGTGACACATCTCAGCATTAATAGCTCATCCTATAGCAGGTAAGAGGGGTTTAAATAGGAAATTCCCCAGAAATTTGAAGCTTCTCTTGAGTTCAAATTTTTAGAAATCATTTCCTCACATCTTTCTCCTTTCCAGTCCCACTACTGACACTCTTCTTGAGAATTGTATCATTTTTTTGCCTGGATTACTCTCACAATAAATCTCTGCTTCCATTTTATTCCCTTTGCAAAATATATCCTGCCCTCTATTGCCATAGTAACTTAAGTTCAAACTCCATGGCCTGGCTCCATACTATGGCTCCCACCCATCTACCTTTCTCATTTTTCTTCTATCACATACCTTTGCATTGCCAGTCATTCCTTCCAACATGCCTCCAATTTCCGCTTTTCTGTGCCCTCTACCTGGAATCCTCTTTGCAACTCATCAAAATTTTATCAGTAAAATTTTGAGATAAAATTTTGAGTTGCAAAATACAACTAAAATACTATGACTACTTTAATGCCTTTCCCCAAACGCTCTGACTCATTTGAAGACAAGGGGACAACTGGCACACCAGGTTTGCCTAAAATAACACCTCCTGAGTACCTTGAGGGCCTTATTGACTTCTTTGATATCTTCCATCTTCAATTTTGATCTGCAAAGAAAATGGCAATAAGGACAGTTCTGAAAAAGCATCAATGATCATGTTTACTAAAATACAGAAAAAAGGTTTTTGTGAAAATAAAATATTTTGGCATTATTTCCCTCATTGTGGGGAGGGCAGATTCCACCATTTTCCTATTATCTATTAATATAGAAATTATTTCTATTCCTACTTGGTTAGGTAGATTAGTCTGAACACTTAAGACTATACATCTTCCAAGTTTTAAGGGGACAGAATGTGTACATACTGAAAAGTCTGTGTCAGTGACAGCTTTGCAATCTCAAATATGAACTAAATGTTAAAAAACCCATACCATAATCTCATAAGAATGAGATCTAATAATTTATACTTTATGAGAAATAGGACATTTTGTCAATTTGACAATACCTATTTATAGTTATTTGTTTATTGCATGCTAGCCAAATCTGGCTGAAAAGCTCTAATCCTTTTAAATTGTTTTATGTAGTAGTGTTTAGGTTAGCTGCATATTTCTGGACCTTTTTCTGAGGTGGTCGGTCAAAAACTATTAACTGGTTGAAAAAAAAACACCATGTGATTGTCCTAGGTACACTTGTTTAAAGACTAAAAAACAGAAAAGAGAAGGGTATGGGTAAAAGGGATTAGAAAGGGGAATGGGAAAGACTGAGGTAAATATGAATGGGGGGGCTGGTGAATAGGATTTTTTTTTTTTGGAAGGCAATGGGGTTAAGTGATTTGTCCAAGGTTACACAGCTAGGTAATTAAGTATCTGAGGTCAAATTTGAACTCGAGTCATCCTGACTCCAGGGCTGGTGCTCTATCCACTGCACCACCTAGCTGCTCCCTGAATAGGTTTTTAGTGCTTAAAATGGTTTTCCATCTAAGTTGAAAATTCCATTTGTCCTAACTGTTAAACTTGGGAACTTACTGGCTAAGGTGCAATCCCATTTCCTGTAGTGCTTGTTCCTGTTCTTCACAAATCTTTTGTAATTCTTCTTTCTTCTCATATAGTTTTTGAAGTTCCTATAAATAACAAACCAAGTATTTTATAAACAAGGCTATTTTTCCAAGGATAATTGCAACAGCACTACTCTCCTAATTTACAACCAGGGCCACCTACTGTTCTGCTGCAAAAAATGGGTTTATCCAAAAAAGTAAGCTGTTTAGAAATGAGAAAGTAATCTTCTACAGATAAAAAGCAGTCAAGCTTGCTCGTAAACTATACCTCAGCATGGAATGCTGCTGTGCCCAAGAAATGATGCAGATAACTTCAGAAAAATTTAAGAGTTGAGGCAAAGTGAAGTGAGAACTAGAATACCATACAGTAATATTGTGATGATAATCCACTATGGAAGACTTAACCACTCTGATGAATAGTGATCCATGAAAGTTTCAAAGGAATTTATAAAAATGAACTGATACAATCTGACTTGAGACTGAAGCATATTTTTTCACTTTATGACATAGCTAATATGAAAATTTGTTTTGCCTAACTTCATAAAGGGTATATATCTTTTGTCTTCTCAATAGGTGGTAGGAGAGAATTTGGAAATGAAAATCAAAATAGAAATACCCCCAAAACCAAAACAGCTATATCCCCATCTTACTGTAGCTCTGCTTTATATCAAGTCCTCAAATAGTAATTCTAAATGTAAAAATAGTGGATTTTTACATTTTTATTTTTTGAAATCACTTTTTAGAAAAATAATTTTAAAAATCAAAATATAAACATTTGGATTTTGTTTACTAGGAAATACAAGATTCATAACTTTTTTTGATGGAAGCAGGCTATTTGTGAATGGATCCTCAATTAGCTGGTTCCTTATGAAAGAATCGTCATTTTAAGACCTATTTATGGCACTAGGAGCTATGCTACAGATGTTCCAAACAATATCTGAGACTAATTATTTACAAGTTACTGTGGGATATAGAGAAATGAAAATGTAGTTAACGGGATGGTGAAAATTCTGAATTTAGAAATATGAAAATTTCAACAAGGGTTTTATTCTAATATTGGGAAAGGAAGTGGACTTGTACAAAGTGATAACTCATGTGACCTTTCTAAGCTAATGGTTTGGATTGCCTACTTGCAATTTTTCCTCTGGGCTAGTTTGACCCTGAATTTAGCTAAACAAAAATTAGGAGGCCCTTATATTGTAATTAAATAAGAAAGCCATGGTTTCTAAATGAACCTAAGAGAAAGAAAGGGTTCCTCCTTTCAATCACACTTGAGTAGGGTAGATGCCAGAGAGGAATTTATCCAGAGAAACAGATTGTTTTAAGAGAATATGACCTCAGTTCTGCTTCTTCATTTCTGACTTGTCCTCTGGAAACCAGGACAAGCTCAACCTATCCCCTGCATGAACTAGTTCCAAGGCAGTTATGAATCTAAATTAGGATACAATCCCCTCTGATCCCTGAAAAAGCCAATTACTATGGAATTCCAACCAGAGGTTTGAACCTACTCCAGAAGGAAATTGGGAATTTCAATTGAAATCTGACCTTAGTCCTTCGGGACGACTACAGAAGTCCCCTGAGCAGTTCTTACGTGAATAAGGGCAGAGGTTAGTTCAGAATCACTTAAGATAGATGATCTTTTCTGGGATCATAAAGTATAATGGACCTTGTTGGGACTATTGTTATCCTAGATCTGTGAAGGCCTTGGTTGTTATCTGCCCAAATATATTTGCCATTCTGTTTGCTAGTAAGAGGTACAGCAATACTAAAGATCCTCCTGAAGTCCTGCTACTCCTTTTCTGTTCAACTAAACCATACTTCAAAGATTCTGAAGAAATCTTTAATCATTCCATTTATGCAAAGGAACAGACTTCAGATGGCTTTTAAGATTCAGGAGGACAAGCACAAACTCCCAACATTCCACACAATGTCCAATTTACCTTTTTTAACCCTTCTACCTGGTGCAGCTCAGTTTTGAGCAGAGAGGCAGTATCTTTCTCTTGTTGTAACTCTTTCTGAAGAGCTTGCCTTTGCTCTTTTTCTGACTTCAGCTCTCTCTCGAGACTTGAGCTGTTTTTAAAAAGGAAGGTTTTAATTGGAATTTGTTATATCATGGAATACAATTCAAACCTTGGATTAGAGCAAGTCAAATGGAAAATCACTTTAAGTTCATTTCTTGAGGTTCTAATCATTCCACTTTCACCCCAAACATGTAGCTTTTATAATTTTCACCAGTGAGAAAGCTAATGGCTTTTATCAAGTGCTAAAAAAAGGTAAACAAATATAGAAACCATTATACTGACCTGAGACTCCAGAAAGAAAAAACTGATGAAAGCATAGGTTAGAAAAAGGCATAAGGTAAAACTCAAAAGAAATGTAAACTTAATTGTTTTTACTGTTTTATTGCTTTATGTACCATGCTAAGAACAATGACTCTTCAATGAAAAGGCACTTTTGTGCGGTGCACTAGATTTGAACTCTGGTAATGATTCTGAAATTCAGGGAATAGCTGCTGTATCACAACCAGATAGATGCATGTCACTGCTCCCAGCGTCCACTTCTGCCCCCCCCCCCCCCCCCCCCCATCAAGCAGTAGCAGTTGAGGATTATCTACCATTGTTTGTCCAGTTGGGAGAGTTGCTGTTGTAGGGTTTCAACTTTGCCACCAAATTCTTGCTTCAGTTTGTTGTTTCTTTCCTCAGCACCTTGTCTGGCCTTTTCAGAGTGTTGTAATCTTATCAAAATATGAAAACATATACATATCTAACCTAGCATTCAGAAAATACATAAAGTAACACAGATTAAGTATCTTCTATAACCATCATTCCAACTCTCAGACCTAGTTCTGAGTCTAAACACTGAAGACAATAGTTTTGAATCTAAAACACTGAATAGAGACACTTTTCGGTCCTTATTCTTAGTATGATTAAGGAAATAAACAAAATCCTCAGGCTTTCGGGGCAAGATTATTTTGAGTCCTCTAAGGAAATGAAATCAGTTTCTGCAAAAATAATTTAATTTTTACTTCACTGAAGGAGAAATCACTAATTTCATAGAATTCCTGAGATTTTCTAGATGATATCCATTACCTACCGCTCTTCCATTTCTTTCATGGCAGACATGACTTGATTGGTTTTTCCTTCGTAAGATATGATTACTTCGTTCTTCTGTTGTAAGCAGGTCTCTGCATTCTAGATGAGGAAAAGAGTTAAATTCAGAGAATAAAATGATAATGTAGATATTTATCCAGTATACTGTAAATTATAAAATGTTATATAGATCTCAGCTATAATAAACCATTTTTAAGATCAGAAAATGAATTCAAAAGCCTACTTCAAATATATTCTTAATGTCTTGTTTTCCTATTCCCTTCAAAAAAATATGTAATTTCTGAGTGTTAAGAGTCCTGGCAAGGGGTGGCTAGGTGGTGCAGTGGATAGAGCACCGGCCTTGGAGTCAGGAGTACCTGAGTTCAAATCCGACCTCAGACACTTAATAATTAACTAGCTGTGTGGCCTTGGGCAGGCCACTTAACCCCATCGCCTCGAAAAATCTAAAGAGTCCTGTCCTGGCAAATTTTTGAGCAAATCTGTTTTACAAACAGGAAGGAGGTGGTTATGAGACTGGCTCACCAAAAAGTTACCAAAGGTAATTTTGGTCCTTCACTTTCACCACTAGAGAGCACTCTCCTAGTTGGTAATGATAAACTCAATAGGTTTGTTTTCATAGAGGGGAAAAAAAAAAGGAACATAATTAAGCACTTTGGTGGAAAGGAAAGACAGGATATAGAATGTGGCATTTTAAGAGTATTTATGAACAGTAAGGAGGGGAGATTCTGTCAAGGAGCTGGACTTTTACACAAATACGCTGAGGAAGCTTAAGAAATAGTCACTAGGGTAACTCTTGGTGCATTCTTTTGAAGCTCAAGTCCGAGAATGTGTAGTTGGATGATAAGTTGTTCAAACAGATTTGAACTAAACAGGTTGAAATCTGACTTATGAGAAGTCAAGAAAGGAATGAGTTATCCTCAGAATGCTTCACTTAGTGCACCCATGGTGAGAATCAATGGAAAAAATCCAGATACAAGTAAAATTAGATGGAGGATAAATCTACCATATTATATAAACTAGCATTTCTTTATAAATTAATTTTTGGAAGAAAAATTTCTATAGCTCTAACAGATTATACAAATGTAAAGAGACACATTTCTAAATCTTTGTTGCTCAATATACTAGTACTGATTCATTTTACAGTGATTTATCTAATATTAGAAAGAAGGAAAAAAGAGAGGCAAAGAAGAAAAGGAATTAAAAAAAGTCCATGTTCTTTAGAATTGTTAGTTTTCAACATCTTTGACAACGATATTAAGGGAAGTGAAAGAGGAACTATAATGAAAAATGATTTTCCAAGGTTATTTATATTAGCAAGTAGGAAGTAAAACTTAAAAAAAAATCAATGTTTTAGAAAGGATAATTCTGAATAAACAGGATTGCCACATGAAGCATGTAAACAAACCAGGATTATTTGAAAGTCAGCACAATTCAGTGGATATTTGGAATGATTGCCATCTAATCAAAGTACATTCTTCTCAGCAAAGGAACACTTCCTTTGTGCCTGTCATTTCTGTACTTGACGCCCTTGGCCATTTGAGGTGAAGAGAAGGAAAGGAATATATGAATACTCTGTGGGTACCTTTTATATAAAAGGAAAGTTTAACATGGATCAGAGTGGGAAAATTTGGAAATCAAACACTAAGCTAATAAAAATCTACTTATATGTGATTGGTGTTGACAATTAGAATGTGGAGCAGAAGTGAACCAGAGAGAGAATAAAAGAAGGTATTTTAAGGCACCTGGCAAAGAACAAAGAAAGGAATGTTTGGCAAATAGGGAAGTATGAGTTATTATATGGTATTTGGATGTATTGCCTTCATTTATAAAGTTGATTTCTACCTGGGCTTTATGAAACATCTGCAAATTAATGGCTTTGACATCTTCCAGTTGTTGTCGAAGAGCAACTAGTGTGTCTTGTTTTTCATGTGTATCTTTTTCTAGCAGCTTCATTGCAATCTCCATTTCTGTTTTCATTCCAATTTGCAGCTCCAGTTCTTTCTCTAGTTCCTTAAGAGGAAGATATCCACAAGGAAATCACTACTTTAAATGTATCATAGGAAATCATTTAGTTTAATTTTTGCATGCTGCCCTTCCTAGTTAAGTGCTTAGCACATTGGTGCTTAATTTTGTAAACATTTTTGAATTTCCATGTCCACCTTAAAGTCAAAACAATTATAATGGAATCACAAGACTGAAGGAGAATCAGAAGGTCACATAAGACACCACAGGCAAGGTTATGCTACACTTTTTTCATATAACGTACTCTGTAAGCAAAACTGGCTCATACCAACAAAACAGCTTATTTTTAAACTCTTGCAACGGAGTCTATTTTCCCAGTGATTCAGCAGCCAAATACATACGTGGAATTATATGCTGAATTATTAACACATCACAGGGATAAAGATGATTTTTTTCTGAATCTAATGTTTCAAACTTACCATTCGAACTCTCTTTTCCTCTTTCAGCTGTTTCCACACATCACTATACATTTCATCTAGACCTTGTCGGGTTTGTTTGTAAGTCTCAAGCTCTACCTTTGTATCCTGTTTTGTTACCTGTATCAAATACAAATATTTGAGTAACAATTTTAAGGAGGCTGAAATTCTGCCCAAAACCATGATAATTAACTTTCAAAAGGAAAATGAACATTCACAGATTTAATATAATTAGACAGTCAATATAGATAAATGAATCAAAATAGTCCTGTCTGGATTGCACTTTTAAAGATATTATTATGGAAGTCAAAATCAGTGGAATGTAGGAATATTTCCTTTCTTTTTTTCCTTTTTAGGTTTTTGCCAGGCAATGGGGTTAAGTGGCTTGCCCAAGGCCACACAGCTAGGTAATTATAAGTGTCTAAGACTGGATTTTAACTCAGGTACTCCTGACTCCAGGGCTGGTGCTTTGTCCACTGCGCCACCTAGCCGCCCCAATATTTCCTTTCTATAGCATTTACTAGTTATCTTTGCAGTCTACAGTTAAATCAGGAGAAAGGAGCTATGAGACCATACTCCATCTCATTCACTTTCACATTTGTTTCCTCTTATAGTGTGGCCCCCAAAACAATTTAGAAAGTAGTTATTCTATCATTTTTTTTTTTTAGGTTTTTGCAATGCAAACGGGGTTAAGTGGCTTGCCCAAGGCCACACAGCTAGGTAATTATTAAGTGTCTGAGACCAGATTTGAAGCCAGGTACTCCTGACTCCAGGGCCGGTGCTTTACCCACTACGCCACCTAGCCACCCCTATTCTATCATTTCTAACAGATGAAGTATTGCCGGTGTAATGCTTGAGAGATGCCCTGGGCTGTTTTCCACAAGCCAGAGCAGAATTTCCACTGGAGCAACTTCAAGGATGCAATCCTTATTCAGAGGAGAACTTGCTGGATAAAAAACATACTTATTTTCTGTGGCCAGTTTTCTAAGTCCAATTTCTAACCTCTACACTCTTTTCACTTCTTTCCCGGATCAATTCATTTTGTTCTTTTAACTGGCGTTGTTCTTCTTGAAGTGAATCAATCCGATCTGTAGCTGCTGAAAGCTGGTTAAGAAATGAGAAGACTTTTAGTGCAAACATGAACTATCCATTAAGATCACTTAAATTCACATATTATTTAAGATACTAAGTTAGACACAAAGTACACAATTTTAGCATTTGTGTAATAACAGCACAATCAAAGGAATTTAGAGCTGAAAAGAATTCCCCCCCCCCCCAGATGAGGGAAATTAGGCTCCTAGAGGGGAAATAATCTCTGTAAAGTCATTTAAGTTCAGAAACTCTTTTTACTATTATCGTGACATTCAACCTTTTAATTTTCTTTAAAAATATTCTTAGAGACCAGGGATCAGATTTTAGTACTGAAAGTTCTAAAAAGATGAAAGAGAATGAACTCTGAACATCTCTTCTTTTGTCCCATCTATTCATGTTACTGCCACTAAACTCACAGAACTGGCAGTTTTTGCTAAAAGATATTAATTAGTTGGTATTTTAAAGTAAGAATTTAAGTTTCAAGTGGTAGAATTTGAGTTATCAATGTATACAGGAACTTGATTAAAATCTCAGGGAGGCAAGGTTCAAAGAATTAAAAAACAATCAACAGCTAAAAAAGCCAACCCCCTTTTTATTTACATTTTTAACAGTTACATATAGGAATGATGAGATTACCCAAAGAAAGACAATGTCTTTGATCAGCAAGGAATGCTTAAAGACCCATAAGATATGTTAGGTATAAATACACAAGCCAGCCCTCTTCATCCCTGCCTCAGAATAAATATAGAGGAAAGCACTAGAAGAGAGAATCCGATAAATTCTGGTTAGGATGTTTCCCTAATCTTTCTCCCCAACACTGAGATGGTAAGAGTTTCATTTAGCAAGACAAATTATGAAAGGTGAATCACACAGTCTCAAGCATTAAAACCAAAACTCCTAGCTGCAAAATAACATGAATTTGATGATTAGAGAAACTAATTGTATACTCTTGGCTACAGTCTTAAGACTGGGCTTTATGCATAAGTCACTCTGTCTAACATGACAAAGGGCTATTTCAGAATTCTCTTTTTACAATGATAAAGAACAGGTAGTAAATATCATCCACAAGTTATTCCAAATAGTACTTTAACTGGCTAATCTCTTGTAAATTCATAAATAGTCACAAGTATTTTATCAACACGTACTCAATGACACATGGAAAATTGATTATATGCAACAGTTTCCTGAATCTTTTTTTGGCCCCACTGGCCACTGACAGAATGCCAATTGGTATAAAATTCCTTTTCAATTCTAATAGATGAACTAGAACAAACTGACCAATGATTCCACACTTAATGCATACTTATCAAAAAAAATACTGGAAAGCATTTCTCCCAATCTCTCAGAATAGTAGGATGAAGATGCCTAAGCAGAGAGGGACAGCTACCTGAAGAAAGGTTCACAAACAGATGAGAATGCCATCTCCTGATAAGAGAGAAGATAAGATGGCTATCATGTCCACAAAGGAGTTTCTGCCTGGCAGCTGGTAGAAAACTTTCGCCTCTTCCTCATCCCTTGATCTTCCTGTCCTCTCATTTTCCACTTCCTATGTAAGAGACAAGAGAAAAGACCATGCTATGGAGAGATTGGTCAAGTCTTCTAATACATGTTTTTTGACTTGATTTGATTTGACTTGACTTAGTCCCATGATCCCAAGAGGCAGGTACTCTGGAGGGGATAGGTTAGGGTATTTGTACCTCTAAATAAATGTTAGAACAGTACAAAGGGTGGATATTTGATGTATTATCTATAACTCTATGCCACAAATAGCTCTTTCATTTGGGTTAAAGAACAAAAAAAATCCAAAAAATTGCCCAAACAGTAAAGCCACAGGCCATCCACTGAAGTCCCACTTTAATATCCTATTATGGGCATGGAAGAATCCTGGGTTCTTAAGTGAAGCTTTAGAAGATCCTACTATACTTGTAAGGATTCAAGTGTAGATGTATAGCTTAAGGTTCAGCCTGGCTAAGTTTGAAGAGGCTTCCAAAACTCAGTAAACTATTAGGGCCTTTTTTGGATGGGTCTCATCCTTTTGATTTAATTGATGTTTAGGGTACACTCAAGATGAGAAAATTCCCTCATCAATGCAGATCAGCAAAATTATTCTGTAACTTATAGACTTAATAAAATCTTGTTAGAGCACTGTGAAAGTTCAAATGACTCCCAAAGTCATATGTCAAAAGAGAGACTCAAATCCTGGTTTTCCTGACTCTGAGGCTGGTTCTAATCTGCCAGATCAAAGGAACAAGAGCCATAATAGCTGAAGTTGCTAAGGGTGAGAACAAGTCTGGAGAGATATGGCTTTCCAGATTATAATCCTATATAGGACCCAAGATAATTTTCACCCACTAGAAACTCAGTAACATAGCAATAACCACCATTTATTAAACATTTAACATATATGAAGCTCTACACTAAGGTACTGGGGTAGAGAAGACAGATAAGATATAATCCCCATCTTTAAGGTACTTATACAATATTATGTGTATCAGAAAGCAATAAAATAAAGTACTATGTGAAGTCTGAAAGTGAAAGTGGTTCCTAATATAGAAGCAAGAAAAAAAAAATCTGAGGCACCCGGGAGAAGGCAACATTTAAATTGTGCTATAAAAGAAAATAGAAGAATTCAAATAGTGAAGAAAAGGAAAGATGACGTTTCAGATAAGGACTGACTTCTATAGAGGTATAGAAGTATGTGATCAATGTGCATGTTCTGGGGACAGAGCATGACCGGAGGGGAAGATATAAGGCTGGGGAAGTGGTAAGTGGCATCATATTGTGGAGGCCTTAGAGAAGGAGAAGAAGAGAAGCCTAAACTTGTTTCAGGAGGCAATCTGGAAGCACTGAAGATTTCTGAGCAGAAAAGTGACATGCCTAAATTTATTTGTACAAAACTATTTGAACTGGTATACTACCAGTAGTAAGGGAGGATGACAGATACAAAGTAAAAGGGAAAGACCTGTAAAAAAGAGAATGCCATGCTCGAGTTTGAGTAGGTGGCAATGCCTGGATAATGTGAATGTGACTGAAGTGGATGGGATGAATATACAAACTGTTCTGGAGATGGACCTGGCAAATGGCTAGATATGAGAAGTGAGAGAGGGTCAAAGCTATCTAACAAAGTTTATAAATATTGTGGGTAAAGTGAATGCTTGTGTGCTACGGACACAGACAGTGAAGTCAGAAGATGGGTGGGTTTTGAGGAAAGATGACACTGATTTGGGGCAGGTTCACTTTGAGAAACTTATAGGATTTATAGAGGCAGCTGAAGATGTGAGTCTGGAGCTCAGAAGAGTTTTCCAGTCTAGAGATACTGATCTGGATGTTCTTGCAT
The DNA here is from genome assembly GCF_037893015.1 of Macrotis lagotis. Lineage (NCBI taxonomy): Eukaryota > Metazoa > Chordata > Mammalia > Peramelemorphia > Peramelidae > Macrotis > Macrotis lagotis. The sequence continues at coordinate 400,478,721 of NC_133658.1, read as the reverse complement.
AGAGATAGTAATTGATGTCACAGATGTAAATGAGATTGCCAGAAGAAAAAAATGTAGGACAAGAAAATAGACTGCCTTTTGAGGTGGAAAGAGGTAAATAAGAGGATGAGGTGCCAATGAAAGAGAAAAGGTAAGATGAGATTTGTAAGAAGAAAATGAATAAGAGTTCTTTTAAATCAAAAGAAGAGGGAACACCCAGTAGGAAGAATTATAGGATCATATATTTACAGCTGGAAGGGATGGACTGGTCAATAGTATTAAGAGCTACAAAGATGTAAAGGAAGATGAAGACTCAAAGAAGACCACAGGTCTATTTGGTAATTAGAGTCACTGGTGACTTCAAGAGAACAGATTCAGTAGTGTGCTCAAATCAAATTGCAAAGTGTTGAAAAGAATAGATAATGAAACAGAAAAGGACAGCTGGTTTAGAGAATTTTTAAAACAAGTTTAATAGCAAGGAAAGAAACGGGAAGGCAAGTTGGGCTAGAAATATTAAGGGTATGCTTTCTTGGAAGTGGGGAGATCTGAACATGTTTGTAAGTATAATGTGAAGAATAGTTAAAGGTAAGAGAACATCTCTGTAGAAGGGGAGGGGATAACTACTGGAGGAAGATCCCAGATATAAGGATCAAGTAAGTCTTGACAAATCAAAACTATTTCAGATTAACTATAATGTCAGTCCTTAAAAATTACTATGCTACGTACCTCTTCTTGAAGTTTTGAATTGGTCTTTTCAAGACAATCTATCTTGGCCTGAAGATCCCCAACAGTGCAGCTGTAATAAAAAGATTAAAGATTGAACCTGTGGGCACACTTAACTTTCACAACTCTATATAATCAAGCAAGACAATAATTCTCAACCTTGATTTTATAACAGCTTGGAATGTTTTCAATGATCTAGAGAATGAAGGGGGATGAATTTTAGGAACTTTCTTTCTCCTCCTCCCCCATTACTATATTGTTTAAAATAACACAGTATTTTTTTTGAGGAACAAAAATTGGAGTATGGGTTTGAAATCTAACAATGACACAGGGATAGCAAAAAAAAATTTGCCTTTTCAGACAATTTCAACAATGAAAGTAAATATATCTATAAGATACATATGAATTTTGCTACAATTGTCCAAAGTATGCTTGACATAATTTTATTTGCTACAGATAGTACTGTACAATACTATCTAAAAAGACATTAAAGGATGCTAGAAACTATTTTACAGGAAGAAAGAAAATCTTGGAATTCCATACAACTCAACTGCTAGCTATTTTTTTTTTTTTTGGCAAGGCAATGGGGTTAAGTGGCTTGCCCAAGGCCACACAGCTAGGTAATTATTAAGTGTCTGAGGCTGGATTTGAACTCAGGTACTCCTGACTCCAGGGCCAGTGCTCTATTCACTGTGCCACCTAGCCATCTCTGGAAAGAGGCTTCTTCAAAAAAGTAAGAAATTATAACATTTCTAATAAATTTTTCTTTGGAAATAAGTATCATTTGAAAATAAAGTTGTAAATTTAGGGCAGTTTTTCATGAAAAAATTAAAGCAAACTAGAAACTTAAAAAATAATTTCTGTAATAGTAAAAGCTCATATTTACATAATCCTTTAAGTTTCAGAGAGCAATTTCCCTCCTAAAAGTTCTGTAATATAAGTAATAGGAAAATATTGTTATCCTCATTTTATAGATGAGGAAAAAGGTTCAGAAAGTGATTTGCCTAAAAAAAGCAATGAAAATTAAAAATGACTGAATCATACCTTAAGTGTCTGTTAAGTTCTTCCACATAATTCTTTTGATCAAGGACATCAGTAATTCTTTCATGTCTGTTTTTAAAGAAAAGGGATTCTTTAATTCACTGGGAATTCCTCATCTTCATTTTCTATTTCTGTCAAAGACAACTACCTCACTAAGCAGTATTATCTCTACTATTAGAAACTAAGTCACAATACTTTAGAAAGACTGGAAAATAAGTGTTCATCCTCCAAACCAATGAATGGCATAGCTAGTGAAGGAAAAAATAAAGCTGGGCGAGGGAAGAGGCAAGGTTAGAATGAATTATTGATAACAGGTCTAGAGGTGTTAATCACAAAAGTTGCACTGCAAATGAAATTCAGAAAATAGGATGAAAATTAATACCACATAACAGGGTTATGAATAAAGTAACTTATGGCCAGAGTAAAAAATATTTTTGTTAAAGACAAATTGATAGGGCAAATACAAGACAAAAAAAGTTTAAAAAAAAAAAAGCTTACAGGTATAGTGACAAATTGCTTATCAAATATGAAAGAAAAGAGACTATACCTATCTTCACTGAACCAATTCTATATTTCTCTTGAAAAATAGTGACTGTTACATATATATTTTTGAAAGCCCCAAAACAGAGTTATGAGCTGGCACTTGCTTTTACAAAACAAAAGCAAATAAATGAAAAACAATGGATTTTGATCTGTTAGCTATATTTAAGTGAAAATTCATTTAATTCAAAATATGGAACTAGTTCAATGAGGATCAACACTACCTCAGAAATAACAACAGACCTTTTGATAGTGCTCTATCCACTGCTTCACCTAGCTGCCCTACAAAGTACTTTCACATCCATCATTTCATTTGATCCTCACAAGAAGTCTGTGAGGTGGGTAGGGCAGGGAATATAGAAGAGGATCTCAAGTATCTAAAATGTTAAGTGATTTGCTGAAGGTCATCTAGTTAGTAAATGTTCAAGAAAGAATTAGAAACCTGGTCACTTCAAGCCTTTATGTGGTACCCTTTCATAGTTAAGAGTTCATCAGAACAGAGAATCTAGTTCAAACTCTTCATTATACAGATAAGGAGACTGAGACTCGGAGTGGGGTGGGGGTGGGTGGGGTGTAGTGACATGCCAAAGGCAGCAATGACAAATGGAGGACCCTAAGTCAAGATCTCATTTCTTATCCACTGTGCTTTTTATTCCACCAAGGTATTTTGTGCTCTGCCATAATATTTGTTAGAATTCCATTATAAAGAATAACTGAGTGTATGCTCTACCATAATATTTGCTAGAATTCCATTATAAAGACAATTGACTGTATACATACTCTCTGTCACCATCAATATCCTGTACATCTTTAAGATATAAAGAAAAATCGATCACTCCAACCTGGTTAAAAAAAAACACATAAAAGTTTAGAAAACTTTTTCTATAAAGAAAAGTCCATGATGACATTTCTTATTATCTATATCATTCATTGTCTTCATAATTTAGATTCCCATTCCTTTAAAATAGTCATTTCTCCTACATTACATGAATTTTGCTAACAATAAGGCTCAAAAAAATCAAAACATGTCCTGTTGTAGATAATGATTTCTTTTAAAACAAATTATTTGCATAACTATCTTGGAAAGATAATAGAGCAGGAAGGATCTCCAGGGGCCATTTAGCCCATCTCATCAGGGAGGTTAAGTGACAACCAAATAGCCATATGTAGTAAGGATCAGAGGTGCTAGTTAAACTTAAATTCTCTAACTTGAGAGATCCTGTGGCTTATTTGTTTTTTTTTAAAATGTATTATGCTCAATATAGTTTGACTTACAATTTTTCTAATAAAAAAGCTTCACTTGAATGAAGTTTGCCTGTGAAGTTTTCACAAATCTCTGGCAGAGAATTTTTCATGAACCAATCAAGACCATTTTCTGAAAACTCTCAAAATTCTTTGGGGAGTCTCCTGGGAGTGGGGAAAGGGTTGCCAAGGCCTGGCTGCAGGAGGCCATCAGGGTAATGGATCATAGATCATTATGAGAGGAGTGAAGATGTTCTCTCCACCCCCTGAACAGAAAGGAGTGAATAACCACAATGTCTGTACATCCTCTACACAGAAGGGAGCCCATACATATATCCTGAGAACCAATATCACCAGAAGTATTTTTTCACTAAAAGAATAATTACTTTGGTAATGACCCTATTAAATGTCTTTTATGCTCCAATTTAGATACAGACTAATTTTTTGGGGGGAAGAGTCAATTTTCTTTACAGAATCATAGGATCTAAGCACTAGAAGGGCCTTCTGAGGTCATCTAGTCCAATCAGTACCAAAGACTTCCTTCTACAACAACTCAGACTTTGGCTATCCAGTTTCTCCTAAGGAGAAACTCATGAATCTATAGCTGTTTTAATTTTGGAGGAAAGATGAAGGGGGTGGGAACTAAGAAAAAGAAATTAATCTGAATTCGAAGACCAAAAATAGAGCCTTGCTATTATCAGCCCTTCAAAATGTCATCTCATCCCCTCTAAATTTACTCCAGGCCAAACATTTCCATTTTATTTACTGATCATGGCATATTCTTCAGGCATCCTCACATCACAGGCACTATTTTTTTGTTTTTTTTGTCTTTCCTAAAGTCCAGTGCGTATAATAGAATACAGCCCCCCCCTCCAGTTCTAGCTGGGCTAGGATAGAAAAAGAACTATTATTAGTTCCCTACTTCCACAAGCTTTCCCCCCCCTTAATGTAGTTTAAGAAAGCATCATTTGTCTTTATATAAGAAATAATACACCAGGAACTATTACAGAATAAATGGAAACATTGAAAACAATGGGCTGATAATTTAAAATTTAAAATTGTTATTTGTTCCAAGTGTATATCATATGTATTTCTTTCTTTTCTTTTTTGCAAGGCAGTGGGGTTAAGTGATTTGCCTAAGGTCACACAGATAGGTAATTCTTAAGTGTCTGAGGCTGGATTTGAACTCAGGTCCTCCTGACTCCAGATTCAGTGCTCTATCAAATATATTTTTATTTATTTATTTAAAATAATTTTTTTTTTAAATCTAAGGCAATGGGGTTTGAGTGACTTGTCCAAGGCTCTCATTGCTATACCACCTAGCTGTCCCCTGCATGTCTTTTTTTTAGTTTTTTGCAAGGCAATGGGGTTAAGTGGCTTGCCCAAGGCCACATAGCTAGGTAAATATTAAGTGTCTGAGGCCGGATTTGAACTCAGGTACTCCTGACTCCAGGGCTGGTGCTCTATTCACTTTGCCACCCCCCCCCACGTCTTCTTAATTAGTAATCAACACTACTTTAATTCAAGCACATTGTCTATAGCAAGAATTCTATTTCACCTGAGAGTCCAAATCTTCTCCTTTTAAGCAGAGATTAGCATCAAGGACATTGAGTCCCACCAGCAAACCAACAATTACTGTGCCTTCTTCTTCCATCATCAATGCCTCAGGTTCATAGAATTCACTAAAAGAGATAAACTAAGAATAACTTTGGTGTTTGCCTAACAGCAATAACTGGCAAACTGTATTTAACAATAACATTGATAGGCAAGTAAACTTATTCTAATGTTTTGCCAAATTTTATTTGTGAAAATTTAAACGACTTTCAAAATTGTCCAATTAAAGGCACAATGCTTATGAATACTTAGTGCTTTATTAAAGACACTAGAGACATTAGCTTACCTAGTGACAAGAATTGAACAATTTAGACGTGCTTATGGAAACTATTATCATCCTTTAGGGAATGATACCTATCAGAAAGAGGTTCTCCTCCAACCCTTCACTTTTGTGCCAATAGGACAAAGGAATTAGAGAAAATTCTCCCATCATTAGCCACAAGCAATCAGAAAAATTTAAAATTTAAATTAAAATTTAAAACTAGTTACTTAATATTTACATATTATCTGCTTCTATTTACATAAATATAAATGTCAAAGTATGGAATCCACATAAATTCAACATAGCAGGCATTACTGGCACCATAAATATGGGTTTTATCAAATCCTCTGACTGTCGATAATTCTTCTCAACTGATCGAGGTAGTGATACTCTCTTATAAATGAATGATTTAACACTAAACAATGGCTGTATAGCAAATGCTATTCCTTAGACAACAATAATAGTTTTATATTATTTTAAGGGATATCAAAACTTTTTCTTCATAATAGCCCCCCCCACACCCTTTTTGCAAGGTAATGAGGTTAAGTGATTTGCCCAGGGTCAAACAGCTAGATAATTATTAAATGTCTGAGGCCACATTTGAACTCAGGTCCTCCTGACTCCAGATCCAGTGCTCTATCCACTGTGCCACGTAGCTGCCTCCATAAGAGCCCTTTAATGGGACAGCTAGGTGACACAAAAGATAGAGTACTGCTCCTGGAGTCAGGACGATCTGAGTTCAAATTGGACCTCAGACACTTAATTAACTAGCTGTGTAACTTTGGTCAAATCTCTTAACCCCACTTGCTTTGCAAAAACAAAAGTAGTCCTTTAAGGTTGCTATTGCAAAGTATTATAATTCCTTCTTTGAAGACATTGAAGTTCAAAGAATTTAGATGACTCTCCTATTGTGACATAGTTTATTAGGTGTGAAAGCCAAAACTAGAAGCCAAGACTAGAACTACCCTGAAATGCTATTTCCACAACACTGTTCTTCTGACTCTAAGATTATGCTATAGAGATTACAAATGATATCTTGGCCACAGAGAATTTTTTAAGACTAATACAACTAATCCGAAAAAGAAACATATATTATAGTCATTAGAGTCATGCCTAAAATAAAAATCATCTATAGGGATATTTTTACTCAAATATTAGAAAGCTATTAGAAATTTAAAAAAATCATAAGATACCTTAAGAGATGTTTATTATCTATAAGTACTTTCAGATAATCAGCCAATTTCTTTTGCATGAGTGCAAGGTAAAGCCAAGCCCTTCCTCTTCCTACTGCTGTCCTAAAATTAAAACAGATGGATCAAAACATTAGCAAAAACTAAAAAACAAAAAGACTTCAAAGTAAATTTTATTCATGTTTAAGAAACACAATTAGCTAACAAATGGTCCAATATATACACACTTTTGTCCAGGATCCTGAAAAAAAGTCAGATTTAAATAAAAGAATACAAACATTCTTATAAAATAAAAATAAGTAGAGGCCTTGAATTTAATCATGGGGCAACAGTTTCATGACTTGAAAAAAATGGGTTGTAAAATAGCTACTTGAAAATGGAAATCATAAAATAATATGGGAGAAAAATATCAGAACCAAAACATTTCTTTTTTATTTTTAGGGTTTTTTTTGGGGCAAATGGGGTTAAGTGGCTTGCCCAAGGCCACACAGCTATGTAATTATTAAGTGTCTGAGACTGGATTTGAACCCAGGTACTCCTGACTCCAAGGCCAGTGCTTTATCCACTACGCCACCTAGCTGCCCCAATCCCTTCATTTTTACAGAGGAGCACCTGAAGCCCTCTGACTCTAGAGTCAGTGCTGTCTTTCCTCTACCACATTTCTAGCCATCCTCAGCAACCTACAATTTATAAAATGGAATCAATACATCTGAAACATCTTTTCCTGAGATTTCAGAGGACAACTGAATAATGTGACAGTGCAGTGTGATTACCTTATACTGCTAAAATACAGAAGGGTATTGGACATTATTTAGACTAACCCACTCATCTGACACAGAGGAGGGGAAAAAAGAAACCCAGGGTCTTGTTCACAGATTAAAAATTACAATCTGGTTCTACTCTCAGAGTGCAGCCTAAATTTAGTGGTTGTCCTATTAAATGTATTATGTTCATCTAAATAGTGTTTATATTTATTAGGAAGAACTTACAGAGTTAAATTTCTTAGAGGACTGAAAAATTTTATTT